>NC_044033.1:99510936-99826232 GCF_901765095.1 Microcaecilia unicolor
AAAAACAGAACAAACAGGACTACTACAGATCTCTATGCAGAAACTACATGCTAGCAGAATCCTGCACCCTGGTCACAAGCACAACACACAGATCCACAGCAAATATGAAACAAGGGACCACAGATCAGTAATAGAGATATGAAAAAAAAGCAAACCTCATCAGACTTGCATATACAGCAATACTAGATAAATAAAACTGAAATGCAAGATATTAGAGATGCATATTTCCCAAAGCTAACATGTTCTAATTAATACATTCAAAATGAAACAGTTTTTTTTCTATTTTTGTCTGAGCATTCTAGTTTTTCATTTGGTTTCAGCTAAATGTCTCTTTTGCTTTCTCTGTTCTTCCTGTCTTTCCAGGTTTTCCTATAGATTTTACGTTTCTTCCCTCTCCATGTTGGCCATGCATCTCTCTGCATTCCTACCTGTTCTGTCCAACATCTTTCTTGTGCTCTGTTCCTATCATCCCCCCTTCCCTGTTCAGCATCTGATTTCTTAGTATCCCTATCCTTAACTTATTTTATTTATAGTCTTCTCTTTCTGAAAATTCTAAGAAGATTACAAAATTAAAAATGCACAATAAAATAAAAACAGTACTAACAATAAAGACAGTATCAGCAACATATCAATGTGGAGGGGCATTTTCGATATAATGTCCAAATGGTGAAAAAAAATGCTTATTGGAATACATGCAGAAACTAAGGGCCCCTTTTACCAAGATGCGGCAAAAGGGAGTCGACACTGGCATTGGTGTGTGTTTTACATGTGCGCTGAGGCCCCCTTTTTACCGCAGCTGGTAAAAGGGAAGACTCATCTTCCTACAGGAAATCGCCAGGCGGCAACTAAAGCACTTGCTGTTTGGCCATTTTGTGTGTGTGTGTGTGGGGGGGGGGGGTAGCCCTTACCGCCACCCATTGAGGTGACATTAAGGGCTCCTGCATTAACCCGGTGGTAACTAGGCAGCACGCGGCACTGCCCGATTACCAAAGGGTACACTCTGGTGCTACTAAAATAAATAAATTTGTGTAGTGCCAGAAATGATGGCGCGCTAGGGGTCGGAAGTACCACTGGGTTGCTATGGTAGCCAGGTGGTACTTCCTGTACAGTGAGCGATAAGCCTGGGTTGAGCTTACCACCATTTAATAAAATGAGCCCTAAGTCCATAATGGAAGAGTTAAATAACAGTTTTCTTATATTCAAAAATACACTAAAAAAGTTTTTAAAAAATACGTACTGTGAACGTCATAGACAGTTTGAGATAGACATCTCTGCCAATCGGAAATACACTATACAAAATGTGCAATGGCAGTAGTGGTCCCCAAGTTGAGAAAACATCCAGCGTGGCATTCCCTCCTTGTGCAAAACATGCATATATATACCTATGCATGTGGAAGAATGTTCTTCATTGTGGACAGCAATGTCAATGCGCAGGGAGCCATATTTCTCTGTGTAGGAATCTAAGCTCCTGGTCCTCCTGTGCCTAAGAGATATTTAAGTGCCACCACCACCTGCTACCCCACAATGTCCCCCTGAAGGCATGAAAATCCATCAGGAACAGCCTAGACTGGTGGTGGTGCTTGAAAATTTTTCAGGCACAGGTGGACCAAGTGCTCTGTTTCTAGCAGCAAAAATTAGGACCCCTGGTCAGAGACATGACCAGGCACACTGAGGAACGTTCCTCCACATTCAGGAGATATATATGCATGTTTGCCACTTGGAGGGAATGTGCTGCTGTTGCTACAGATGTTTTCTCAACGTGGGGACCAGTACCACCATCGCACGTTTTGTGTAGTGTATTTCTGATTAGTGGAGAAGTTTATCTCAAAACATCTATGATGTTTGCAGTGTGTCCTCATTCTAAACATTTTTTCTTGTGTATTGTTGAATATCGGGACAAGTTTATTTATTTCTTCCATTATGGACTCACATTTTTAAATGTTTTCTGGTAAATGTTTATTTTGCCATTTGGACATCATATTGAAAATGCCCCTCCAAAGTCTCAATGGTTTGAGGCATAACTCCTCTCTGCACCAATCAAAATGGAGGATGAAGTTTTTTTGAAATGTGGAAGTAGAGATTGAATAAAAGTGCATTGAATTTAGTGGAGAAAAGGAAAGGGGATCCTCACACCTTCCAAAGAGAAATCAAGGACATTCAGCAAAGCTGGAGGAGGGAATGTTCCGGATGACCAAAGGAAACAGCTGAGTAAGAGCATTCAAAAGTTTATTGCCAAAGTTTTTACTCAGCAGTTTGCCTTGGTCATTCAGAACATTCCCTCTTCCACCTTTGCTAGTTGTCACTGAATTTAATATTAATGAGACTTTTTTTTAGGAAAAGGACATCAATTTCAGAAATAAGGGTGACGTAGACAAAGAGCATTAAAAAATCAGCAAAGAATGTAGCAGACTACTTGATAACCGAAAAAGAATCAGTTGTAGTGAATCTTACTAATGTCCAAGTAAAAGTGGGCCAAGTGTCTTTATTATCCAAGGGCTCATCTTTTGCTTCTTGGAAAAAATATGACTACTTCTGATTTTGAGTTGATTTTGAAAAATATTTCCTGGTGCTATAATTAAAGTTAATTTTTTATAAATGTAATGACAATTCAGAAGAGAGATCCATGATGAAAAATACATCCTGGACTCCACTTAGCCTACTCAATCCATCTCTCTGAAGTTTTACAAATCAGGGGCAATTCTATAACCTTGTGCCACAAGTTAAACACCTTGATGCTGCATGCTAAGTGCCAATTCTATAACAGCATCTTGGTACCAAGATTCCATTACAGAATACTAGTGTAACTTGGTATTGATGTGCCTGCTTCTAGGTGCATCCTCTTACATCAGGTCAATGGCTGTCATAAATTGGCATGCCTAAGTGCTTCATGCATTGTGCACAACATGTGAAGGGGCATTTTCAATATGAAGTCTAAATCCAACTTTGGATGCTGTGCTGAAAATGTCCAAAAATCAACATGGCCATTTTTGAAACTGAAAAACATCTAGCTTTTTGTTTGGAAAATGACCATTTTCTAGACTTTTTAGATGTTTTGTGTTCAGTGCATTTTTCTTTTGTGACCATTTTTGAAAAGAAAAATGCCCCCAGAACAAGCCATTGGGATATATGGGGAAACAGTATTCTTAGTAGACTGGCCACACCGACATCCCAGCAGAGCAATGGGGCACCTTAGGGGGTGCTGCAATGAACTTCACATAAAAGGCCCTAGGTACAAATCTCACCATTGACCACTGGGAGCATAAGGTGGGGGGAGGGTCATGCCTTAATCCCTTCAGTGGTCATCTGGTCATTTAGGACACCTTTTTATGACATGGCTATGATTGAAGCAAGCCCAGACCACAACGTCCAACTTTTAGCCCTAAACGTTTTTGCTTTGTTCCATTATGTCAGAAAAATATCCAAGTTATGGGAACACCCTAATTCCACCCCAAGATGCCCCCAACACAACCTTTTGATCTGGTGGCATTGAGGGGCATAATTGAACCGCGCCGGTCATCTCCGGGGCCGGCTCCGTAAATGGGCGGAGCCAACCGTATTTTTGAAAAAAGATGGCCAGCCATCTTTTTTTTCGATAATACGGTTGGGGCTGGCTAAATCTCAACATTTAGGTCAAATGTTGAGATCGCTGGGTTTAGAGATGGCCGGCTTTGGTTTTCGGCCATAATGGAAACCGGGCCCGGCCATCACAAACCCGGCGAAATGCAAGGTATTTGGTCGTGGGAGGAGCCAGCATTTGTAGTGCACTGGTCCCCCTCACATGCCAGGACACCAACCGGGCACCCTAGGGGGCACTTCTAAAAATTACAACAAAATAAAAATGCTCCCAGGTGCATAGCTCCCTTCCCTTGGGTGCTGAGCCCCCCAAAGGCCCCCAAAACCCACTCCCCACAACTCTAGACCACTACCATAGCCCAAAGGAGTGAAGGGGGGCACCTACATGTGGGTACAGTGGGTTTTGGGGGGGTTGGAGGGCTCCCATTTACCACCACAAGTGTAACAGGTAGGGGGGAATGGGCCTGGGTCCACCTGCCTGAAGTGCACTGCACCCACTGAAAACTGCTCCAGGTACCTGCATACTGCTGTCAGGGAGCTGGGTATGACATTTGAGGCTGGCATAGAGACTGGTAAAAAAATATGTAAAGGGAAGGGGTTGGTGACCACTGGGAGAGTAAGGGGAGATGATCCACGATTCCCTTCAGTGGATCATCTCCCCTTACTCTCCCAGTGGAGATGCCTATTATATCTATTTTTTCATTTAGTGCAATATATTCCAACTCCCCCATCTTATTTCTTAGGCTCCTGGCATTCGCATATAGACATTTCAAACTATGTTTGTTGTTCCTAAGTACATCATGCTTAGTACTTGACAGTATTAATTGGCAATCTTTTGTCTGATTTTTATTGTTATTTAAAGATACCCGATCTACTACAACCTTGCCAAAATGCCCCCTTGAAGTTTTGCCGGCTCTGTGACGGAAAGCAGTTGGCGCTGGCCAAAATTGGCTTTTGATTATACTGATTTGGCCGGGTTCAGGAGATGGCCGGCCATTTCCCGATTTGTGTCGGAAGATGGCTGGTGATCTCTTTCGAAAATAAGCTGGATTGCAGACAAACTTCATAGAAAACTACCTTAAAAAGTTGTTTCAAAATTTGTGATTTGGATGTTTTTGCATGAAAAACGGTCATTTGCTGCTTTGTGCTGCTTTTTGGATGTTTTTCTAGTTTGAAAATAAGCCCCTTAATATTTTGAAAGGTGTATGCGTAGGTAGGAGATACATCCATACCCTACCTATGCTCTAACTATATGTATACCCCTTTGAAATTATGTGTTGTGGTACTTACATATAACCTTAGAGAATGATGCCTCCTGTATGTATGTACCTGCTAATTTTGGTGCTTCTGAAGTGCATAAGTGTTGTTGCCAAGTTATTAATTGTCCTGCTATTGTTTAAGGCAGTTTTCCAGCTTATAGCAGCATGTGACAAAAGATCTACCTTCAGCTGATTGGGCAGCTTTAACTCAATTAAGAACATAGAATACACTATTTATTAAAAGCAGACAAAGGAAGTGTTATATTAGTTTAAAGTAGGGAATAATATGTAACTGAGAATGAAAGACAGTTATCTGAGCTATCGCAAACTGAATGAGACTCCAACAATGGAGATTAAGGGAAGAATAGTAACAATAACTGTGAAAGCTAGAGCAGCCATCTTTTTAACATGTTAAGTACATTTTAAACAATAGGTCTGATATTCAAAACTATTTAACTGGATAGAAGAGGCTTACAATGGCGCCTCATTTGACATGCTCCACTGTCCTGTAGTACCTGCCAAACGTGCGTGTGCTGTTTTTGAGGGGGGCATATCAGGGGAATGGGGAGTGAGCATTTCTGCACTAAATAGCATATCTACATTAGCGTGTGCTACCTGCTTAGCACAGGAATACCATATAAGCCCTTACTGCCTACAAAATGGACAGCAGTAAGTGCTCACCTCAGGGGCGTAGCTAATCTGCTTATGTTCTTAAAACATCATAGTTTTAGTTTAGTTTTGTTCTATTATGACTTAAAAATGTCTAAATCTTATGAACATCCAAATCCCGCCCTTAACATGCCCCCTATATGCCTACTTGGGATTTGGATGCACTGCAGATGAACAGCATAGAAAAAGTCTGAAAAATAGGTTTCAACAAAACTGATATGGACATTTTTGTGAGAAAAACATTCAAATGCTGCTTTATGCGACTTTTTAAACATTTTTCTCTTTCAAAAATGAGCCCCATGGTCAAGTAACATAAAAATGTTCACTTCAGGTATTGAACATCTAATAACAGTATTTTGAATAGACTGCAAGAAATATTTTATCTTTAGGCACTCTAAACACATATGTTTGTGTATGTCCCTTTTTGAACATCCTCTACAACATTCACTAGACCATTATTTTTCTATCTTGTTCCCAGTATTTTTCTCATCTCTGCTGATAAGCAGCTTTATCTTTAATTTCACAGTATGCTAGTGACTTGTAGTATTTTGATAATTACCCTTTATTTACACTTGTTTTTTTTTAAGAGAATAAGTTCTATCTATATGAGAATCCTAGTCCTCCTTAAACACATTCCCTTACTAGGCTACCTTAATGGAGCCAGGGCTGGGGAATTAAAACAGGAGGGCATGGTCCAGCCAGGAAAGGTCACAGAGGCCCAGAACAGTAAGAAGCAGCTCTCCATACTAGGCCTCCACTATGTGTGTGTAAGGAATGCTTTTGTTCAGTAGAGTTCTTCAAAGGAATCCATTGATCTCTAATCGGGTCCCAGAATTGGTCCACCTCCTCCATGACATCACACATAATGCATTTATTACATTTAAAATGACCTACGAGAATTGGCTTTCTATTTGTTCATATATCAGACATTTGATAGTAAGTGCCACGTAGGTCTGAGGCCTTCCCACCCCCCATCTAGTATTAGTTTATAGAGTGATAATACTGAAGAGATTAACCAATGGGTTTCTCCGGAGGTCTCTGTACAGCATTATAATTCATAACGTTGTGATTTCAAGTGGATAAATATGACATCAGGAAATGCTAGGGAAGAAAAGTTCCTACATGGAATAAATTACTGTGTCATGGAATAGCTGGTTCAAGAACTGACATTAGGGGAGCTATTTTAGATTTAGTCCTTAGTGGAATGCAGGAATTTCTGAGAAACATAACAGTTTTGGGTTTGCTGTGAAACAGTGATCATAGCATGAACAAATTTGAGTTAATAACTAGAGTGAAGACACTAAGGAAATCTACTGCAAAGGCAATTAACTTTTGAAAGGGCAACTATGACAAAATAAGGAAAATGGTTAAAAAAAAAAAAGTTGAAAGGAGCAGCTGTAAAAGTTAAGAGTTTAAATCAGGCATGGTCATTGTTTAAAAATACAATCTTGGAAGCCCAGACTAGATGTATTTCATGTATCAAAAAACGAGGAAGGAAGGCCAAATGACAGTCGGTATAGTTAAGAGGTGAGAGGAAGGAGGCTATTAGAGCCAAAATTACATCTTTTAGAATACAGAAAAATTAACTGAATGAAGAAAACAGGAAGCATCTTAACTACTGGCACGTTAGCTGCAAGGCATTAATAAAGAAAGCTAAAAGATAAATTGAAAGAAGATTCTTATGGAATGCACTACCAAAAACCGTAAAGACAACGTACGACCACCTCAACTTCCGGAAATCACTAAAGACCAACCTGTTCGAAAAGGCATACCCTACTGACCCAACTTAAATGACTGAACCCAGCAACACAAAGGAACCAAAACTTGTAATGAACACTATGAACACTATACAACTCCTCTTCTTTGCGATTCCCTAATATTTCTGTAACACATTTATCTCATTGACAATAACATCACTCTGTATTTGTTTCATCACCGGAGATGGCTAACGCCTCACGGTACTATGTAAGCCACATTGAGCCTGTAAAAAGGTGGGAAAATGTGGGGGTACAAATGTAACAAATAAATAAGTAAAGGCAAACACTCAAAGCAAAACCTTTTTCAGGTACAATAGAACCATAAAGCCTATGAGAGAGTCATCTGGACTATTAGATCATCAAGGAATAAAAGGAGCATTCAAGGAGGACAAGGCCATAGTAGAAAGAACACATGAAGTTTTTCCTTTGGTCTTTACTGAGGAAGGTATTTAAGGGTGCTGATATGGAAGAAGTAAAAGAAATCTTGATGAACCTTGAAGACATAATAAGCCAAATCAGCAAGTTGAAGAACAGCAAATCTCCCAGGGTACTCTATAAGCTCAAATATAAAACTGAATATCTCCAATTGGTAATCTGTAACCTATCATCATTCATGGTACCAGAAGCTTGGAAGGTAGCCAACATCACACCAATTTTTAAAGTGTTCCAGGGGTAATCCAGGAAACTACAGACCGGTAAATCTAATGTGAATGTTGGGCCAAAAGGTGAAAACTATTATAAAGAACAAAATTACTGAACACATAAGAAATCTTTTGACAAAGTCTCTCATGAAAGACTCCTGAGAAAATTAAAAAGTCATTGAAAAGGAGGCAATGTTTTGTTGTTGATTAGGAACTGGTTAAAAAATAGAAAACAGAGAGAATGGTTAAATGGACAGTTCTCTCAATGAAGGAAGGTGAATAGAGGAGTGCCACAAGGATATGTACTGGAGTGCTTGTTAACATATCTATAAATGATCTAGAAATAGGAAATGATCTAGAAATAGGAATATGGAATATTGAGTGAGGTGATTAAATTTGCAGATGACACATAACTATTCAAAGTTGCAAAATTGCAGGTAAATTGCATGAAACTGCAGGAGGACCTTGGTAGGCTGGAAGACTGAGCATCCAAATGGCAGATGAAATTTAATGTAAACAAGTGCCAAGGGATGCACATTGGGAAGAATCAACCAAAATATAGCTACATGATGCTAGGTACCAAATTAGGGGTCACCACTGAGAAAAAGGATTTAGGGGGTCATCATAGACAATATGTTAAAATCTTCTGCTCAGTGTGCAGTGGCAGCCCAAAAAGCAAACAGAATGGTAGGAATTATTAGAAAAGGAATAGAGAATAAATCAAAGCATATCATAATGTCTCTGTATCTCTGTGATGAATCACACCTTGAGTACTGTGTGCAGTTCTGGTCGCCACTACTTTAAAAAGATATAGTGGATATTGAAAAGGTACAAAGAAGGATAACCAAAATAATTAAGGGGATGGAAGGTCTTTCATATGAGGAAAAGCTAAAGAGGTTAGGGTTCTTCAGCTTGGAGAAGAGATGGCTGAGGGGAGATATGACTGAGGTCTGTAAAGTCTTGAATGGAGTGGAACGGGTAAACTTGAATCGATTGTTTATTCTTTCAAAAAGTACAAAGATTAGGGAACACTTCATGAAATTACGTGGAGGGGCATAATCGAACGGGGATGACCATCTCTAAGGGCACCCATCTCTAAGGACGTCCCGGCGAAGGGGCGGGGAAACCGCTATAGATGGTCGTCCCCAGTTTTCGGCGATAATGGAAACCAAGGACACCCATCTCAAAAATGACCAAATCCAAGGCATTTGGTCATGGGAGGAACCAGCATTCGAAGTGCACTGGTCCCCCTGACATGCCAGGACACCAACCGGCCAACCTAGGGGGAACTGCTATTGACTTCACAAATTGCTCCCAGGTACATAGCTCCCTTACCTTCGGTGCTGAGTAGAGAGTTGCACGGGGTTCGCGGGAATCCCGCTGAACCCGTGGGATTCCCGTGGGGGCGGAGGCAGTTCCTGCGTGGTTCCCACGGGGATGGAAGCAGCTCTGCGGGGTTCCCGTGGGGACGGAGGCAGTTCCTGCGGGGTTCCCGCGGGGATGGAAGCAGTTCTGCGGTCTTCTCGTAGAAGTGTAAGCTGCACCTGCACCAACCTCTCATCTACCGAACACCAATTTCTTTGAGTGCTGTCTTCTCCTCCTCTTCTTCTTCCTTGCTTTAACAGCACAAATGTGGAAAGTCTTCCATTAAGGAGGTGGTAGAGTCACAAATGATGACGGAATTCAAAAAGGCGTGGGATGAACACAGAGGATCTCTAATTAGAAAATGGAAGTTATATAAAACCTAACCTTAAATGGCTGCATGTGTGTGGATGTGTCAAGTGACGCTTAGATGGCGACTCTGGCTGTGATGAACTAGAGCTGATACCTGGCAGACTTGTATGTTCTGTGGCTCATACATGGCAATCTGGTTTAGGATGGGCTGGAAAGGGCTTAGACAGCAACTTCAGTGGCCGGAACATGAGGACAGTGCTGGACAGACTTTTACGGTCTGTGTCCCACAAATGAGAAGACGAATAGACTGGAGTGAGCTTCAACGGCAACTCCAGTAGTTGGAACATAAGGATAGGGCCAGATAGACTTCTGTGGTCTTTGTTCCAGAAACATGAAAGAAAGACCATAATCAAGTATATAATATCACACTCGTTGATTTAATGATGTGACTATTGGCAGAGTGGATGGACCATTCAGGTCTATTTGCTGTCACTTACTATGTTACTATTAATCCTCTTTGCTACCAGGCTGCTGCACAGACCTCAGCTCTGACACAGGCACGAGAATCAGATGTCACCTGACCTACTGGCGCGTGCATGTGGCGACCTCTCAGCACACAGTGCAAGTGATTCAGAGACAAGTCTTACATGTGCGCACCAGAGTGTTCCAACTTCCAACTTCCGTTCCTTCCTTGCCTACAGTGCTGTGGCTCAAATCCAGAGAGAGACTGAGGGAGCTGACTGGAATTTTATTTTATGTACCATTAAATTCTTACGGGGATGGGTGGGGATGGGTTAAATTCTTGCGGGGACGGGTGGGGACGGGTTGGGATGGGTTAAATTTTTGTGGGGATAGGTGGGGATGGGTAAGTTTTCAGCAGGGACGGGTGGGAATGGGTAAGATTCCAGCGGGGACAGGCAGGGATGGGTAAGATTTCTGTCCCCGTGCAACTCTCTAGTGCTGAGCCCCCCAAATCCCCCCAAAACCCACTCCCCACAACTGTACACCACTACCATAGCCCTAAGGGGTGAAGGGGGGCACCTACATGTGGGTACAGTGGGTTTCGGTTGGGCTTTGAAGGGCTCACAATTACCAGTACAAGTGTAACAGGTAGGGGGGATGGGCCTGGGTCTGTCTGCCTGAAGTGTACTGCACCCACTAAAACTGCTTCAGGGACCTGCATACTGCTGTCATGGAGCTGGGTATGACATTTGAGACTGGCAAAAACAAAAATTAGTTTTTTGAGGGTGGGAGGGGGTTGGTGACCACTGGGGGAGTAAGGGAAGGTCATCCCCGATTCCCTCCAGTGGTCATCTGGTCAGTTTGGGCACCTTTTTTGAGGCATGGACGTGAAAACAAATGGACCAAGTAAAGTCTACCAAATGCTCGTCAGGGACGCCCTTCTTTTTTCCATTATCGGCCAAGGACGCCCATCTCTTAAGCACGCCCCAGTCCCACCTTTGCTATGCTTCTGACATGCCCCCATGAACTTTGGTCATCCCCGCGATGGACTGCAGTTGAGGACGCCCAAAATCGGCTTTCGATTATGCCGATTTGTGCGACCCTGAGAGAAGAACGCCCATCTCCCGATTTGTGTCAGAAGATGGGCGCCCTTCTCTTTTGAAAATGCCCCTGATAGTGGCACATTTAAAACAAATAGAAGAGGATATTTTTTCACTCAGCATATAACTAAGCTCTGGAACTCTTTGCAGTTAATGCAGCTGAGTTTAAAAAAGGTTTGAACAAATTCCTAGAGGAAAAGTCCATAAGAAGTTATTAAGGTAGACATGGGAAAAGCTACTGCTAATCCTTGGGATTAAGTAGCATGGAATCTTGTCACTTTTTAAGACTCTGCCAGGTACTTATAACTTGCACTGGCCACTATTGGAAACAGGACTCTGGGCTCATAGGCGGTCGGTAGCCCAACTGTTTGGGGAGGCTAAAGGGGGCGGGGTTAGGTGTGGGGCCAGGGGTGGAGCTTAAATCCATAATTGTCTGATAAAACACAGAAAAAATAAATAAAAATAAAAGTCACAATTAATACCTTTTATTAAATTTAGATATTAGATATGTATCATATGTCAAAGAATAAAGTGGTTGCTCAAAGCATATTCTAACCACAATCGCTCAACTGCAAAACACTATACACAACTTTGTGCAAAAACACACTCAGAACCTTACTGTACCATAAATATTACACTGGGCAGAACCTAATACACCAATATACCACCCATACGGAAAATGCAGACCGTCAACAATATGAAACAAGGCATCATATCATCACAATTCTCATGTAGAGCCACAAAACACCCTAATTCATGTTTAATGTGGGATAAAATGTCATAAATAAGTAAATAAATATAAACGTTTAATGTTGAGCACCTGATTC
The DNA here is from genome assembly GCF_901765095.1 of Microcaecilia unicolor. NCBI lineage: Eukaryota > Metazoa > Chordata > Amphibia > Gymnophiona > Siphonopidae > Microcaecilia > Microcaecilia unicolor. The sequence continues at coordinate 99,522,899 of NC_044033.1, forward strand.
TCAAAGTGGACATATTCCAAACACTATAATGAAAATAAAATGATCTTTTCTACCTTTGTTGTCTGGTGACTTTTTCTGATCATGCTGGCCCAGTATCTGATTCTGCTGCTATCTGTCCTCAGGTGTCAGTGCAAGTCTCTTTGGTATGAACTACTCATGTGCAGGTCAGGAAGTCATCCTCGTTAAATATCTTCCTGGCAACCCAGGACACCTCCAGCCAACCCCCCCCCCCCCTGCTCTCCCAGCAGTAAGGTAAACAAATTAAACCATAAACCAATTTCTACAAGTGGTTATACAAGGCTAGAGATGGGATTTCACTGCAGCTCCTGCTGTGAGGATGGAGGTAAATCAACAATTTAACCCTCCCCCCCCCCCCCCCCCCCCCAGAGCAGCGGGACTCCACAGCTGATCCATCCTGATGCAGCAGGGGAGGCTTAGCCTCCCTAAGCCTCTTATACCGGGCGCCTATGTCTGGGCTAGATGGTCCCTTGGTCTGACCCAATAGAGCAACTCTTATGTATGGAACTCTATCCATTTCAAGGGCCTAATTTAACAGCTCCACAAAAAATGGGCCATCAATGGGAGAAATTTAGACTGACAGTCTTACCAAACAGTAGACTGGCTACAGCCATGTAAGCTCCAGCACCAAGACTGGTGATTCCTCATAATCTTATGACTACCCTCCACTTCAGGCATATGGGCCTTACCTAAAAAGTTATCAATCTGCTAACTAGAGCTTGGAAACTCTGAATTATACAAAAGTGTGTAGTACACTAAAAAAGCCTTGCCCATTTCATTTTATGTAGTGCCCATTTGGTAAATATCCATGCAAATATGCATTAGCTTTGATTTAGGGGGTCTTTTACTAAAGATTAGCTCAAGTTATCTGTAGCAGGGCCCATTTTATTCCTATGGGCCCTGTTGCAGATAACTTGAACTAATCCTTAGTTTAAAAAAAAAAAACCCTTAGTTTTTTTCAAACAGGAGAATACCATAGAGGTTTACAAACAAAATAAAATGTTTAAAAAAGAAAGACAAAAGGAAAGTAAAAGGAGTAGAAGAGCAGTGTTAAATATATCACACAAGTAGCAAAATACCCAAATAATCAATCACCATTTAAAAAAAAACTCTGTCAAGTCAGAGTAATGAGGTTTAAACTAGACCTTGACAAATTTTCTACTGAGGGCAACAGAGACCATCACCCATCCTTTCTGAATGGTGCTCACTTATTTCTATTATCACTTGAGCTGTCTTTTGCTTAAAGTGTGTGGGAAGAAACATGTATCATATTGCCTCTGTCAAAAACCTTTTGGCCTGTTTTCCACATCTGAAATTCCACTTCATCCATCAACATGGTATTTATTTGTCCCCACAAGGAGGTAACACATACCATGCTATTTTCATCCTGATGCTCGTTATTCTTTTTTTTTCCCTACTCTTGCAAGGAAAGCCTTCAACGTTTGTAGCCTTTTCAGATGTGAACTTTTTATTACCTACTCTTAGCTCAGTTATTTTCTTCTGATCACTGTATTTAGAACTTCTTACACCTTCATTAGGTGCATTTCTTCACTGTCACTGAATGTGAGAAACTCAATAATGCTTTCCTCAAAGTCCTTACAGAACAATTTCTCAACCTGCCCCTGAGGATGATGATCAAAATCAGTGAACACTGCAAGATGAAGTGGGGTATGATCTGACCATCTAATCAATCCCATATCACATGAACTGAGACATAGTGCTCAGAATATTAAGAATAAATCTATCCTAGAATATGAATTATGTGTTTGTGAAAAAAATGCCCTGTATAATTGAGTTTCTAGATATCTAATCAGCTCACCTCTAGTCACATGTTTATTCATTCCTTCAAAGAAATAAAGCAAATTGGTGAAGCATGATTTCCCTTGGCTGAATCCATGTTGATTCTGTCCCATTAAACCATGTTGATCTACAGGTTCAGAAATGTTATTCTATTCAATTCTTTTCTATACAGGTCTTTTAGTATTCCATAAATACCAATAATGGTTCAATGTGGATCACACTGGAGAAAGAGCAAATCTGTATACAATAACCACACCAGTATAATAATAGTCATAAGCTATCAACAATAAAAGTTATACATGCTTTGTAAATAAAAAAAGTTAAAAGAGCTTTTTGAGAAGGAATATAATTAGTCTATCATTTTCCCCAGCACTGATCTCAGGCTTGCCAGTCTGTAATGTCCTGCATTATCCCTGGAACTCTTTTTTTTTTTTTTAACTGGTGTTACATTGGCCTCCCTCCAATCTTCAGGTACCATGGATGATTTTAATGACAGGTTAGAGATAAATAATAGTACATCAGCAATTACATGTTTGAGTTTTTTCAGTACCCTGGGTGTACACCATCTGATCTAGGTGATTTATTACTCTTTAACTTGTTTTGGCTCATGTGGAGGGGCATAATCGAAAAGGGGCACCCAAATTTTGTTGAGGACGTCCTTGCAAAACGTCCCGATGGAGGGGCAGGGAAACCTGTATTATCGAAAAAGATGGATGTCCATCTTTCGTTTTGATAATACGGTTGGGGAAACCCAAATCCTGAAATTTTGGTCATCCTTAGAGATGGTCGTCCCTAGATTTGGTCGTTTCTGATTTTTGACGATAATGGAAACCAAGGACACCTATCTCAGAAATGACCAAATGTAAGCCCTTTGGTTGTGGGAGGAGCCAGCATTTGAAGTGCACTGGTTCCCCTGACATGTCAGCACACCAACCGGGCACCCTAGGGGGCACTGCAGTGGACTTCATAAATTGCTCCCAGGAACATAGCTCCCTTACCTTGTGTGGTGAGCCCCCCCAAAACCCATTACCCACAACTGTACACCACTACCATAGCCCTTACGGGTGAAGGGGGGCACCTAGATGTGGGTACAATGGGTTTCTAGTGGGTTTTGGAGGGCTCGCTGTTTCCTCCACAAACGTAACAGGTAGGGGGAGATAGGCTTGGGTCCGCCTGTCTGAAGTGCACTGCACCCTCTAAAACTGCTCCAGGGACCTGCATATTGCTGTCACGGACCTGAGTATGACATCTTAGGCTGGCATAGAGGCTGGCAAAAAATATTTTGAAAGATATTTTTTTTAGGGTGGGAGGGGGTTAGTGACCACTGGGGGAGTAAGGGGAGGTCATCCCCGATTCTCTCCAGTGGACATCTGGTCAGTTCAGGCACCTTTTTGTGGCTTGGTCGTAAGAAAAACAGGACCAGGTAAAGTTGTCCAAGTGCTCGTCAGGGACACCCTTTTTTTTTTTTCCATTACGGGTCAAGGACATCCATGTGTTAGGCAAGCCCAAGTCCCGCCTTCGCTACACCTCTGATATGCCCTCTTGAACTTTGGCCATCCCTGTGACAGAAAGCAGCTGGGGACGCCCAAAATCGGCTTTCGATTTTACCGATTTGGATGACCCTGTGAGAAGGACGCCCATCTTCTGATTTGTGCACTGAACACTAGGCTACTCTTAGGACCTGTTTGCTGCTGCAATAGGACTGTCACATGTTTGGGGGAGGGGTTAGTGAGTGCTTGGGGAGTAAGAGGGTCATGCCTTAATCTCTTCAGTAGTCATCTGATCATTTAGGGCACCTTTTTATAACTTTGTCATGATTGAAACTGGTCCAGACCAAAACATCCAACTTTTAGCCCTAGACATTTTTGCTTTGTCCAATTATATCAGAAAAATATCCAAGTTGTGGGACTGCCCAAATCCCACCCTCAACACATCCCTGACGCATCCCTTTGTGATTTAGATGCACTGTGAATGAGCAATATATGTTTCAAAAATAGCGATTTGGATGGTTTTGCAAGAAGAATGTCCATCTGCTACTTTGTTATGCTTTTTGCACCTTTTCTGTTTTGAAAATGAACCCTTAAAGCCCTAACTTGTACAGCTTGTTTTCCTTATTTTATCATAGTTGCCCTTTTGAAAGTCACATGCTGTTGCAGTAAACTTCCTTACTGTCTTCATTCCAGTTACTAACTCAGATTTGGTCATGTTATGATCACTGTTTCCCAACAAACCCAACACTATTATCTCGCACACTAAGAGGCTCATTTTTGAAAGACAAAAACATCCAAAAAGTGTCATAATGCACCATTTGGTTGTTTTTCTTCTAAAAACGTCCAAATTGGTATTTTCAAAATCTATTTTGCAGAAGTTTATCTATGCAATTCATCTGCAGTGCATCAGAATCACAAGGGGGTGTGTTAGGGGCATTTTGATGGCGCGATTAGGGCGTGCCTATCACGTGGATGTTTTACAGCCATAATGGAACAAAACAAATATGTTCAGGACTAAAATCAAAACATTTTGGTCTAGACCTGTTTTTATAACAAATAAGGCACAAAAAGGTGCCCTAAAAGACCAGATGACCACTGGAGGGAATCAGCAGTGACTCCCCAATAACCCCCCAGTGGTCACTGATGCCCTATAACCCCCCCCAAAAATGTGAATAAAAATATGACTTACCAGCCTCTATGACAGCCTCAGATGTTAAAGTCAGGTCAGAGCAGCATGCAGGTGCCTGGAGTAGTGTAGTGGTTGGTGCAGTGCACTATGGAGTGGAGGACTCGGGTGCCTATCTCCCTCTACCTGTCACAGTTGTGGTGGAAACTGTGACCCCCCCCTCCCAAGGTCACCAAAACCCTATTGTACCAACATATCGGTGCCCCCTTCACCCTTAAGGGTTATTGTAGTGGTGTACAGTGGGGGACAGTGGATTTGGGGTGGGTTTTGGAGGACTCAGTGGACAAGATAAGGGAGCAAAGGTGAGATGTGTACATGGAGGCATTTCCATGAAGTGCACAGAAGAGCCCTCTAGGGTGCCCTATTGCTCTTCTGGGATGTCTGGGGGACCAGTCTACTAAAAAATGCTGGCTCCTCCTACATCCCAGTGGAACGTATCTCTATATTTTGCACTTATTTGTTTGTTTGTTTTTTTAATGAACCAAAAAACAAAACATCCAAAGCACAAAACCTTGTTCAAACAGTATTAGAAAAAAAAAGATACACATTTTTCTTTTTCAAAAATAACCTTCTTTCCTATTCGGATGTTGGACATTTTGTGTGAAATGTCCAAAATCGGACTTAGATGTCATATCGAAAATGGCCCTCTAAGCCAGCATTCCATTAAGAACTAGATCTAAAATAGCTCCTCTTCTTGTCAGTTCCTAGACCAGTTGCTCCAAGAAATACCTATTAATATACTGCTACCAGATTTGTTGGTTCCCTAATTTCTGCTAACATTTCTTCACCTATCTCTTCATTCTGGCCTGGCAGATGATTGTATAGCCCTACCATTATTCTCTTTCCTGCAAGTTCTTGAACTTGAAGTGATAGTATCTGAGGATCTCAAAGTAGTGAAACAATGTGACAAGGTGGAAGCCAAGGCCAGAAGGACGCTAGACTGCCTAGAGAGAGTTATAACCAGCAGATGAAAGGGGATATTAATGCCTCTGGTCAAATTGTTGGTGAAGACCACTTGGAGTACTATGTTCAGTTTTGGAGATCATATCTCACTAAGGACATAAAAAGATTAGAAGCAGTTCAGGCACAAGCAACAAAATGGTATGTGGTTAGCACCAAATGATATATGAGAAGAAAGTTGATGGGATGAATATGTATACATATAGAGGAAAGGAGGGATACACAAGATGATACAGACATTTAAATACTTGAAAGGTATTAATATACAAGGAAATCTTTTACCAGAGATGGGGAAGTCGTAAAACTAGAGGACAAGTTGCAAGGGAGTTGACTTTGGAGTGAGTACTTTTTCATAGGGAGGATGGTGGATACCTGGAATGCCCTCCTGGGGGAGATAGTGGAGACAATAACTGTGATAGAATTCAAAAATGCATGGGATAAAGACAAAGGATCACTATATGGAAACAGTATGGAGCCAAAACAAAATTAATGGTGTTTAGGTGGCAACTCCTTTACTTGAGAAGATCAGTGCCAGGCAGACCCCTATGTCATGGAAAGACAGATCTGGATTGGCTAGAGTGAGCTTTGCCAGCTACTCTAGTAGTTGGGAAGTAAGGCCATTGCCGGACAGACTTCTATGGTTTGTAACCTGAAAATGATAAAGACAGAATAGAATCAAGAATACATATTTTATTACACAATCAAAGCATATGCTTTGTTGGGCAGACTGATGGGCCATGCAGGTCCTTATCTACTGTCACCCAATATGTTACTATGTGCAAACCCATTGTATTGTTAACATTTATAAATGTTCTGTTAGGATTCAACACTGTATATCACTATACCTGAATATGCAGAGATACTTATTTGACATCTAGGCAACATTTGTTGCATTTCTTATTAGTATGCAAGAGATGAGAGAGAATAGTCATTTATCTGATCATGGATGAAACTGATTCCTTTATGCAAGGCAGACAACCAGCAGGTAAAGAATGTTAATAAGATAAGAAAAGATTAGCTTACGAGATCAAGAGCCAAAGAGCCAGACCATGGAATAAACTATATATTGATTTTGTGAGTTTATTTTGGGATAGGTAATTAGATTGAATAACATTGCTTGTTTGAACACATTATGTATTTTTGTATAGTACTATATGTATCTGGTAGGCAATACACAAATGATTAAAAAACAACAATAATAATGATATGAAATTAAAAAAAATACATTCACACGTACTAACAAAGCCTATTTATGTCAAATAAATCCTTAGAAAGAAAAGATCACTTCAAGATTTGTATATAAAGACCCTCAAACAAAATGGGCCAGAGTTAAAGAATAGGAGCCTCTTCTATCACACCACACTAGCAGTTCCTGGTGCAGTAATGCTGACAAAGCCCAATCATTTTCAGTGGGCTTCATCGGCATTTCCACGCAGAAACTGCTAGCAAGGCATGATTAAAGAGTCCCTAAGTTAGCCATTTAAGCACCTTTGAGACCTTTAGAATCCTCTCAAGGAGCATCACTATCTGTCCCTCATCACAGGTGCGGGAGGTAATGGTGCTGGGGTTGGGGCCACTTGATATTAGCTTTGGAGTAAGTATACACAGGAAGTCCAATACGTTAGCGTTTAACTTTCAAAAAGAAGATTAAGATAAAATGAGAAGAACTGTGAAAAAAAACTTAGACAAGCAGCTGCGAGGGTCAAAACTTGGCATCAGGCGTGGATGCTGTTCAAAAATACCACCCTGAAAGCCCAGACCAAATATACTCCGTGTATTAAAAAGGAGGGAGGAAGACCAAACTACAGCTGGCATGGTTAAAAAGTGAAGTGAGGGAAGCTATTAGAGCTAAAAGAAAATCCTTCAGAAAATGGAAGAAGGAACTGACTGAAAATAATAAGAAACAGCATAAGGAATGTCAAGTCAAATGCATAGCGATGATAAAATGGAAGGCAAAGAGGGACTTTGAACAAAAGATTGCATTGGAGGCAAAAACACGTGGCGGGACATTTTCGAAAGGGACGTCCAAGTTGCGATTTGGACGTCCTTGCAAAACGGTGAAATCAAGGGGCATGGAAACCCGTATTTTTGAAACTAGATGTACGTTCATCTTTCGTTTCGAAAATACCATCAGAGATGTCCAAATCCTTAAATTTGAACATCCCTATATTTGGTTGTCCCTAGACATGGACGTTTCTGAATTTTGAAACCAAAGACGTTCATGTCAAAAACGTCCTAATGCAAGCCATTTGGTCATGGGAGGAGCCAGCATTTGAAATGCACTGGTTCCCCTGACATGCCAGGACACCAACCGGGCACCCTAGGGGGCACTGCAGTGGACTTCATAAATTGCTCCCAGGAACTGAGCCCCCCAAAATCCCCAACCCCCCAAAACCCACTACCCACAACTGTACACCACTACCATAGCCCTTATGGGTGAAGGGGGCATCTATATATGGGTACATTGGGTTTGGGGTGGGTTTTGGAGAGCTCGTTGTTCCCTCCACAAATGTAACAGATAGGGGGGGTCTGGGTCCGCCTGTCTGAAGTGCACTGCAGTACCCACTAAAACTGCTCCAGGGACCTGCATGCGCTGTCATGGACCAGAGTATGACATCTAAGGCTGGCATAGAGGCTGGTTATCTATAAAATCGAGCGTGGTACTGGAAGATTGGAGAGTGGCCAAAAAGGTTCCAGAGGGGATCCAGGAAATTATAGACTGGTGAGTCTGATGTCGGTGCTAAGTAAAATGGTAGAGACTATTATGAAGAACAAAATTACAGAGCACATTCAAAAGCATGGATTAATGAAAGAAAGCCAACATGGATTTAGTGAAGGGAAACCTTGCCTCACCAATCTATTACATTTCTTTTGAAGGGGTGAACAAACATATGGATAAAGGTGAGCCGATTGATGTGGAGGGGCATAATTGAACGCGAACGCCCATCTCCATGGGCGTCTATCTCCGAGAACTGGTATGTGAAGGGGCGAGACAAACCGTATTTTTGAAAAAAATGGGCGTCCATCTTTTTTCTGATAATACGGTTTGTGCCAGCCAAATGCATCAGATTTGTGCGGATTTGAGCTGGGCGGCTTTGTTTTTCAGCGATAATGGAAACCAAAGGCGCCCAGCTCAAAAACGACCAAATCCAAGGCATTGGGTTGTGGAAGGGGCCAGGATTCGTAGTGCACTGGTCCCCCTGACATCGCAGAACACCAACCAGGCACCCTAGGGGGCACTTGTAACAATTAAAAAAACAAAGCAAACTACCTCTGAAGTCCATAGTTCCCTTCCCTTGGGTGCTGAGCCCCCCAAATCCCCCCCAAAACCCACTCCCCACAACTCTACACCATTACCATAGCACTTATGGCTGAAGGGGAGCACTTAGATGTGGGTTCAGTGGGTTTTGGGGTGGATTGGAGCGCTTCCATTTACCACCACACATGTAACAGGAAGGGGGAGGATGGGCCTGGGTCCACCTGGCTGAAGTCCACTGCACCCACTAACAACTGCTCCAGGGACCTGCATACTGCTGTGATGGAGCTGGGTATGACATTTGAGGCTGGCATACAGGCTGGAAAACAAAAGTTTTTAAAGTTCTTTTTTTGGGTGGGAGGGGTTAGTGACCACTGGGGGAGTCAGGGCTAGTCATCCCCGATTCCCTCCTTTGGTCATCTGGTCATTTAGGGCACTTTTTTTGGACTTGTTCGTGAAAAAAAAGGGTCCAAAAAAAGTGACCCAAATTTGTGCTAAAATGCCTTTCTTTTTTCGATTATCGGCCAAGGACGCTCATCTCTCCTCGGCCGATAAACACGCCCTAGTCCTGCCTTCACCACACCTCCAACACGCCCCCGTCAACTTTGACGGAGTGCAGTTGAAGACGCCCAAAATCGGCTTTCGGTTATACCGATTCGGGCATCCATGCGAAAAAGACATCCATCTCCCGATTTGGGTCACTTTTTTTTTTGTTACATTTGTACCCCACGCTTTCCCACTCATGGCTCAATGCGGCTTACATGGGGCAACAGAGGGTTAAGTGACTTGCCCAGAGTCACAAGGAGCTGCCTGTGCCTGAAGTGGGAATCAAACTCAGTTCCTCAGGACCAAAGTCCACCACCCTAACCACTAGGCCACTCCTCCACTTTCTTTGACTTTGACTTTCGATTATGAGGCGGATTGTGTATCTGGATTTTCAAAAGGTGTTTGACAAAGTACCTCATGAAAGACTCCAGAAGAAATTGGAGAGTCATGGGATAGAAGGTAGTGTCCTATTGTGGATTAAAAACTGGGTAAAGTATAGAAAACAGAGAGAAGGGTTAAATGGTCAGAATTCTCAAAGGGGAAGGGTAGATAGTGGGGTTCCCCAGGGGTGTGTGCTGGGACCGCTTCTTTTTAACATATTTCTAAATGATCTAGAGATGGGAGTAACTAGTGAGGTAATTAAATTTGCTGACAACATAAATTTATTCAAAGTTGTTAAATCGCAAAAGGATTGTGAAAAATTACAAGAGGACCTTATGAGACTGGGAGACTGGGTGTCTAAATGGCAGATGACATTTAATGTGAGCAAGTGCAAAGTGTTGCATGTGGGAAAGAGGAACCCAAACTATAGCTACGTAATGCAAGGATCCACGTTAGGAGTCACCCACCAAGAAAGGGATCTCGGCGTCGTTGTTGATGATATGTTGAAACTCTCTGCCCAGTGTGCTGCTGCAGCTAAGAAAGCAAACAGAATGTTAGGTGTTATTAGGAAAAGAATGGAAAACAAAAGTATCGATGTTATAATGCTTTTGTATTGGTCTATGGTGCGACCGCACCTCGAATATTGTGTTCAATTCTGTTCGCCACATCTCAAAAAAGATACAGTGGAATTAGAAAAGGTACAGAGAAGGGCAAGAAAATAATAAAGGGGATGGGACGACTTCCCTATGAGGAAAGGCTGAAGCATCTAGGGCTTTTCAGCATGGAGAAAAGACAGCTGAGGGGAGATATGGTAGAGGTCTATAAAATAATGAGTGGAGTAGAACAGGTAGATGTGAATGGTTTGTTTACTCTTTCCAAAAATACTACGACTAGGGGGCATGCAATGAAGCTACAAAGTAGTAAATCTAATACAAATTGGAAAAATGTTTCTTCACTTAACATGCAAGTAAACTCTGGAATTTGTTGCCAGAGAATGTGGTAAATGCAGTTAGCTTAGCAGGGTTTAAAAAAGGTCTGGACAGTTTCCTAAAAGAAAAGTCCATAGACCATTATTAAATTGACTTGGAGAAAATCCACTGCTTATTTCTGGGATAAGCAGCATAAAATGAAGTGAAATTTTTTGGGATCTTGTTTAACTGTACAAAGAACTTGCATTGAGTTTAGCCACCCATCTATTTATTCCAACAGACTCTGTACTGCACATCTTGTCCCCATCTATGTATGTGCTCTTGGCCCCTCAGCTATATGTAAGAGTATTGTAGAAAAGCATCAGTATCAAAGCTATGTTATTTGAATATTCTAATGTGTGCGTATTAAATATTTCATTAGTATTATGCTGACATCATATTATATCTCTGTTATTTGAATTTCAGTGCTGTTAAATATGTATATTTTTGATCCTGTTTAATGGTATTTCTATTAGGTTTCAATTTACTGTTTTCAAGTTTACCTCATTCAGGGGCCCTTTTAATAAGCTGCGGCAAAATGTAGCCTGCGGCAGTACGAGCGTGTAAATTGAGCTTGCTCTGGGTCAGTTTTTGCTGCATCCTGGAAAAAGGGCTTTTTTTAAGGGACCGGAAAATGGACATGCAGCAAATTAAAAACCAGCTTTCGTTCATTTTCAGCCTCAGACCTTACCATCACCCATTGACTTGTAGCATGATATGAGTTTAATTGTCAAGAGTTATTGATTCTGCTGGATCAGATACAAATGTAAAATATACAGCTGCAAAGACTTATTGGAACAGTATCAGATAAATGCTCTGACCATCACCCTCCCATATAACAAAAACTAGCTGGGTGGATACCTAAGTCCATCAACACATTTCCAAAGAACAAAAATCTGAAGATGAACAGCAATCACAGAGACTGGAGTTAACAAAGGCAGTGAAACTCCACCTATTCTCAGACAATGACTCAAAGACTGAAAAGCCCTTCTACTTATCCAATCTGACAAAAGAAGCACACTTATCTCAGACAAAGACTCTTTTAATCCTGTCAGATGCCTTCTGGATGTATATCACAGCAGATGTCCAGACAGAAAGTCTTTGAAAACACATCTCTTCAACAAAGCCTACAAAAGTCACCCTCAATGAAACAAATCATTCCTTAAACCACCCAAGTACACCAAAAAAACACCTCTCACAGGACCTTACCTAACACCTTCCATCTAAATCCTCCTTCACCTCTGCTTATGATCGACTGTTTTTTAAATCATGTAACGACGTTATCATATCTATACTCTGTAAACCACATTGAGCCTGCAAAAAGGTGGGAAAATGTGGGGTACAAATACAATAAATAAATGATGTCATTAAAACATGTGACCAGTTACCATGCTCTATCTCAAAACTAGATGAAACCAGTTTTCAGCTATTCCTAAGTTTTCATTGGGTCTAGTACACCCCAACTGACTTCATCCTATGGTCCAATAAGATATTATAAAAAGCCTGGAACATTTTCAGTTCACTCTCTTCACTCTTCTCTCTTGCTCTTGGCTGTCTTGGCTCTAGGCTCCTCGATTCCTGATCTGCACCTCCATGATCCTTGCTAGACTTCTCTAGGCTCCAGCAACAAAAATACTTCTTTTCCAGCAAGGATCTCCTTCATCACTCCAACCAGCAGCCTCCATCAAAGTGAGTTACCATTATCCAGCCTAATTTATAATTCAGACTTTTTAATCTTGAAAAGCACATTTCCCTTGTGCAAGATCCCTAAAAACTGTCTCTCTCTTGTAACATTATTATATTACCAGTATTGTAAATAAACATGTTAAAGTTAAATATGTGGTCTTTATGTTCTGAGCACATGTCCTTAAACCTTACAGTGCAGGTTAATGTAATTTAACAAATATAGTATTTAATTCCCCCTATCATATTGGTAGAGAATAGAATATAGAAGAATAGAATAATATTATATTATTTTTTTACATTTTAGACTTGGTGGTAAGTTCTCACGTGCTACCCGAGCGGTAGGCATGCAGCGAGCGCTTACTGCTGTTTACTACCGCGTATGCGCCACATGGTAGAAATATGTTCTACTGCGTGTTTTTGGCATTCAACAAATTCAGAATTGCCTTTTACAAAGGCCACCTTATTGTATCTCTGTTTAAACGTGGTCATTTTACTATTGTTATGCTGTTAAAACTGTACGTTTTATGTTAAGCTGCACCTGCTGTACACCACTTTGGGTGAATCTCTTCATAAAGCTGGTTAATAAATCTCAATTAATAAATAAATTAAATAAATATTAGAAGGAAAGATAGAAAAAGCAAAAACAAAAAAGGAGTGGAAAATGTAAAAGAAAGCACCCATCTCTGTGCTGGCCAGATTATTGCCATTAAGTATCAGACGTTTGAGTAAAGCACCATGCCTTAGGGGTCATTTTGCAAAGCTGTGGTAAAAGGTGGCCTTAGCACACCCTTAAGTGGGTTTTTCCTGTATGTTAAGGCCATTTTTACTGCAGACATAAAATAGCAGATTTTCAAATTGTTTTTAAATTAATAGCCAAGCGCTAATGTTGCTATTATCATATGGAGAGAGTAATCCACCTAAGTGGATGAACACTAACTCCCACGTAAAAATAACAGCACAGAAAGAGAGTGGGAAATGGACCAATGACTCCAGGAGAACGGGAGATAAGATTTCAAAGAACCACTTTATTCAATGACTTGACACAGAAAACTTTGTTTCGGCCAAAAGGCCTGCCTCAGAAGTAGAGCCCGCTGGAGCCGGTGCTGGTAAACATGCTCCCAAAGCCGGCTCTCCTTCCTTCTCCAACCCAGATACTTTGTACTGCGGGACACCAGATCAAAAACACATCACCCGTCCTACCCACGAGTCAAAATCTCTGGGGCAGGAACAACCGCGTACGGAAAGCGGGATGGGTCAAACTTGACACGACCGCGTCCAGGAAAGCGGAAAGAGCGTTTGGCAGAAGAGTAGGTAGGGCCAGCGCAGAGGAAGCAGTCGCAGGCAGCATACAGACAGCCCTGGGAGTGTGCGGATCCGAAGCCGCTGCAGATAAGCAGCAGAAGAACAAACAAAGATCACAACGGAGCCAGAGGGCAGAAGTAGCGGCAGGACATAGACGGACCCGGTGTCGTGCAGCTTTGCTCAGCTGTAGCATTAGACTGCGGCGCTGCCCAAAGGGGAGGGAGGGAGGGGAAAGAAGGCCTGCAGCGTGCCGATGGTGGATCAATTCTTTTGGCGCCTCTCTGCATCATTGCTGGGTGGGCCTGAGCCCAAAGTGTGTGGGCCCAGGCCCACCCGTGGCTACACCCCTGGGTAAGGGAGCTATGCACCTGGGAGCAATTTCTGAAGTCCACTGCAGTGCCCCCTAGGGTGCCCGGTTGGTGTTTTGGCATGTCAGGGGGACCAGTGCACTGCGAATGCTGTCTCCTCCCACGACGAAATGGCTTGGATTTGGTCATTTCTGAGATGGGCGTCCTCGGTTTCCATTATCGCCGAAAATCAGGGACGACCATCTCTAAGGACAACCATCTCTAAGGTCGACCTAAATTTCACAATTTGGGCGTCCCCGACCATATTATCGAAATGAAAGATGGACGCCCATCTTGTTTTGATAATACAGGTTTCTCTGCCCCTTCGCCGGGACATCCTGCGAGGATGTCCTCAGATAAACTTGGGCACCCCTTTCGATTATGCCCCACATGGTATTATAGAGGCCTATCTTAAGTTTCCCACCCAGGGTCCATTCAATTCTAGCTTACGCCATTGGATGGAACCCAAGAGGGAAGACCCAACATTAGATCTAGTGCTCACAAATGGAGGCAGAATTCTAATGTTCAGATAAGGGTCCACCTGGGCAGAAGTGATAGTCATACAGTATGGTTTAATATAAAAGCTACAAGGATATCAAGGTACATCAGTCTTTTCTAGTATATATACACACAAAGTTACATACATCTCAGAGTGTTATAACCTTGTGTGGGAGCTTTGGGGAGGCTATTATATAAAGGCACACAGGTATATATATCTCCTTTGTTTGGCATTTTTATTTCATCAAAATCACAGTAATGTATACAATTTTGTTTCAGGAAGCCAAACTCATTTTAGGAAAATTGAGCACAGCAAGGAAAAATGGCTCTTCCAAATGCCTCTTCACCCCTAGTTTTAAGCAGTCACACCACTACAGATTGGGGAACCTGTTTAAAGCAGGCTTGATGATTCTACTGTGGCCTAGGATATGAGTCTGTGGAGAACAGATCACAGCAGCTGACGTTTTTAATAAACCTCAATGTCTCTTAATGAGTATAATGACCTTTTATGTCTTTGAGTACCCTACTGCTTTTAGTATTTATATGGATTAGAAACAACTGAAAAGTCTCCCTGGGCTTAATTATGATAGACACAACTTGTGTACAAAACAATTTTTATTTTTAAATATTCCTGAAAACTATTTTAGTAAGATGTGAAGATATTTGCTATTTAATTTATTAGACAACATTAAAAAAAAAATCTCCATTTACTAAAGTGTGGTATGGTTTTACAGTTACCATGCTTGTAATTGCCAGTATTAACCCTAGAACGCATGACGTTAAAAATATACATATTAACGTCATGCAAAAATGTAAGCATGGGGGCCTAAAAGGCCCCCAATATGCATTCTAGGGTTAATGGTAACTGCAAAACATCTGTGCTATGTTTGAGACATTCCCAGCATCTTTGGGGGGAGGAGGGGGGCTATTGTACAATTAACACAGAGAAACAATTCCTACTGCATGTTAATTGCACATCAGGCAACATGCAAAGCGTTTAGCTGATCTGTTGAGGTGACATTAATTGCTCTGTGCATTGTGTATTGTTAACTGGTTGATGATATTAACATTCACACTAACTGTAAAGCACAGGTCCACCAGTTTCCCATCTAGTCCATGATCCATCCAAACTGTATCACTCGAAAAGGCCTCCCAAAGAGTTGAGACATGATCTCATTAGCACGTGGTGAATCACTCAATTCAGCGGAATCCCTCACTCTGATGGGCTTCCATTCTGGAGGCTCAGCTATGATAATAGTTGAGATTATGACCTCTGCCAATTCTGCAGCTGGTGCTGCTCTGATACACTTGGAGTTCTGGCTCTCGGGCCCACTTGGAGCATGAAGTACAGCTAGCTTGGTCACAATCACCTCTACATGGCTTCTAGTGGACAACTTTTCTTGTGCAGGGGCAATAATGGTTGACATCATATTGCTACTCACTGTCTTAATCACTAGATCTTGACGGTGTTACCCCAGATGGATCCTACCTTTCAGTTTGGCTAAATCCTGTACCACTACTCAATAGACACAATGCAGCAGGAATAATTCTTGAGGAAAAGCCTCTGGTCTCTCATGGTTCCCCAGAACTAGCACCAACTAGGAGATTTTACTGTGCTCTGGTGACTGCTGAGGATAAACCTTGTTTTGCCTTTGCTCCTAGATTGTGGTACTACCAAAGGGCCAACTCTTTACAGGATTTAAAGTTCTCCACCCTTCAAAGCTCAGCCTGCGAGTTGGAAGGCAGAAAAAGGAGTATAAACTCTTTCACTGCAAACTAGGACCTAAATAACTTAAGGATCCTCCTAGCTCTGTTCTCTCAGCACATACCAGTTGGGAACCCAACTAAACAACCAGATTTATTTGAGTTGTCAAGATTACAGAAATGCAGTTGAAAAACAGAATGTGTACTTAGACAAATATGTTGGTGTCTCTTAGAAAATGTTTATAAAATTGCTCATACACATAAGAGTAGGAACAGAGAAGATATACGTCCTAATTCTGTAAAAGACATCAAAAATTGTGCATGGAAATTTGGGCATGCACCCAATTTGTGTGTTCAATTTAATTGCATTACAAGCTAATTAGCACCAATAATTGTTTTTTTTTTTAATGTAACCCCAAAGGGTTAAAATTGTTTAATTATGTGGTCCTGCTGGAAACGTGGTCACAGGAAGGGTAGCAGAGTTGGAGTTGTGCAGCATCATGGCTGGCATTGTCATGATCTGCGTCTGAGGCAGGATCGAGCAGGAGAAGCTGCTGTCACAGTTGAGAGTTGTTGCAGTTGTTTGTTTCAGAAGCAGGGAGGCGAAAGGAAGTGTGTCGGACAGAGGAGAGCATCAGAGCTGCAGTGCAGCTGCAGGAATCCCGGTGTGTTTCCCGCCCGCTGTGTGTGTCCATGACATCACCATATGTGCACAGTGGTGACGTCATGGATCGCGTGGGTCACACATTTTTTTTCTCAAAAGAAGGGAGAAAAATTGGTCTAGAGGCCTGTACTCCCTGGTTCTGGTGGCAGAACACTGGTAGGACCATGAAGGGGAGAGCTCCAGCGAGCCTCCTGAAGATTTTGGGGGCCGATTCTTGCACAGTCGGGGACGTCTGCATGTGCACATGGGGAGCAGGAGCAGTGTCAGGTGCTGATGGCTGCCAGCTCATGAGTAGAGCCAATCAGTGGAAGGTAGCATGGTGAATCACAAAATTGAAGCTGTTGAAGACTCTAGCAAGGTAAGAAGGGAGATCTTCCTTTGGGGTTTTGCTGCAATCTTTTATTTAAGTTGTGCCTAGAAAATGATGCATCAGGATGAAAGAGAATTCTGGTATAGCACATGCAAGAGAGTGTTGGCAGAATTCCAGGCAGAGTTCTAAACTGCTGTTTCTGGCAGTTGTAAGGGAACAGTTTCTGGTGAGTGGACGTGTGTGTGAGTTGGCTCAATGGTAACCATGTAATGTTGTGACACCATGTTTGTGAACATAAGTTGTGTGAGAGACGATGTGTGAGGAAAGTAAGAGAGATATGTGTTGAAGGGGTGGGGGTGTTCTGCCCCCAGCAGCACTACACTAGTTTTAAGTGTAGCCCTAGACAATGTTTAATGCCTTTACTGTTATTCTCACTTCTAAGGATTTTACTGCTGCAGTCAGTCTCTGCAAAGATATAGGAGCAGTGGCGTAGCAAGGGCGGGGCGGTAGGGGCGGTCCGCCCCAGGTGCACACTGCTGGAGGGTGCAGAGAGCAGCCGCGTGCCTGTCGGCTCCGCTCATTCCCTGCTCCCTCTGCCCCGGAACAGGTTACTTCTTGTTCCGGGGCAGAGGGAGCCAGTGGAGCCGACAGGCGCGCGGCTGCTCTCTGCACCCTCCAGCAGCCAAGAATGCATTCGGGGGGGGGGGGGCTTGATGCGCCGGGGAGGGGGGTGTCATTGTGCCGGGGGGGGGGGGGGTCATGCTGCACCCTGGGGAGACGGACGTCGCTGCACCCGGGGGGGGGGGGGTGCTCAGCAGCAATCTGCCCCGGGTGGCAGCCGACCTAGGATCGCCACTGTATAGGAGCAATGCATTAGGTATGATGTAATCTCATATGTATTGCAGCCACCCTTGCTTGTTTGTATAAGGTTCATTATTAGTGGCCTATTCTCCTGCAAAGTCCTCCTTCCTTTCTCAGCTGATTCCTTTGTTTACCAACTGTCATTTCCTGATTATTTCTACACTCTTTGTCCTGATGGTTATACTTCTTGAAAATTAAAGCTTTAAGGATAAAGGGCCTTGTTCTATAAAGATTATGCTCCTAAATTTACGCTTCTAAAATGTATGCTCCTAAATTTATGAGCATAATTTATGTTCCTAAATTTAGGCTCCTAAATTATGAGCATACTCTAAGCTCTAAAATAGATTAAGCTCCTAATGTAGCAGCATAAATTTAGGAGAGTAAATTATGCTCATAAATATTTTAGGAGCATAAATTTTAGGAGCGTAAATTTAGGAGCATAACCTTTATAGAATAAAGCCCATTACACTTTGAGGCCTTGACAGGGCAAGTTTATTTTAAATCGACTTGTTGAAGCATTAGAAACAATTGTTCCAGATTTAAAAAAAAACCAAAAAAACATTGATTTAAAGTTTTGAAGCTGGAATTCAGAGAGTGAGTGAGAAGCATTATTTTGAGTGCCTGGAGTGGTCCAATATTTGAGGGTTGGGCTAGTCAGGAATAAAGAATGCCTTGTTTTAAGTTCACAAAATGTTTATTATTTAAAATAATTGAATACAAAACAGAGAAGAACATCCATCATAAAAAAAGATGGAAAATGTAATACAATTCAACACTACAAAACCATACAGTCCAGGGAGTATTTAGACCTACTGCAGAAATTCCCCTTTTCAGGTAAGTACAAATATCTCAGGGCCATCAAGTAATGTTTAATTTATTCTTACTGTACAACACCTTGAGTGAATTCTTTCAAAAAAGTGGTAAATAAATCCTAATAAATAAATTACAGGTAGGGTGCTTTCCTGGTCTAAAGGCGTTTGGAAGAAAGAGCTTACAAGATTAAATGGGAAAATGAATTTTCTGAATCATGGAGACTATTTTTTATTTATTTATTTATTTATGTTAATTTATATACCGTATCTTATTGCATCTGCAAAACAGAACGGTTTACATATATATAAAAAAATTGGTATATACAAATAAACAGACATAGGAATTCCATTCATGACAGGAAAGCACAGCAATCAAGATAAACTACATAATAAATCAATACAAGTTAAAAATCTAATATCCAGTTAAGCTATCCCATTTTTCTTTGTCTTTTTGACCTTATCTCATTATGCTAAGTTCTGTTCTACGTAGCTTATAAAGAGAAAGGTTTTCAGAAGTTTTCGGTAATGGAGATAAGATTTCTCTAATCTGATCTCCTTTGGAAGGCTATTCCAAAGGGAGGGTGACAGGTAGAAAAAAGCCGATCTCCGTGTAGATTCCCATCTAGCCTTAGTAAGAGGGGGAATGACTAACCTGTTATCTGTTAGGGATCTGAGAGTTCGCATAGCGGTGTAGGGGATTGTTAAATTCGACAAGTAGCTAGGGTTTAATGTGTGAAAGGCTTTGTGTGTCAGGACAAGAGCCTTAAACTTTATTCTTGCTTCGACCGGGAGCCAGTGCAGATGATGCAATAAAGGTGTTGCTCGATCATCCCTCCGGGCCCTACAGATCATACGTGCTGCTGTATTTTGAATTCTTTGTAATCGCTTTAAGTTTGCTTGAGTAATCCCAGCATATACAATGTTACAGTAGTCTAAACGTGAAGTAATATATGCCGATGTCAGCGTTTTGAGAGAGTCCTTACTTATTGAATTTCTGACTGACCGAAGCCGTCTCAGATGAAAGAAAGATTTTTTCACTACATCGGATACTTGTTCCTCAAAGGTCAATGCGGAATCAATAATGACCCCGAGATATCTAAAAGACTTAACTGTTGGAATATTCTGACCAAATAGCACAGGTACCACAGAGGGATATGTGCCTTGCCCTACTATCCAAGATGTAGTAGTCTTATCCGGGTTCAGTACCAGCTGATGTGTTGTCAACCAGTCTGCTACTTTATCCAAGCATATTTGAATGGGTGTAAGATCTATGTTCGATGGTCTAACATAATGGATAAGCAAAAAATCATCTGCATATGAGTAAAAACTTATACCCATTGTTTGAATGAGGAGCGCCAGTGGACTGATGAATAGGTTGAACAGTAGTGGAGATAAGACCGAGCCCTGAGGAACTCCACATGATAAGTTGTAGGATGTAGAACAGGATTGCTGCTGAACTACTTTAAATGAACGATTCGTTAGGAAGGATATAAACCATTTCATAGTTGTCCCTGAAATACCAATCTCACTCAATCTATCAATGAGTAAGTTGTGATTGATTAGGTCGAAGGCCGCAGACAAATCTAATGAAACTACCAGGGCAATATAACCGAGTTCTAATTTTGCATGGATTTCACTTAACAGTGAAGTCAGAATAGTCTCTGTACTGTGACCTTTCCTGAAACCCGATTGTCTGGGATGTAACAAATTTTTTGAATCTACATAAGTTTGCAACTGTCTAAATACTACTGTCTCTATAACTTTGGATAGAAAAGGAAGATTAGAGACTGGTCTATAGTTAGAAGGTAATAAGGGATCCAATGAGGCTTTCTTTAGACTAGGTTTTACTAGCGCTTCTTTCAAAATAGTGGGAACTATCCCATCAGAAAGGCTCAACATGACAATTGAGTACATAAACTGCTGGACTTCTAGCGAGTGTGGTTTCCCAGATGAATCCCCACTTTCTCCTCAATCCTTTTTAATATTATTATGACAACTTTTGCTTCAATACATAAACATTTGGGCATATGGTTTTACACTTACACTGATGATAGCTCTGTGATAATTCCTTGTGGCCCTTCATTACCAGATATTTGAATTCTTATTCCAGAATGTTTTACTGTTGTTGAATATTGGGCTGCTTCAGTTCTCCTTAAGTTAAACACGAGAAAGAAGCAATTCATTTTGCTTTGGTTATCCTTCGATCTCTTTAATGAGCATATTAAAATTAGAGAAATGGATGACTCAATCACATATTCTAGGAGTGATCCTAGACTCTCATTTGACCATGAAAGAGCATATTAAAAAGGTATCCCAGGGAGTTTTTTCTAAGCTGAAGCTGATTAGATGTGTTAGGAAATATGTTTCATCTGAACATCTCAATATATTAATCCAAGCTACTGTATTATCCATCTTGGAATACTGCAATCTCTCATATGATGGATATACTGAGAGACCTTTTACAAGTTTACAGTTTCTTCGAATTATAATAGCTAGACTGATTTTAATGCTCATCGTTTTCAACAAGTGACTCCATATTTGATTAAGCTCCACTGGTTACCTATATGAGCACACTGATTTTTATGTGACCCCCACCTCTGGATACAATTGCTCACCCTACGAATACCCTGGGAATACCTCAGGTGAACTCTTGTAGAACTGACAGAGGTGAGGTGCAATTATTTTCACTAACCTCACTTACTTGTTTCTAAAACAAGAAGGGAATTAAATCTAAAGTAAATAATTTAGTTAAGCAGATGTTATACTTTTAAAATTAATTAATTTATTCAACACCTATATTTGGGTTCAGTAGATACTTTGTGAGTTTTGAGACACTCACATTTTACATCACAAGTGTACCAGTTAGAGTGGGAATAAACCTGAGTCCCTTTCTCTACAATTCACCGCATCAACCACTAGGCTACTCTAGGGACCTGCTTGCTGCTGTAAAAGGAATGGCCATCATATCTACAGCTGTCATAGAGCCTGTATATGCTATTACTCTCACCTCTTAGGGAGATAGGAGGGGTCAGTGACCACTGGAGGATTAAGGTGTGTGTGTGTGGGGGGGGGGGGGGGGTCATGCCTTTATCCCTCCAATGGTCATCTGATCAGTTTGGGAACCTTTTCGCACTTAGTTGTTACTGGCACTTGTCATAATTGAAACAGATCTAGCTAAAAACATTTTATTTTTTGTCCTGGATGTTTTTACATGTTCCATTATCACAGAAAAATGTCCAAATCATAAACCCGCCGTAGTCCTGCCCAAAACATGCTTCCAATACACCCCCTTGAGATTTAGAAGAACTGCATAGAAAAACATCTTTAAAATAAGTTTTAAACATAGCAATTTGGACATTTTTGCGAAAAAAAGGCCATCTGCCACTTTGTGCCATTTTTTGTTCATTTTTCTATTTTGAAAATTAACCCCATAATTTTCAGGAACCAACAGGCAAGAAGAGTCTGTATTGTGAAGTGAAAGAGCACTCTGAGTTCAAGGGCTTTTAATACACATTTTAATATGTGTAAAATCATTTAACATTCTTTAATGCCAGATAAAAAATTAATATGGAGAAACAGTAAGAAAAGTTAAAATTTATTCATGCCTGTTAATTTCCTTTCCTTTATTTCGGCTGTACCATACTGAACAAATGTGTTATTATCTCCTCCTACCAGCAATAGAGGTAGAGAAACTAATCTTTTCCAGTGGCATCACTAGTATAACGGGGTTGGTGCTCACTGGAAATCTCCAGTATGCTATAAATAGCATTCATTTATTTTCCTCTATTGGCTTTGTTCTTTTACACCATAGGTTAGATAGACAGATATCCCCAAGAGTCTTGTTAACTTCAATCTTCCGAGGGAGGGTCTCAGGATGGCACAGCCTGACTACAGGAAAGGAAATTAACAGGTATAACTAAATTTCACCTTCCTTAGCATCCGGGCTCTACCATACTGAAAATCTGGGTGGGGGAAGACAAGACCTCCTGAATTATGGCTTTTCTAAAGTCTGAATGGGCTGGGACAGCATATCCAGCTTGTAATGCTTCACAAAGGAAGACTGCAATGATCACATCGCTGCCCGACATATTATCCAAGGAGAACACCCGAGAATCCACACAGGAGATCACCTGTGCTAGAGTCAAATGAGTTCTTAACCTAGGAGGGACTCTCTTGTTCCTCAATGGCTGCCTTGATCCAGCTCAAAATGGAAGCCGTGGATGCCACCTGACCTTTCCAAGGGTCATGGAAGATGATCCAAGATATGAAACTCTTTCATCTCTGCAGACATCCAGCTTGTGAAGCCTCCTGACTGTCAAAACTGACTTCCCATTCACAAAGGTGGGCAGGTTCACATGGCAACCATGTGGATGGACACTGAATCCTTCAGGAATGAGAGAGCTCCCAAGAAAACAGAGCCTGAAACTCCCAAAACTTCATAGTTGATGAAACTGCCATCAGAAAAGTATCTTAAGGTCAAAAAAGCAAACAAGATGCTAGGAATTATTAGAAAAGGGATGTAAAATAAGACCAATAATATTATAATACCTCTATATTGCTTCATGGTGTGACCTCACCTTGAGTATTGCGTTCAATTCTGGTCACCATATCTCAAAAATGATATAGCAGAATTAGAAAAGATTCAAAGAAGAGCAACGAAAATGGTAAAGGGAATGGAACTCCTCCCATATAAGGAAAGGCTAAAAAGAGATTAGGGCTCTTCAGCTTGGAAAAGAGATGGCTGAGGGGGGATATGATTGAGGTCTATAAAATCCTGAGTGGTGTAGAACAGGTAGAAGTGAATAGATTTTTCAGTCTTTCAAAAAGTACAAAGACCAGGGGACACTCAAAAAGAAATGACATGGAAATGCTTTTAAAACAAATAGGAGGGAATAGTTGTTCACTCAAAGAATAGTTAAGCTTTGGAACTCATTGCTGGAGGATGTGGTAACAGAAGTTAGCTAATCTGGGTTTAAAAAAGGTTTGGACAAGTTATTGGAGTAGAGTCAATAGCCTTTAATTGAGATGGACATGGGGAAGGCATTGCTTGCCCCGGGATTGGTGGCATGGAATGTTGCAACTAATTCGGTTTTTACCAGGTACTTGTGACCTGGATTGGCTTCTGTTAGAAGCAGGATGCTGGGCTAGATGGACCATTGGTCAAACACAGTATGTCTATTCTTATGTTCTTATGTTGAAGACTGGCTGCCCCTAATAATCTAGGAGGAGCTTAAAGGTCACATGCCCCGGTAACAATTCCCCCAGCAGGAATTGCCTGTGAAAATCTGCCTAAATGTTTTCTCTGACAGCTATGAGAACTGCCAACAAGGTCAGTCATTCACTTCTCCACAGCGACAAAGGGCTGCTGCTTCCAGGGCCACTGTTTAACTCCTGGTACCTCTCTGCTTGTTGATAAAGGCCACCTCTGTAGCATTATCCACTATCACCCAGACTTCTCTTCCCCCAAATCAGGGGAAAGAACTCCACCAGTGTCATCCCTACCACCTTGGTTTTTCATTGATTAATGGACCAAAGGCCTCGGGGGGGGGGGGGGGGGGGAGGGGGGGGGGACCACCATCCCTGTAAAACCTTACCCAAACAGTGAGCTACCCAGCTGAGAAGTATGCATTGGTGGTGACCACCACCCAATGGGGTTGATCTAGTTAAACCCCTTGAAGGTGACTGTAACTATCCCACCAGTCTAGATTGTCATGCTCTGGAAGGGAGTGGTAGATGGCAGTCAAAGTCCTGCAGACTGGAGCCCACCAAGATAAGAAGGCCACCTGAAGGTGTAACATATGAACATGAGCCCATGGCACCATTCCCAGGATCACTGTCAATGAGCTCAAAAGTTGAAGATAGACCCAAGCCCAGGGATCATTGAGAGTGCATAAACTGTGCTTCTGGACCTACATCTTGTTTTTGTGCTCTTTCAACAGAAGAGCTGTTCTCCATACCATAATAAATCTGACTCCCCAGGTACTTCAGAATCTGGAAAGGAGGCAGGTGACTCTTTGCCCAGTTTACCACCCAACCAAGGTGCTCCACGAGCAGGATAACTTGAAAGTGGCCTTCACAGAATCTTCAAATGAGTCAACCCAGATTAGCTAATTATGCAGGTAATCATGAACCCAAATACCCTGGTGCAATAGGTGAGCCATCACTAAAACCATCACCTTACAGAAGGTGCAAGAAGAAGTCTCAAGACCACATGGTAGGTCCCAAAACTGAAGATGGCATCCCTACACACAAAAGCAGAGATAGCGCTTATGATCCTCCTTGACTGGAATATGGAGATGGCCTCCTGGATATTTTGCAGACTTAAGAACTCACCTGGCTGGACTGAGGCAATCATTGAGTAGAGTGGAAAGGAAGGCTGCGAGCTGCGGTACACTGAATGCGATATCTCAGATCATAGACAATCAACTGAGAGACAATTGTTCTATCAAAGATTTTTTGTATCAAAAATCACTAGACCCATGACGCAGGCCTCTAAGGCCAAAACACGACTCGTGTTGGGTCATTTTTTATTGATTTGAATAAAGACCTTGTTTGAGAAACACCTATTTACTAATAGCATACGTTAATGGCATTAGCATTCGCTAAAAAAACAAAACAGTAACAAACCTTAAATCTAGCCCTTAGTGATGAAAATGAGACTAGGTTCCTACTCTGTTTTTTCCAACCTACCCCCCCCCCCCCCCACCACCACCACCACTTTTTGACAACTAAATGTGGACACTTTTAAGGATAAGTGGAATTTTTCTTTTATGAAGATTCAGGGGCTCTTTTTCAAAATAGAAAAACTTCCAAAAAGTGGCACAAAACGGCAGATGGCCATTTTTTGCAAAAATATCCAAATTGCTATTTTCAAAACCCATTTTAAGATAATTTTCTATACAGTTCATATGCAGTGAGTCCAAATCACAAGTGAGCATGTTAGGGGAGGGATTTTAATGTTCCCAAAACTTGGACGTTTTTCTGCCATATTGGAACAAAGCAAAAAATGTCTGGAGCTAAAAGTTAGACCGTTTGGTCTAGGCCTGTTTCAATCACGACTAAGTCACAAAACAAAATGTCCTTATTGACCAAATGAACACTGGAGGGATTAAGGCATGACCCCCTTACTCTCCCAGTGGCTACTGACCCCCTCTCACCCCCAAAAGATGTGAAAAAAAACAGTATATACCAGCCTCTATGACAGCATCAGATGTTATAGCCAGTACAATTAGAGCAGCAAGCAGGTCCCTGGAGTAGCCAAGTGTTCAGTGCAGTGCACTGTAGAGAAGGGGCCCCAGGCCCATATCCCACTCTAATTGTTACACTTGTGGTGGGAAGTGTGAGTCCTTCAAAACAAACCAAAAACCTACTATACCCACATGTAGGCGATACCTGCAGACAAAAAGGCTATTGCAGTGGTGTATAGTTGGGCCCCCCCATACAATATAAGGGGGTAATGGTGGGATGTGTACCTAGGACCTTTTATGTGATGTTCACTGCAGTGCCACCTAGGGTGCCCCACTGCTTTTCTGGGATATCTGTGTGGCCAGTGTACTAAAAATGCTGCCCCCCCCCCCCCCCCCCACACACACACACACATTCCAATGGTTTGTTTTTATGTGTTTTTCCCTTGGACATTTTTTTCCCAAACATGGTCCAAAAACATAGACGTACTGAGCACAAAAACATCTAGCAAATGGCTATTTTTGAAACAAAAAATTGGACATGTTTCTGGTTTGAAAATGACCATGTTCACTACTGGATTTTTTGATGTTTTCTACAAAACATCCAGTCAATAGAAATAGAATAAAATAAAACATAGAAAAGAAAATAAGATGATACTTTTTTTATTGGATTAATTTAATACATTTTTTTGATTAGCTTTCGAAGGAGCCCTTCTTCCTCAGATCAGAAATAAGCAAATTTTGATTAACAGCATATATAAGTGAAACATCAAAGTATTTCAGTGACAGTCTGAAAGGATGAGGGAGGGATGGGCTAGGTGAGAAACAGAGAAGCTGAGAGAATGGGGGACAGGGAGATATGCAAGGTGATCAGAGGGTGACAAAGCAATGAAATTTCATGGTTTATACTGGGCTAGAAAACTCAGATCTTTGTTAAGTCTTGTCTGGTGGGTGTCAAAATATTTAATCATTTTGACTTCAAAGGTCTTGTGTTCCTGTATTGTTTTAAAGTTTCCTATAAGTATTCTCACTATAAAATCATAAGTACAATGTTCTGGTTTTGTAAAGTACTGTCCCACAGCTGTCCCATGCATATCTCCCTGTTCCCCATCCTTTCAGCCCTCTCTGTTTCTTACCTAGCCTACACCTCCCTCATTCTTTCAGACTGTCACTGAAATACTTTGATGTTTCACTTATATATGCTATTACTTATCAAAATTTGCTTATTTCTGATCTGACGAAGAAGGGCTACCTTCAAAAGCTAATCAAAAAATGTATTAAATTAGTCCAATAAAAAAGGTATCATCTTGCTTTCTTTTCTATGTTTTATTTTATTCTATATCTATTGACTGGCTTTAGAAGTGGACTAACACGGCCACCACATCTCTTTACAAAACATCCAAAATCGGATTTAGACATCATATTGAAAATGCCCCTCCCACGGCACTTAACTCATTTTCTTTTGAATATTATTCCCTTTTATTTCACATTTGCTTTTTTGTGCTTAAATAAACAACTGTATTAAATCTTACTTTTTTTCACTGTGGGTTTTTATTTTTCTTTATGTTTTAGGTTTGATAAGCCTGTTGTCTATACCTCTGACAGGAAATAAGTTGCTTGCTTTCAGCTTTGTTCCCAGGGCTCATTGAGTGAAGTCAATTTTTTCCTGGAAATGTAAATTGAAGTATAGAATTCACTGCTAATTCATGTGCTCTTCTTCTCTTCGCTGTGCCAGTCACAATCATCGAAGAAAGAACATGTTTAACAAACTGTAGCGCTTCTCCAATTATGTCTCTACTTTCTGCAATAACACCCTCATAACTTGTTCTTTGCTACACTTCCTACCTATAGTAACCTTGGAGGTTTCCCAGGAGAACTGATGCATTGTTTTAGAATAGCCTTGTAAAAGAACTACAATATGATAAGCTGGAGAGGAAGAAAGTAGAAGGAGTATGAGAAAGGAGAAAAGCAGAATGAAGGATAGTGACAGAGAAGAGAGGAGCCATGATGGGAAAGGTAAGGAGGTAAATATCAGGGGCAAAAGGAGTATGAGGAAGAAGAGGGAAGGAAGTGACAGAGGAGGGAAAGGGGGACGTGTTTTGGAATGTGAGAGCCACAAAAAAAAAGGATGAAGAGGGAAGGAAGTGACAAAGGAGGGAAAGGAGGAGGTGTTTTGGAATGTGAGAGGCACCAAAAAAGGAAGAGGGAAGGGAGTGACAGAGGAGGGAAAGGGGGATGTGTTTTGGAATGTAAGAGCCACAAAAAAAAAGGTAGAGAGGGACCACAGGGAATGGAAGTATGGGGGGGGGGGGAGTGAAGCCACATGTGATAGCAGAGAACAGTGACATAGCCACAGGTGGGCTTGGGTGGGCCAGGGCCCACCCATTTATGGCTCAGGCCCACCCAACAGTAGCACATGTTTAGTGGTAACTGATGAGAATCTCAAGCTCCGACAGCTGAATATTTTCCCCTGATGGTAACGAAAACGACACCTGTGCATGATCAGTTTTCAGTGCATGCCTGCTGCCAAGGTGGAAAGAAGCGTTTTCTCACCCGCTGAGATAATTTTTTTGGGAGGTGGGGGAGAACACTTGGTGCCCACCCAATTCTTGCCTAGGCCCGCCCAAAATCTGTTGTCTGGCTTCGCCCCTGGCAGAGAAGCAGAAAATATGGAAGGATAGAAGAGCAATATGTAATTCTTGGTAAGGATGGAAGAAGGATAGAGGAGGCACTTGAGGAAGAATGACAAATTGTGTACAAACAGGAATTGGCAAGGCCATAGCAAGGGTAAATCGTCTTTTACAAGTCAGATGATCACCTGGAGTGCCAGACCAGGAGGTGCCAAAGTGAAGGCTACAGTCCTTCTGTTGCTGGAATGTCTCCTCTTATTTTTCTCCTGCTTCCAAACAGTTTACACCTCACATAGAGTGCCGTGAGGTTCAAAAAGCTGTTGCATGAAACACCACAGCAGAAAGAGATGAGGTACCAACACAATGGCATGATGAAAAAGCAGAGAGGAAACAACAGGAAAAACTCGACCTCCCCCCCCCCCCCCATATTGAGCCCATGGTGGTCAATGTTGTGGGTTTTTATCTTTTAAACTAGAGATGCGATGGGCAAAAGAAAAAAATGGATATTCAGCAGCAGTATCGAGATAGTGGCTGCCACTGAATATCCAGATAGAGCAGTGAGCTGGTGACTGTATCCAGATAGCAGTTATATTTAATTGCTATTCATATAGCTTATCTAGATAGCAATAAGGACTGCTTTCCTGCTGTTCTAAGTTATTCAGACAGTAATCTGGGTGGCAGGACTGAACATTGCCTCTAACCGGATAACCCACCAGCTCTTATGCAGGTCCTAGCCGACATTCATCCAGGACCCGCATAAGAGGATATCAAGTCTCCCCACCCACTTTGAACAAGTTCTAATCGCCCACCCCGCCCTCACAACAGATAATGACCCACCCATAGCACATTCTGAGCTCCCACATGGCCCCCCTCCCCAACATGTCAAGAATCCCACACACTTCCCACTATCTGACTATCCCTTGTGAACCAGTGGGTCCTTGGGGCAGGAGAGAAGCTCACTTGCTCCTGACCCTCGCTACTCCGGCTGTAAAGTGGCACCTTTCCTCCTACCGGGATTCTCATGAAATTGTTTTGAATACTGTTTTCAGCAGTATAGTTTGACAAGGTGACAGGAAGGTTTTTCATGTTGATGATTGAGACTTTAGAACAAGATGCTAAGGGGAGAGGTGCTATTTTAGATCCAATTGCAAACATTTAACTTCCTTTCAATATCGGGTGATAATTATAACATTATGCTGAGCTTTGTAGAGCTTGGGTTATGTCATACAGTAAGATAGTAAACTGTGGCACATACTGTAAATTGAGTCTGTCCAGAAGCAATTTGCCTATTTTTTTGTATATACAATATTAACCCCAGCACCCTAACCCCTTTTCTGCTTAGCCTACATCTAACCTTATTTATTTAAGATTTTGCTACCACCTTTTTCAGTAGTAGCTCAAGGTGAGTCACATTCAGGTACACTGGATATTTCTCTGTCCCAGGAGGGCTCACAATCTAAGTTTGTACCTGAGGCAATGGAGGCTTAAGTGACTTGCCCAAGATCACAAGGAGCAATAGTGGGATTTGAACCAGCCACCTCTGGATTTCAAGACTGGTGCTCTAATCACTAGGCCACAACCTTGCAAAGTAGTACAGTTGCCTTTTAAGGTTGTAAATATGGTGCCATTCAGGTTACCATCAGTGTTTTCTGCTGGATGGCAATAATAGTTTGAATTGTTGATATTGAATTGTATTGATTATTTTTTAAATATAAGAATTGATATTTAATGGCACTTAAGTGGACAGTTCTACTGAACACCAGCTCTGACTACCACTGCACTTTCCAGTTAATGCTGAGGCAATCTGGGAGCAGATCCGGGGATGAGCCAGAAGTTACATTGACAGCAGAAATATTCAATGTTGTTGCCTGAATAGGTAATTGCATAAGTTGAACTGCACAAAAGGCAATTCCTAACTTTGCCCAGTTAGCTATGCAGGCACAGCACCAAATATCAGTCATACCTGTGTAATTTCTGGGTGCCTCTGACAACCCAAATATTTTCCGTAAAGGCTGACCAAAACTGCTTTTTTTTTCCATTTTGACCGAAACTTCTTCTGCAACTGTCTAAACACTTTCAGCCAAAACCAAAACTACAGCCGAACCTTTATCACTTGGTTTTGGCCGAAACTGAAAACTAAAGATTGGTTGTGTGAATGTGAACCAACGAGGCCCATTGGGGATTGTCAGAGTTTGCAGTCGACAGCCCTCTGCTAAACCCACGGAAGATTATTACCCTCTAGTCTCAGGCGTTGCAAGCGCAGGTTGACAACTGGGAGAGTCATTTTAACAAGGACTTCGAACAAGTCTGGCACATTTAGGTCAAGAGATTTGTAGTGCAGCAACATGGGCTTCTAAGCTCTCTTTTGCCCGACATTACAGGCTGGATGTGGCTGCCAGGAGGGACGCACATTTTGGAGCGCAAGTGCTGGCGCGTGGTGTGGCTTGTTCCCGCCCTACCTAGGGATTGCTTTGATACATCCCATCTGTAATGGCTGCATCTGCTTGATGACAAGGAAGGGAAAATTAGGTTCTTACCGTGATAATTTTCTTTCCTTTAGTCATAGCAGATGCAGCCATGATCCCTCCCTGTCTGATTGCTATCTGCTCGAAAACTATTTCAGGTTCTGTTCATGTTCCTGGAGATTCCATCCTTGGGAGAAAGTCGGAAAACAGTCTTCAGGATTCTTGTTCAATTAAAGGAGGATGACTTAATTCCCTCCAGTTTCATGTTTTGGAGGATGAGTTTATTCCCTCCGGGAGGATGAGTTTATTCCCTCCAGTTATGTCTCAGTGGAGGATGAGTTTATGCCCTCCGGGAGGATGTTTCATTCCCTCCATTCTGAGTTAATGCCCTTTGTTGTAGGGTCATCGTTCGCTGTGAGGAAAGCTCATGTTATTCCCATTGCGGTTTGCCATACTGCTTTGGAAGCTTCAATTACTGAAGGAGAGGCAGTGGAGCAAGCTGGTATGAGGCACTGAAAAAAGTGTGCTCTCTATCTCCCTCTGCTGGTTGATGGACACAAGTCAATGCAGATGTAGTTAAATATCCTCTGAGACAGGAACTTTATAAGAAATATAAAAACAAATCATGATTAACAGTTTTTTATGCTTACCCAAACTGTGTACAAGTAACAAGAGAAAGTAGCATTGAGAGGTTTCCCATTTTGTATTTAGTTATAAAACTGATTATGGAGAAGCATGATATAGATTCTTACTAAAATAGGGTAAAGGAGTCCAGACACTGGTCTACACTGCAAACATTATACCAGCCTGATGCACAATCCAGAATATATATATATATATATATATATATATTGATGTTACTGAATGCAAGGACTATATGCTTTGAAAACTTACAATCAAGAGCAATACATTTCACAAATTATTTTCTAATATATATACTTAATTTCATTTTAACATTATTTTCCTTCTAACACTATAAGCTGACCAGTACTTGTACTTGAAAGCAATCACTGCAGTTCCTTTCTTATATAATCTAGCTTCTGCATGCCACAAAATAGATTAAAACATTGTATCTTCACCATAACCAACAGAGCCTGGAAATCCAAACAGTATGCAAGCCAGAATATATATAATAATGAAAGACCATATTTTATCTCCAAGCAAAATAGTCTCCGCAAACATGGACCTCAGTTAATGAAAACTAAAAGCCACAATATTTTTACAGTGGCTGACTTTGCACCCCATTTGGAGTGACAGCTGATGTCATATCTCCACAGAGAGGCTACTTCCAGGTTATCATCCCAAATTTACAGACACACATTCTTGCTAAGCTTTTGCATGAAAAGCATTTATTTGGAACATTCTATTTACAATATAAACTACTAAGGAAGATTGCATTACTTGCAATCACATGACACACACACACACACAAATGCAAAGAGTACCCCCCCCCCCCCCCTTTTACCAAGACAGCCTTACAATTCCTGGTGGTCTAGTGGTGTATTCAGGGCAGGAGTGAGCCCCAGTCACTCTTGCCCATGTCAGCTATCCTCTCAAAATGGCTGCTGTGACCTCTTGCGGCAGTCTCGTGAGATTGCCATTAGAGGTCATGGCAGCCACTTTCAGAGCAGAGCCAGCATAGGCAGGAGCAACTGGGGATCACTCCTTTTCTGAATATATCACTAGACCAAGGGAGGCACCTATAGGTGGGCAAGAGAGAGATGCAACTCCTGTTTGGAAGGAAGGAGGATGGAAGGAGGGAGACAAACAGGAACAAAGCACACATTTTCAGCTTCCACCAAAAACATATGGTCAACTTTGGCTGGTGGCAATAGCCTTTCAGCCGAAACCAAAACTATGGCCATAGCCTTGTGGCTGAAAATGAAACCAGGCGGAAAATGATTTTGGGCCACTTTTGGCACCATAACCGAAACCAAAACGAAAATTTGTTCAGCCTCTAATTTGGTATCGGTGCCTATATGGCCCAGCACTGAACATCCAGGTCTCAATTAGACAGCGGCAGGCTCAATATTGACCCAATACAATTAACTAATGTTTTTTATCAGAGCAACCCCGTATTATATTGCATTTATATATATATATATATATATATATATATATATATATATATATATATTCCAAATTAGGAAGAGGATGATTTTTAATCCATTAGCAAATAGTGAAGCACCAGTTTTTAATATTACCAACTTTTAGCATTTTTCTTTTAAACAGTGGTATTAGTGTCCATTTCACCTTCTCAGATAATCAGACAGTTCAACTTTTCTTTATATTTCATGAAAACTTGAAAATGTGCAACTAACCTTTTTATATCTTATGTAGTATCTTCCCTTCAAGTAATTCAATGGAACTGCTGCCAAAGGAGAGCGGAACCCACCACAAATGAAAAATCTATCTCGTCCCCTTGATTTGAGGTCAGAGAGTTGCCATTTCTTGGATTGATTTTGAGGAAAGATAATGCCCCCTCTTCTGAGTCCAAGGTATACCTTACCAGCCAAAAACACAATGCCCCACCTTGCTGATCCATTCTTAGTGATCTGTAACCTGTCGTTAAATGTGTCCATAGCACCTCAAGATTGGTGGGTGGCCGGCATTTGGGCAAGATGGCGTCTGAATAGGACGTGTGTGAAACAGCTCCTCACTCAACTCCCTCTTGCTGTTTTTTTTTTCCTTAAAAAAATACATTTCCATGCCCAAGAGACGGGGCAAACAGAGGGCTTACCCTGCTCCCTCTGCAAGACAGGAATTGGGACCGATGGACCGTTTCACTGTTCCCAGAGTAGAATTGACTGGGCAACAACCCTTGCTGCAGGAGGGATCGATGAGAGGAGAACCAACCTACCTGCCTGAGGGAGAGACCACTCTGAGCCCAGAGGAACGGAGTCCTCCTTCGATGCCGGCAATGCTGGCAGACCAGAGCCCTGGATTGACTAGACCCGATGAGGAGATGTCTGATCTGGGAGCAGGGGCAGACTCTGCTAGCAGAACGCCGAGTGCAGCAGTGCTGGTGGTTACTGCTGAGAATACCGAAGGAGTAGGAGTTGAATCACAGAAGAGCAAGACTGGCTCTGAGAAAGGAGCTCAGGAAGAGGTAACATTGAAATTATTTCCTAAAAAAACGGAGAAAATAACCCTAGAAAAAATTTGGGATGCTTTGGAATGTTTAGAAGATTCTTTAACCCAGAAACTATCTCCAATAGTTAAAGTTACTCAATCAAATCAAGCTAAAATAGTAGACTTGGAAAAACAGTTGGAACAATCTAAAACTTTTGAACAAACAATTATACTTGAAACAAATCAAATTAAAGAGAGCCAAATAACTTTAATAAAAGAAAATGTATACTTACAGAGGAAAATAGAAACTTTAGAAAATTTACAAAGGATGAAAACATTGAGACTTATAAATTTTCCTAAAGTTCCAGCAGTGGCTCCTTTAATAACATTCAAAAGATATCTTTCTGAAGTATTAAAAATTACTGAACAATTGTTTCCACCTGTAGCAAGGATTTATTATTTGGCTCCCTATGTTAAGAAACCAAGTGAGTGTATAATACCATCTATGGAAACCCCATTTGAGGAGCTAAATTTGAATTTATCACAAACAATTGAAGATGAACTATGTGGAGTACAACCTGCTACATTAATTATAGACTTTGTTCTACAGCCGGATTGGGACTGGATCTTGAAAACTTTCTTTAAACATAGACATGAAGTCTTTCTGAATTGCAAAGTCAAAGTATTTCCTGATATTGCTAGACAAACTCAGAAAAGATGTCAGTCTTTTTTGAAACTTCGTGATCGTGTATTGTCACAGGGGGGAATTTTCTGGCTTAATTTTCCTTGCAAATGTGTTGTTAAATTTCAATCAATTAAATATGTTTTCTTTGAGAGTGATCAGTTAGCAAAATTCCTGGACTCCAGACAAGAACCAGCCGTAAACTCTCTTGTGCTTCCTCCATTAGTATCTACTCCGTGATAGGATAAGTGGGAACATGTTCTATTCATTTTTTCCTATGTTAACCAATTTTTGAATTGTGCCTTGCCTATAATTGTGGACTTTAGCAGTAATTATCATTTAATAGATTTTCTTTATAAAATATTTTCTTGTATGGTATGATAATACTCCTTTTCTGTACAAGTGTATCTTGTAAAATTCATTAAAGTTACAAATAAATCAAAAAAAAAAAAAGATTGGTGGGTGGCCAATGTATCGCCGTTTTTAAAAGGGTAAAAGGGGTGATCTTGTAAATTACAGACCAGTAAGCCTGACTTCAGTGCTGGGGAATACAGTGGAAACTATTATAAAGAATAAAATTATGAGACAGAGACAGCATGGGTTCAGCCAAGGGACGTCTTGCCTCACCAATTTGTTTCATTTCTTTGAAGGCATGAATAAACATGTTGATAAAGGTGAGCCAGATGATGTATCTGGATTTTCAGAAAGCTTTTGACAAAGTTCCTCATGAGAGGCTTCTGAAAAAATTAAAAAGTCATGGGATAGAAGGCAATGTCCTTCTATGGATTAGGAATTGGTTTTTGGACAGAAAACAGAGGGTAGGGTTAAACGGCCATTTTTCTCAATGGAACAGTGTGATAGAGTGCTTCAGGGATCTGGGGCCGTTGCTATTTAACATATTTATAAAAGAACTGAAAAACAGAATTAAGAGTGAGGTGATTGAATTTTAAGATGTCACAAAACTATTCAAAGTTATCAAAACCTATGTGGATTGTGAAAAATTGCAGGAAGAACTTAGAAAACTGGAAGGCTGGGCTTCAAAAGGCAGATGAAATTTAATATGGACAAATGTAAAGCTATGTACATTAGAAAGAATAATCTGAATCATAGTGACCCGATGCTATGGTCCACCTTAGGAGTCAGCACTCAAGAAAAAGATCTAGGTGTCATTGTAAACAATATGCTGAAATCTTCTACCAAGAAATTTGATTAAGGAAATTACATTGTAAGGTCTCGATAATGAACTTTGACTAAGCAAGAGTTTCAATATTTGAATGTTGTAGATCCTAAAGTTCCTATTTTTTAACATCTTACCAAAAATTCATAAAACTTTGGACAAACCCCCTGGGGGTCTGATAATGTCAAGTAGAGGATCCTTGTTGGAGCCACTTTCAATGTATGTTGACACACATTTGAGATCTTTGGTCCAATGAGGTTTTTCCTATATATAAAATTCATCAGAATTTCTTAGGAAATTGGAAGGAGCAACAGATGTGGCTTCTATTTCTTTTTTTGGTCATGTTTAATGTTATATCTCTGTATACATCAATCCTTCAATTAGAGGCAGTTCAGGTCATAAAGAAATTATTAGAACAAGCTGCTGATCAAGATAGTTTGATTTATTTATCTTGTGTCACAGAATTAACTGCTTTGACAATGCAAAACAAATTTTTTATATACCATCGACATTATTTCCAACAGACATCAGGTGTAACCATGAAAGCTACCATGACTCCTTTGGTAGCAAATCTTTTTATGCAAAATTTTGAGAATCAGTGGATAAAAAATAATGATTTTTCTCATCAGATCATGATCTGGCTGAGATTAATTGACAATATATTTTTGGCTTGGACTAGCACTGAGAAGGCTCCACAAGATTTTTATGATTGGTTGAGTACTATGACAAGGCAGTAGTAAAGGTGGAAAGAAGAGAAAATGACAGCCAGCATGGTTAAAAAGTGAAGTGAAAGAGGCTATTAAAACCAAAAGATTGTCTTTCAAAAAATGGGAAAAGGACCCAAATGAAAAAAATAAGAAGCAACATAAGCACTGGCAATTCAGATGCAAAACATTAATAAAGAAGGCTAAAAGAGAATATGAAGAGAAACTTGCCATAGAGGCTAAAACTCACAGTAACAACTTTTTCAGGCACATCAGAAGCAGAAAGCCTGTCAGTGGGACTGTTAGATCACGAAGGAGCAAAAAGGTCACTCAGGGATACGAGGCTATAGTGGAGAAACTGAATGAATTCTTTGCTTTGTTTTTTACGGAAGAAGATGTGAGAGATCTGTCTGCACTGGAAATGGTTTTCAAGAGTGATGATGTGGAGGAACGGAAAATTTCAGTGAACCTGGAAGATGCACTGAGTCAAACTGACAAATTAAATAGTAGTAAATCACCTGGACTGGATGGCATACATCAAAGGGTACTCAAAGAACTCAAGCATGAAATTGCTGATCAGCTGTTAGTAATGTGCAAGCTGTCATTAAAATCTTCTGTAGTACATGAAGATTGGAGGGTGGCCAGTGAGATGCTGATTTTTTTTAAGGGTTCCAGGTGATCCGGGAAATTATAGACCGATAAGCCTGACGTCAGAGCCAGGCAAAATAATGGAAACTATTATAAAGAATAAAATTATGGAACACACAGACACATTTTTAGAACAAGCTGCTAGTCAAGATAGTTCGATTTCTTCATCTTTTGTCACAGAATTAAATGGTTGACAATAACTCCCCCTTGTCTCAGCCAAAGTTATCTGGCCTTTCCAGGATACCCCCTCTCCTCCTAGGGTCCTGGCGGGGGTGAAGGTAACCAAAGACCATGTGCTCAAACAAATAAGAACTTTCATAACCTTCAAACTCCACCTCTACTGTCAAGTCAATAACTAGAAACATTTCTCTCTGCAACTTATTCCAAACACACACACCCTGGGCTGGATATCAGAACACCCCCAACTCAGAGCCCTCCCCTCAGAGGCTCTGAAGAGCTTTATCATGATAACCTTAGTAATCCCCATTATAATGGAGGATTACATAAGTGTTGTAGCATTTCAGTGTCATTACTACCTTTGTACTACTTCTCTAACACAGATTTCTTTTTCCAGGTCAAATTGAGAGGTTTTTACATTTTTTTCTCAATGTCTTTTGTGTGCAGTAAGAAATTAGCTCCCTCCTTAGTAGTTCCTTTTAAGTCTTTAAAGAGTTTTGCATCATTAACTTCTCTATACTCATTATTATGTAGATACTCTTCAATTTCTTCTTCCATCAATTTGACAAAATTGACATAATTTAAGTGGTTTCTGTGAAATCTCTACGCTCTAAATCTTGACACTGTCTGGACCTCTGTTTTCAACAGAATCACCATTGTGATCAAAGCATTGTCTATCCTATATAATAATTCTCACTTTCAACGTTCTAATGTGCCTGGGACTGTGGCTCCCTCGGAGGTGGTCTGCTAGGCAGTTTAGAACGTTCAGACGTGAGTGACGTCACTGTCAGCTGATTCCAAGGCAAGAGGAGGAGTAGGGAAACATGCAGAGCGTGTTTCCCTACTCCTCCCCCTGCCTGGGAAACAGCTGTCAATGCCCCCCCCCCTCGGCGCAACACCCAAGTCCCTGCTCTGCAAAACCGTGAGCCAGGCAGGGGGAAGAGTAGGGAAAAACCCTGCCTACCAATCAGCTCTCAGTGCCACCCCACCAGGCGCAACACCCAAGCCCCTACCCCCCTGACGCATCACCCAAGACCCTCCCCTGGTGCATCACCAAAGCCCCTACTCCCCCCCCCCCTTGGGCACATCAACCCCCTAGCCACCCGCAGCCGCCAATACAAATGCTGTCCAGCCACTGCTGCTTCTCCTGTGGAGCAGCAGCGGCCGGTACAAAAACAAAAAAGCCAAAAAAATTTTTTAACCTGAAACGCGGCTCCGTAGACAGTCATCTGGCATTGGCTGTCATCTCTGCAGCCGCTCCTCCTCTCCCCTCCATGTCACTGCCCCTACAGGAAGACCCCGGAGGAGCGCAGCAATGTCAGAGGGGAGAGGAGGAGCGGCTGCAGAGACGACAGCCAATGCCAGATGGCTGTCTACGGAGCCGAGTTTCAGGTTACAAATCTTTTTTGGCTTTTTTCTTTTGGTACCGGCCGCTGCTGCTCAACAGGAGAAGCAGCAGCGACAGGACAGCATTAGTATTGGCGGCTGCGGGTGGTGAGGGGGTTGATGTGCCCGAGGGGAGGGGTAGGGCTTGGGTGATGCGCCGAGGAGGGAGGGGAGAGTCGCTGGACATTGGTAGCTGGAGGGGGGCAGGGGGAGGGGAGGGTCGCTGGACATGGATGGCTGCAGGGGGAGAGGAGGGTCACTGGACATGGATGGCTGCAGGGGGGCAGGGAAGAGGGAGGTGGGGAGGGGGTCCTGAGACCAGATGGGTGGCTGCAGAGGAGACAGAAAGGACGCTGCAGGGGGGCAGGGGAGAGAAGGGTCAATGAACATGAGTGGCTGCAGGGGGGGCAGGGGAGAGAGGTGGGTCGCTGGACATGGGTGGCTACAGGGGGGGCAAGGGGAAAGGAGAGGAGGGTCATTGGACATGGGTGGCTGCAGGGGGAGAGGAGGGTTGCTGGACATGGGTGGCTGCAGGGGGGGCAAGGGAGAGAGGAGGGCTGCTGCACATGCGTGGCTGCAGGAGCAGAGGAGGGTTGGTGGGGAGGGGGTCCTGAGACCAGATGGGTGGCTGCAGGGGGGGCAGGGGAGACAGGAGGGACGCTGCAGGGGGGGATTACCTTGCTAGCGCCCGTTTCATTGCCTACCAAAACGGGCCTTTTATACTAGTTTAATATAAAACACTCCAAATTGTTACTTGGGTTGTTTTTATATGTCAGGAGTAGTCCAATTTGGAGTAAAGGTCTTGGACCAAAGAACTCATAATCTCCATTCCTTAGTAGCAGCACTTTCCACACAGTGATTAGAACAGCAGCCTAAGAACCAGTGAGCCTGGGTTCTCATCCTACCAATGCTTCTTTTGACCTTTGCGCAAATTGAATTTGCCTTCTGCTACCTCAGGGCTGATGCAGAAAGGAAACGTGTGGTTAGTGAGACATCTGTGTACAATTTTATGGCCATGTGATGCAAAGATGCGTTTCAAGAGTGGAGGAGTGGCCTAGTGGTTAGGGTGGTGGACTTTGGTCCTGGGGAACTGAGTTCAATTCCCACTTCAGGCACGGGCAGCTCCTTGTGACTCTGGGCAAGTCACTTAACCCTCCATTGCCCCATGTAAGCCACATTGAGCCTGTCATAAGTGGGAAAGCACAGGGTACAAATGTAACAAAAATAAAATAAAAAATATAGCTGCACCAAATTGGCATGTAGGACTCTGGAGCACATCATATTAAAATGAATGATAATGAGGCTGTATTTAACTCCCTGCTACACCCTGCAGTAGGACAAAGGAGATAAGCAATTTGGAATAGTTAATGATAAGATTATGTTTACATCTGTTATTACCGTCACCATTATATCTGTTGCCTCTGCCATTGCAGACAATGTCATTACCTTATAGCAATTAAGTAATAGTCGGTTCAGAACAATTATAAATGGAGTTTGCTGAGTTATTGAGTGAAGTGATTAAACATCTAATATAAGCTGATTATGCCTCCCTAGCTGTACACCAGTTCCAGCCCTGGTCTCACCAAATACAAACCTGTTTATGTACTGGGAAAATACCACATCTGGGTATATTAGGCATCCATCTAGTAAAACACTTACACTAATTCCAGGTTAAACAAGCATTGTGCTCTCCTTAAAGTCCCCATCCACCTGTGCCCCCCCAAATTGAAGAGCTGGCTATAGCCGGGGAGGGGCGGCGGCAATGTATTACTCTCTCCAGGAAAAAAACAATTAAATGCTCCCAGGTTCCAATCTAATTCATGTTTAATGTGGGATAAAATGCCATAAATAAGTAAATAAATATAAACTTTTAACGTTGAGAAACTGATTCTCATAACATGATGTCTGTTTTAGCAGCCCTTTACCAGGAAAAAAAACATCTCTGCAGTATACCCAAAATGACACAAACCAAATTAGCATACAGATCAGGAATTAGGAGAACAGACAGTCTTGCCAACTCTGAAAAACAATGTGTTATCAAAATCTCAGAACCTAACAAACAGATCCCTATTCAGACACTTGGCCTTGCAGTCATACATGCAGAACAGAGATAGCCCTATTCAAATTCTTCAAACATTAACCTGAAATCCTAAGAAGTTAGACTCTGCATGCAGCACAGTACCAGAAAAAGAGAAAGAAACACGTTGCTATACACTGCAAAATATGATAGCAGATGTAAATTCTCAAAGTGGACATATTCCAAACACTAAAATGAAAATAATTTTTTCTACCTTTGTTGTCTGGTGACTTTGTTTTTCTCATCATGCTAGCCCAGTATCTGATTCTGCTGCTCTCTATCTGTTCCCTTGACTCCGTTTCCAGGGCTTCCTTTCCATTTATTTCTTTTCTTTCCTACTTTCTTCTTCATTTCTGATCCTCCGCAGACTTGACTGTCCAGTGGATCCAGCTTCTTCCTATTTTCTCCATCCATGTGTAGTTTTTCTCCTCTCTTCCTTTTCCCTCATCTCATCTCCTTCCTCTCTCTTCCCTCCATATCCAGCATTTGTTCTCTCTCCCTTCCCTCTCCTCCATCCATGTCCAGCATTTCTCCTTTCTCCCCTCAATTCATGTTCATCTCACTTCCTCTCTCTTCCCTCCCCTCCATCCATGTCCTGCATTTCTTCTCTCTCTCCCTTCCTCTCCATCCATGTGCATCTCCTTCCTGTCTTCCCTCCCCTCCATCCATGTCCTGAAACTCTCCTCTCTCCCCTGCCCTCCCCTCCATCCATCCATGTCCAGCAACCCTCCTTTCTCCCCTGCCCTCCCCTCCATCCACCCATGTCCAGCAACCCTCCTCTCTCCCCTGCCCTCCCCTCATCCACCCATGTCCAGCAACTGTCATCTCCCCTGCCCTCCATCCATCTATCCATCCACATCCAGCAATTCTCCTCTCTCCCCTGTCCCCCACCATCCATCCATATCCAGCAACTCTCCTCTGTCCCCTGCCCTCCCCTCCCCTCCATGTCCAGCAATTTCTCCTCTCTCCCTGGGCCCTGCCATCCCATCCATATCCATCGATGGCTTCGATGCTCCTCTCTCCCCTGCCCTCCCACTCCCATGTCCACCTGCCCGCCCTCTTCTCTCCCCAACATCCCTCTTTTTGCTCCTGCTGCCCTGGGGGGTTTAAATCTTTGATTTACCTCCGTCGTAGCAGCCACAGTGAAAGCCTGTCTCTAACCTTCCTTTCATTTCCTGTCAGTGTCCCGCCCTTGTGGAAAGAGGAAATGTTGTCAGAAGAAGGCAGGACACTGACGTGAATGAAGGGAAGACTAGAGACAGGCTTTTACTACGGTTGCTGCGACGGAGAGAGCGGCGGCAGGTGAGGTAAGCATGGCTTGTGGTGTCCTCCTGCCATGCTTACCTCACTTACCGCC
Organism: Microcaecilia unicolor; assembly: GCF_901765095.1. Taxonomy (NCBI): domain Eukaryota; kingdom Metazoa; phylum Chordata; class Amphibia; order Gymnophiona; family Siphonopidae; genus Microcaecilia; species Microcaecilia unicolor. Next base: position 99,565,247 of record NC_044033.1, read on the forward strand.
AGGTTGCACCGCCCCTAGGAGCCAGCTCGCCTGCCAGAACAACCGGCGCGCAAGAGCTTTAAAAATTTAACAACTGGCTCTCCAGCACACCACTGCATCAACATCTCCTTTCTTCTGCTGGTCACTCCTCTCTCTATGCAGTCTAGCATCCTTCTGGCTATTGCCACCACCTTGGCATACTATTTTGTTGCTTTAAGATCATCGGATACCATCACCCCAAGGTCCCTCTCCCTGTCTGTGCATATCAGCTTCTTACCTCCTAGGGCATATGGCTCCCTTGGATTTCTACTCCCCAAATGCATCACTTTGCACTTTGCATACATTTTAATTGCCAAACATTAGACTATTCTTCTAACTTTTGCAGATTCCTTTTCATGTTTGGTTTTATTGTTTTATTGAGTTCTTTCCTGTTTGATTTCATTATTTTATTGCATTGTAAACTGCTGTGATCTTAATTTTTTAAGCCTAGTGATACAGTAAATTTAAATAAACTATAAATTTGCCCCATGCCCCCCATTGCAGCTAACTTCTCCCTCACTGTGTTGTCACTCTTTTCACTGCCTCCCTTCCCATTGTATCATAACTTAATGTAATTAGGAGCCCTTTTACAAAGACGCGGTAGGCTTTACTCATGTGCAGTGCACACCAAAATGAGACTACCATCAGGCTAGTGTGCCCTCTGGTGGTAATTTTGGATTTGGCGCATGCCCATAATGCTTAGATAAATAAACGTGAACTATTGTACAACTATTGTACTTTACTTTCTGGTAAGTGCATATTAGTTAGCAAATAGGCCCCACTGAGAATAACAGGGCATATTTTTGGACAAGGCAGTAAATGAGGCCCTTTGTAAGCTTTTTGGGGACAGCAAAATACCTATTATATCTAAATATAACCTGCTTTGATTATAAAAGAAAAGGTGCGAGTTGAATCAAAAAGACACAAAAACAACCTTTTTAGCCTTAGCAAGTACCTTTAAGTTACTTCTGTGTGATGGGAGAAATTCAATAAATAGTGTCCATAGTTAGGTGTTGGGTTGATCCCACTAAGCTAGTAGTCTATAAAAGGTGCTCTACACAGAATGATCATTACAGAATACTAGCTTAGTGTATGTTTTGCACCTCGCTTTGGACGTGAACATTTATGCCTGCCAAAGGCTTGTATAAGTGCTCACACCCAAATAATGACAGTTATGAGCAAATGCAGGTATTTTATAAAATTGAACCTAATTTCTGGGAACATCCCTGACCTGCCCATTTCCCTCCCATGGCCATGTACCATTTGGAGTTGCATCCTACAAAATTTAGGCTCGCATTTATAGAATAGAGCATAGGGCAGATCGTGCTTAACTACTAATTACTACCAATTAAGTGATGGTTTATATCAATAATTGATTATTATTGCCTAATTCTATATATCTCGCTCGAGATTTCTGCATGGAAATTGAAGTGAATTCCGTAACAAACTGCATGGCCTAATTAGTTAACAAGCCAATGTGTTGACAAATTGCCAATTAACAAGCAATTATTAACACTGACATTAATTAGAATTTACACACAGAACTGTCTAGGCATATTCTATAATGCATAATTAAAAACGGGTGTGGCCATGGTGTGGATTGGGTGGGTCATGGGCGTTTCTAAAATTTATGTGCATTGTTATAGAATACAACCAGTCTGTGCCTGATTTAGGCATCAGCATTTACACCATATTTACTTGGTGTAACTACCCATGACTAAATTTAGTCATGCCGAGGGGCACTCAACGTATTCTATAAACCATGGGGAAATTGAGGCTTATTCTATAAAGTACACGCATAGGTGAATTTAATTTCGGCACCAAATTTTTTTTTTGGTGTGATATATAGACTTTAGTCCAATATGTCTAATGTATCATTCAGTGTCTAAATCAACATCCCCTTCCTGGTTTAAAAGAGAGAGAGAGAGAGAGAGAGAGAGAGAGAGAGAGAGAGTGAGAGAGAGAAAACAGAGCCTCAACATTGTTATTATATGGGTTAAGAAAAGCTCTGGGTGTTTGGTTGGTATATATATTAAGAAGATTTATACCTTTTTCTAATAGTTCTTTAATCTTGATAACTCTGCCTTCTCAATCTTGTTTAGTCTCTTCTCTGTTCATATGAAATACTTTTCCACTCATTTCATGATAATTTCTTGTGTCATTTTGATGGAGAAGTGGTTCTCTTCACTTAGTAAGAGAGGGTATAATATTGATCAAATTCATATCTAAGCAATGTCCCTTATATGAATCATTTTATAACATTTATCTGCTCACAATCTCTTCTCTTTTCTATCCTGTTTAGACATGTCACATCAATGTGATGTATGAAATTGTCTGTTTCCTCCAGGCAATATTTCTCATAAGTATTTCACAACCCATTTGTGGTATAATATCTTTTAACTTTCTTCCACAGATTTAACAGCACTCTTATAACTCCAATAACTTGCAATTCAATTTTTCTCCCCCCCCCCCCCCCATTTTTTTGTGTGCAATATTCTGCCCTGATTTTATGTGTTTGTGCATAGAAAAATTTGGTTTATAGGAACATAGAAACATGACGGTAGATAAAGGCCATATGACCCATCCAGTCTGCCCATCCTCTGTAACCCCTAATTCTTCCTGTTCCTAAGTGATCCCACATGCTTATCCCATGCCTTTCTAAATTCTGGAATAGTCCTCGACTCCACCACCTCCATTGGGAGGCCATTCCACTCCTCTACCACCCTTTCTGTGAAATAGTACTTCTTTAGGTTACTCCTAAGCAGTGGCGTAGCCAGACAGCCAATTTTGGGTGGGCCTGAGCACAATGTGGGTGGGCACAAAATTTTCTCTCTCCCCCCCTCCCAGCCAAGCATCTGTTCCCTCTTTCTACCCTCCTCGCCCTCATAGCCTATTTCCCTATACCTTTTACCTCCCACCACCAGCATCTTCCTGTTCCCTCTCCCTTCCCCCATTGTCCAGCATTTTCCCTTTCTCTTCCCTACCATCCATTGTCTATCTTCTCTTCCTGGATCCATCTTCCCTCTTTCTCCCCTCCCCCACTTGTGCATCTCTCCTTTCCTCTCCTCTTCTCCACCTTCTTCATGTCCAACTTTTCTCCCGCTCTCTGCCTTGAGCCCCTGGTTTAACATCTCTCTCCCCCTCCCACCATCTCTCCATCCTTCCTTTCTCTCACCTCAATGCCATGTTCAACATTTCCCCTCTCATCTCTCCCTCCCTTCCACTTTCATGTCCAACACGTTTTTTTTCTCTCATGCCCTTTCCCTCCCTCTCCCCATCCCACCCATATCCAACCATTCTCCCTCTCTTTTCCCTTGCAGCATCTCTCCGTCCCACCCCTATCTGTCTCACTCCCTCATCCCAACAGTGCTCCTGTCTCTCCCTGACCCCCCCCCCCACCAGCACACACACACAACAAACCTACCACCCGCCAGCATGCTGCAGGTTTTTTTTCCCTCCCTTTCCCCAGACACCACTCACTGACATGCATGCTGCAGGCCTTCTTTCCCTCGGGCCCTCCCTCCCCTTTGGGCAGCGCCGCAGTCTACCTGTACAGGAAAGCTGCACGGCACCGGGTCGTCCTGCCGCTACGCTGCCGCCCTCCGCTCCAGTCATCATCATTCTGGCACAGAGTTCTTCTGCTGCTTATCTGCAGCAGATCCGCGCGCTGCCAGGGCTGTATGCTGCTGCGATTGCTTCCTCTGCGCTGGCCCCGCCTTCTTGAAGAGGCGGAAGGCGGGGTCAGCGCAGAGGAAGCAGTCGCAGCAGCATACAGCCCTGGCAGCGCGCGGATCCGCTGCAGATAAGCAGCAGAAGAACTCTGTGCCAGAATGATGATGACTGGAGTGGAGGGCGGCAGCGTAGCGGCAGGACGACCCGGTGCCATGCAGCTCTCCTGTTCAGGTAGACTGCGGCGCTGCCCGAAGGGGAGGGAGGGCCCGAGGGAAAGAAGGCCTGCAGCATGCACCGCTGCTGGGTGGGCCTGAGGCCAAAGTGGGCGGGCCCCGGCCCACCCAGGCCCACCCGTGGCTACGCCCCTGCTCCTAAGCCTATTCCCTCGTATGCCCCCTCATTCCAGAGCTCTCCTTCATTTGAAAAAGGCTCTCTTCCTGTACATAAATGCCCTTGAGATATTTAAACATTTCTATCATGCAGGGCTTTTTTTGAGGGGGTACTTGGGGGTACTGAGTAGCGGCACCTTTTCCACTGTCTGCTAAACTTGACCCATGGTTCTTATATTTTAATGAAAGAGCTCAGGTTCTACATACAAATTCTGCCTTGTCATAGATTCTGTGACTGGTTGCAGGGGTCCTGGCTATTGTAGGGTGAGTCCCTCAATGATCACTCCACCCCTGAAGGGTGGCCTGGCATTTGAGTAATGGCACCTTTTTTGCTAGACAAAATGCACTGCTATCATGTCTCCTCTCTCCCTCCTCTCTTCCAGCGTATACATGTTGAGGTTCATAAGCCTGTCCCTATAAATTTTGCATTCAAGACCGCATACTAATTTCATAGGCGCACTCTGGACCGACTCCATCCTGTTTATATCTTTCCATAGGTGCGGTCTCTAGAACTGCATGCAGTACACCAAATGGGACCTCACTAGAGACTTATACAATGGCACTATCACCTCCTTTTTCCTGCTGGTCATGCCTTTCTTTATGCACCCAAGCATCCTTCTGGCTTTGACCATTGCTTTTTCTACCTGTATGGAAGCTTTAAGGTCATCAGACATAATCACCCCCAAGTCCCACTCTTCCTTCGTACACTGAAGCACCCCTATACTGTACCGTTCCCTCAGATTTTTGCGACCCAAGTGCATGACCCTGCATTTTTTGGGATTAAGCCTTAGTTGCCAAATATCGGTCCATTCCTCTAGCTTCGCTAGGTCCTTCCTTATGTCATTCACACCCTCCAGGGTGTCCACCTTATTGCAGAGTTTAGTATCATCCGCAAAGAGACAAATCTTACCAGACAGCCCTTCCGCAATATCAATCACAAAGGAGTTAAAAAGAGCCATCCCTAGGACCGATCCCTGCAGTACTCCACTGATGACCTCCTTTTCTTCAGAACAAGCTCAATTTATCACCACCCTCTGTCTCCTACCATTCAACCAATTTTTTACCCAATCAGTTACTCTAGGTCCCACACCGAGGGCACGCAATTTATTTATCAGTCGCCTGTGCGGAACCGTGTCAAAGGCTTTGCTGAATTCCAAGTATACCACATCGAGCGCCCCTCCTACATCCGACATTCCCATGTGTTAAGCCCATTCTTACTGCAGTTGTCAAAAAGGGCTTTTTCTCATTTCTTGAATATAAGGTAGCATAATGTCAGCATTAGCATGCAGCCAATGAAAAAATTTAGCATAGGAACACTTACTGCAACCTATTTAAGAGGCGCCATGGGCTTCCACATTATGGACACGCTAACCAGTTAGTACGGCAGTGATGTCAGCACATTACCGGAATAGCGCATCCACTCCCATTCTCTGCACCTGCCATGCTCCCTCCCATAATTAAAAAAACATGATTACCATATGCTTAGCATGCGCAGATAGGAAAACAAATCTGGAACTGTTTAATGCATCCCATAATAGGCAATTTTTGCTGCATTAAGCATGCATTAGCACCTAAAGCAGCTTAGTAAAAAGGCCCCTAATTAAAAAAAAAAACAGTAGGGAAGCCAATCTTCAAACTCCAATGTGGAAACAAACCAAGCAGATCAATTGGAAATGCAAACAAATCTTTATTGATGAAACGCATGCCAAGACAATGTACGACACAGGCCGTGTTTCTCCCACATAAGGGCTGCGTCAGGGGTTATGTAGTGTAAATAAAACTCATTGCCACCATAAATGTGCAACACACCTCTTAGGGAAAGCACTGTTACATAGTAAATGACGGCAGGTAAAGACCTGTATGGTCCATCCAGTCTGCCCAACAAGATAAACTCACTTACATGGTATGTGATACTTTATATGTATACCCGAGTTTAATTTGTCCTTGCCTTTCACAGGGCACAGACCGTAGAAGTCTACCCAGCACTGTTCTTGTACTAAGTTCTGAAGCTAACGTCGAAGCCCCTTAAAATTTACACTCCAGTACATCCCTAACTATCAGTCACAATCAGGGCATAGACTGTAGAAGTCTGCCCAGCTCCCATTTTGTTTCCCAATTATCGGCGTCGCCACCCAATCTCTGCTAAGATTCAGTGGAACCATTCCTTCTAAACAGGATTCCTTTGTGTTTATCCCACGCACGTTTGAATTCCATTACCATTGTCATCTCCACATATCCATCCCTCTCCATGAAAAAATACTTCCTGACATTAGTCCTGAGTCTGCCCCCCATCAACCTCAGTTTATGTCCTCTAGTTCTACTGCCTTCCCGTCTCAAAAAAGGTTCATTTGCGGATTACTACCTTTCAAATATTTGAACGTCTGTATCATGTCACCCCTGTTTCTCCTTTCCTCTAAGGTATACATGTTCAGGTCAGAAAGTCTTTCCTCGTACAGTTTGCAATGCAAATCCCATACTATTTTTGTAGCTTTTCTTAGCACCTTTTCCAGTGTTGCAAATAACAAAGCAGCAAAGCACTATAAAGTAACCCCTACCATATCTGTGAGGGGTCATGCAGAATATATCAGAGGTCTTAGATAGAGCACACTGTGTTCTGTGTGTGTGTGTGGGGGGGGGGGGGGGGTGTTCACCACAGGCTCTCTGTGCATGCTGTTAGGCTGTCACATGATGGCCATACATTGAGTAAGTATGTGTATGGGGGTGGGGATGGGGAGGGGGTTTGAAGGACATTGCAATCATCATCCAAGAGCCATGCAGCTGCTCCCTTCACCCCTCCTGCAACGTGCACCCGGGGCAGACCGCCCCCACCACCCCGCCCTCGGTACGCCGCTGCCCAAGAGTGATCTCTCTGTTCTCAAATGTCTCATACAGGCCAGAGGCTTGGAGAATGTATGTATTATAACAGAAACCAGGGCCAGCAGGTACATTGTAAAGCACCTACATGTTCACTGAATAGAAGGCATTACAGTTGTGAGAGGTGGGATCCCACTCCCTGGGTGGTCTAGGGGCTACATGGGTATAATTTATGACCCCAGTGACTGATGGGAATTGGTGAATGCTATAGAATTGTCATTGTTTGCTGCACCTGCTGCATTGTGCTGGGAAAGACAATGTATTGTGTTGAGTATATGAGAAAGGCAGACAGAAACTGGCTGAGACACTGTGATATGTCAGCAGTCAGAGGCTTCTAGTGGCAAAAAAGGATGTTAGCTTCAGGTGGAAAGGCACTGATAGGCCCCTGCTTGTTTGGAAGTGCAGAAAGAATTCTAGCTACTGACACAAATGGTGTAAGGCAGCTTTATCAAAGTGGAATCTTGTTATGCATTATTTATTGGTCAGGTCTAGGAATTGGGTCCTGGCACTGTATATTCTTTCATAAGAATGGCTCCTGCCCACTTATAGAGACCTTCCATGATTATTACCTCTGTAACATGTCATTTTATGATGTGATTATGTCAACTCCTACTTTACTTCAGTGTCATGGTTACCAAGTGAAATCTTTACCTCATAAATAACAAACCGCATACAGTACTCAGCAAAAAAAAAATGCTTAAAGGGGAAATTTCAATAAATGGTGCCTAAAATTAGGTACTAATTCTACACCCAAATTTTGGTGCAGAAATGCTTTCCAACAGACTCAAGGCTCTGAAATAGGGCTGAAACAGCAGATCAGAAATACGCTTATGCACCCAGTTAAAGGATAGCATTTAAGTGTATCTGCATGCAACTGCAAAGGGGGTGGGGAGGAATATGGTTAGGTCAGGGGCAATCTGGAAAATTGCACACTGTATTATAAAATACTGTGGATGTGTGCCCAACTTGCATGTCAGGTTTTACACCTGGTTTCAGTTGGTGTAAGTCTTCATGCCCAAAGTTGTGCACAGAATTTGATGGTCAATGGTATTCTATAAAGAGCATTCATCCTGGAGTGCCCTTTTTAGGATAGCACTGGGCACCATTTACTGAATCCAGCCAAAAATATTTATGTTAATTATACACAATAGATGAGAGAACACTTTTCAGTCAAAATGCTACAACATTTACATCAGAGTTCTCATATTCTCAAAATTGTTTTACATTTAAAGATTAATTTCTATATATCCTGAGTGTCACAAAGATTTTATACATCAAATTCTTGTTTTGTTTTTTTTTACTTCACAGAAACTTACAGTCCCTTAGATTCACAGAAGCAAGATTTCAAAAATTATTTCATATAAGTACCTCCTCAAAAGCTGTTCTAAAATTATCTTCTTTACTCTCTAAATTGATTAGAAATATGTAAGATACTTTAGAAGGGTTTTCCCCCGCTTTATAGGTAGCAGTTTTTTTTTAATGAAGAACACTTCACTTGATGTATCTTTCAGCTGATACAAAACTTCAAAAAAAAGTCAAGCTGGTGTGGCTGTTAAAACATAGAAAGCTAGATAGTCACTATAACCACAGCGGTTTTTTTGTGGGGTTTTTTGAGACACTGTTTCCAGAATCTAGCTTTCTACGTTTTAACAGCCACACCAGCTTGTTGTTGTTGTTGTTGTTTTTTTAAAGTTTTATAACAGCTGGTGACCCACTGCCCCTGACGCAGCCATTTGTATATTGGCGAAACATGGCCACGTCGGGCATTTTATGTGGAATATCTGGGAGTTTTTAATCTAGTAATAAAGACATTGATTTTTTACAAGATCTGCCTCATTGTTTTACCTCCCATATTGGATTCAGTGGACCAAGTGCCTTGTTGTTTTTTGACATATGTTAGTCCAGTACAAGGTATCATTTTATTTTATTTTCTATGTTTTGTTTTATTTCTATTTATTACCTTTAAAAGTGGACTAACATGGCTGCCACATCACTTTACCCACTATAAATCTAACATCCCTGTTTACTAAGTCGCATAGCAATGTCCACACAGCCTATTCAAAGTGAATGGGCTATGTCAGCATTAGTGCATGGCAGCTGCAAGCACAGCTTAGTAAACAGGGGGGAGGGGTTAAAAGCATTAAAATTCAAACTTTACCTTATCTTTCTCATTTTTTTCATAGTATGAAAGCCCTTCTTTATCGCCTGATTTACATGTTCTTCATATGTAAGATATTCATCAAGAACAACTCCTAAAAATCTTCAATTGTTTCTCTAGATCAAATGTAGCATTGTTAATTTTAACATTTTTAAAACTGTTTCCCTGAAAAGCTTACAGGAGTTACCTAAAACTAAAAAACTTTGTTTTGTCGCTTGAATTTTAATCTAAAAGCTGAAGTCCAACCACTAAGAATACATTCTATTTGTTGAGCGATTTCAGACAAAGAGCCAGTAAAAGGAATAATTACCGTGACGTCAACAGTATAGATATAAAGTTGGAAACCAGCTGTAGAAAGTTTAATAGCTAGCTGTGGCATTAAAACATAGTTTTAGAAGATTCTTTAAAATTATGTAAGGAAGACCCAGCCCAGTGACTCAGAGGGGCATAATCGAACGTCGCCGGCGAAATAGGTCGCTGGCAATCTATTTTGGCAATGGCGCAACAGCTGGACGGAACCGTATTTTCGAAAAAGATGGCCGGCCATCTTTTTTTTCGATAATACGGTTTAGCCCGGCCAAATGCCAGAGTTCGCCGGGTTTGAGATCGCTGGTTTTGTTTTTCAGCGATAATGGAAAAAAATGCCAGCCATCTCAAACCCGGCGAAATCCAAGGCATTTGGTCATGGGAAGAGCCAGCATTTGTAGTGCACTGGTCCCCCTGACATGCCAGGACACCAACCGGGCACCCTAGGGGGCACTTCTAACAATGTTTAAAAAATACACAAATAGCTTCCAGGTACATAGCTCCCTTACCTTGGGTGCTGAGCCCCCCAAATCCCCCCCAAACCCACTCCCCACAACTCTACACCATTACCATAGCCCTTATGGGTGAAGGGGGGCACCTACACGTGGGTACAGTGGGTTTTGGAGGGGTTTGGATGGCTCAACACTTAGCACCACAAGTGTAACAGGTAGGGGGGATGGACCTGGGTCTGCCTGCCTGGAGTGCACTGCACCCATTAAAAACTGCTCCAGGGACCTGCATACTGCTGTCAGGAAGCTGGGTATGACATTTCAGGCTGGCATAGAGGCTGGCAAAAAAGTGTTTTATTTTTATTTTTTTAGTGTGGGAGGGGGTTGGTGACCACTGAGGGAGTACAGGGAGGTCATCCCCCATTCCCTCTAGTGGTCATCTGGTCAATTGGGGCACCTTTTTGAGGCTTGGTCGTGAAAATTAAAGGACCAAGTAAACCCGGCAAAATACTGATTAATGCCGCTTTTTTTTTCCATTATCCGCAAAAGCCGGCCATCTGGTAGCCACGCCCATGCCCGCCCATGTCCCGCCTTCGCTTCGCCACCGACACGCCCCCTTGAACTTTCGCCGGTGCGGCGATGGGAAAGCAGCGATGGTGTCAAAAACGCCGCTTTCAATTATACCAATTTCACCGCTTTTGCGAAATCGCCGGCCATCTCCCGATTTATGTTGGAAGATGGCCAGCGATCACTTTCGAAAATAAACCTGTCAGTATTATGCACTGTTTTGCAGAGGGACCTTGATTCAATTCCCAGATCAGAACTTCTGTACCCTGAGTCAGCTGAGACTGGGAAAGCTGCAGAGGCAGTATTCATAGCCCCTGGCAGGAGTCATAATGGTTGCACCTGGTAACCAGGTGCAGAAGCAATATGAGGAAAGATCCTCTGGATTTTTCTATACAGCTCCTTTTTTTATGAAATTTGCTTCCCATTCATATTAGGTTAGAACTTTCATATCCAAAGTTTAAAAGCATACTGAAAACATACTAATTTATAAGAACATTTGATGCTTCAGCTTGACATTGGTTGTGTGGCTTGAGTTCCTAGACCATGACTACGTCATTCAGGGCCCCTTTTACCAAGCTGGCAAAAGGGAAGTGTCGCTTTCCTACAAGAAATGGCCAGACGGCAAGTAAAGCACTTACCAAATGGCCATTTTGGGGGGAGCCCTTAGCGTCACCCATTGAGGTGGTGGTAAGGGCTCCTGCATTAAACCCAGTGGTAACCTGCCCGATTAGTGCTCTGTACACACCGTTGCTACAAAATAAAATAAATACATTTTTGTAGCACCAGTAATGATGGTGTGCTGGGGTGGGAAGTACCACTGGGCTGCTGCAGTAGCCCAGCGGTACTTCTTGTATAGTGAGCGGTAACCCCACGTTGGGTTTACCGCCGCTTAGTAAAAGGATCCCTCAGTGTCATCATGTCATGCTATATTTTGCTTTATTATGTCTCATTCTGCCTCTCTAGTTTTATATGCTATCCTATTATGATGGATTTTAACCCTTATGGTACTTTGGGGTCCTTCTAAGCTGTAGTAAAAGGGGCTTACGCTAGCATCAGCGCATGTTTTTGATGAGTGCTGAGGCCCCCTTTTACTGCAGCAAGTAAAAGGCTTTTTTTTTTGCAAGAAAAGAAATGGCCATGCGGTAAGTGAACCACTTGCCATGCAGCCATTTTGAGGGGGGGGGGGGGGAAGTACTTACCACCACCCATTGAGGTGACAGTAAGGACTCCTGCACTAGCCCAGTGGTAACCGTGCAGTGCCCGATTACCACTGGGTAAGTACCGTCACTATAAACTACTACTAAATCCTGAAAAGGCAATAGCTTGTTGGATAACAGGTCATAGTTCAATACCGACTTCAATTCCTACTTTGTTTGACAGGCAAATTGTCCTGGTACAATCTGTCAAATACTTAGGTGTGATCATAAATTCAACTTTATTGTTTAATGATCAGATATCAGAAGTAGTAAAAAAAATATTTTTATTATCTAAGGCAATTACGTTCCATTAGAAATACAAAAGATAATAACTCACTGCGTACCTTGGCCTATGCATACATTACGACACGCCTTGATTATTGTAACATCTGTTATGTGGGCATTACAAAATTCAACTTGAAACGCTTACAAACTATTCAAAACACAGCTGCTCGTATAATTTGTAGAGCTTGAAGATATGATAAGGTACGCCTTTATTATGTCAACTACATTGGATTCCGATCCATTTGAGAATTTCTTTTAAGGCTCTCATCCTTACATATAAAGCGCTATATTTATCTACACCATCATATCTTGCGAATTTAACTATTCCATACACACCGTCATGAGCGTTAAGTTCACTTACTGATAATAGGTTGGTAATCCCACTGTCTTCAAGAGCGAGGTAGGAATCAACTCGAGCTTCAGCATTTTTTTTTATCACCATCACTATGGAATTCTCTCCCAAAATATATTAGGGTAGAAGAATCATTTATGCTCTTTCGTAAAGCATTAAAAAACTATTTCTTTCAAAAAGCTTTTGATATCTAGTGCTCTTTATAAAGAGAAATCTAGTGTCATTTATTGGAGAAAACCACTCAGGAAATGAAATATGGTTTATTTAAACAGGGAATGTATACTATTTTAAGGTTCACATCACAGCCAACAAAGATATCCTAACCAGTCCTGAAAATTTTTAGGTATTAGTAGGAAAAAAACCTCAAATTATAAAGGCACACTCCTAGTGTTGGTATCACCAACTTTTGGGAGGTCCTTCAAATCATCACAGGTAAAAAACCTCCTTCTTTTTTGTTATTTTACAAGTACTAATTTGTTCACTCTATTTAAACAAAAATAACAAACCCGTCTATTTCTAGTACGGGGAAAGGCACTTATCTTATCCAATATACAGTCAACTTGACACCTTCCACGGCCCGACTAGGCCTCAGTTTCGTATCCTTCTTCAGGGTGCCGTGGTGTCTGACTGATCGAATCTGTAGAAAAAGTGCATCATCATTTCCACATGACTTTGCTAACAAGGCTACTCAGAATAATAGTGTAATACTTAAATCTTTTTTCTTACAGAGTGCTCTCCAATCTATTCATGCTTCCACAATCATTCTCAAAATGGCTCCGCTTTATCTAGAGGTGACGTCAGACGCCTTCGCATTATGCTCCTCCTCTTTGATGTCACTCGACCACACTTCACACAGCGTCTTCTCAGAAGAATTTATTCCATTCAATCTTGGTTTTCAATCCAAACGGAGTCAATGTATTTAAACGGAATATCCATCACTGTTCTTGTCTAAGTAAGAGGAGTTTATTCCATTCAATCTTGGTATTCAATCCAAACGGAGTCAATGTATTTAAACGGAATATCCATCGCTGTTCTTGTCTAAGTAAGAGGAGTTTCCTATCACCCCGGGTGATAGGAAACTCCTCTTACTTAGACAAGAACAGCGATGGATATTCCGTTTAAATACATTGACTCCGTTTGGATTGAATACCAAGATTGAATGGAATAAATTCTTCTGAGAAGACGCTGTGTGAAGTGTGGTCAAGTGACATCAAAGAGGAGGAGCGTAATGCGAAGGCGTCTGACGTCACCTCTAGATAAAGCGGAGCCATTTTGAGAATGATTGTGGAAGCGTGAACAGATTGGAGAGCACTCTGTAAGAAAAAAGATTTAAGTATTACACTATTATTCTGAGTAGCCTTGTTAGCAAAGTCATGTGGAAATGATGATGCACTTTTTCTACAGATTCGATCAGTCAGACACCACGGCACCCTGAAGAAGGTTACGAAACTGAGGCCTAGTCGGGCCGTGGAAGGTGTCAAGTTGACTGTATATTGGATAAGATAAGTGCCTTTCCCCGTACTAGAAATAGACGGGTTTGTTATTTTTGTTTAAATAGAGTGAACAAATTAGTACTTGTAAAATAACAAAAAAGAAGGAGGTTTTTTACCTGTGATGATTTGAAGGACCTCCCAATAGTTGGTGATACCAACACTAGGAGTGTGCCTTTATAATTTGAGGTTTTTTTCTCCTAATACCTAAAAATTTTCAGGACTGGTTAGGATATCTTTGTTGGCTGTGATGTGAACTTTGATTATAAGCGATATCCCATTAAGCTCTTTATGATATTATATGGACATACTATTTTAAGGTAACAGCATTATTTGATGTGATATGTATGAGTGATATATGTAATTGGTTTGTTCTCTTTGGTATGGAAGTTTCTGTTAGAGCTGTCCTATTACAAATGGATTTCTTTTATGTTAGAATATTGTTGTATGTTATTTGTATTTTAAAGATATTATTATATGTCTTGTATATTTTAAAGATGTAAACCGTTCTGATTTGCTATGTAAGAAGTAACGGTATAGTAAATAAATAAATAAACAATAAACGAAAAATAGAGAAATGACATGCTCTGGGGAGTGAGAACTACCGCCGGGCTCCTGCAGTAGCCCAGCGGTAGTTCTGGATTGGTGTGCAGCAAGGATGTGGTAACAGCATTTAACGTATCTAGGCTTAAAAAAAGATATAAACAGGATGGAGTCAATCCAGAGGGCAGTTACAAAATTAGTAAGCGATCTTGAATACAAAAAATATAGGGACAGGCTTATGCACCTCAACACATATACAATGGAAAAGAGGAAGGAGAGAGAAGATATGATAGAGACGTTTAAATATCTCAAGGGCATTAATGTACCGGAAGTGAGCCTTTTTCAACTGAAGGAAAGCTCTGGAACGAGAGGGCATACAATGAAGTTAAGAGGGAATAGGCTTAGGAGTAATCTAAGAATGTATTATTTCATGGAAAGGGTGGTGGAAGCGTGGAATGGCCTCCCGGCAGAGGTTGTGGGGTCGAAGACTGTGTCAGAATTTAAAAAGGCATGGGATAAGCATGTGGGATCGCTTAGGAAAAGGAAGAGTTAGGAGTTACAGAGGATGGGCAGACTGGGTGGGCCATTTGGCCTTTATCTGCCATCATGTTTCTATGATTCTAAATGTCCATAGTCTATTATTTAGATGGACTTAGAGGAAGCCACTGCTTGCCCTGGGATTCGTAGTCTGGAATGTTGCTACTAATTGGGTTTCTACTAGGTACTTGTGACCTGAATTGGCCGCTGTTGGAAGCAGGATACTGGGCTAGATGGACCATTGGTCTGACCCAGTCTGGCTATTCTTACGTTCTTCTTATGTTCTTATGTAAGCCGGTTGCCACACGACAACCCTTTAGTAAAAGGGCTCATTTGCGTGTTATCCTATCATTGTGATGAAATTCTTTTCTAAATGCTTTCTTTACTGAAGTATTGTAAACTACTTTGTTATTTGCTTTTTACTTTGAAAGCCCATTTATTAAAAGCTAATAAACTATTAGCTATATTAGAACTAGATGAAAAATTCACACATAGTTACAAATGAATGTTCATGGTGCCAAAATCCCAGCACTGTTTCAAAGAGAGCACGAAGAAAAAGGAGAAAATAACTGTTGCCAATTCCTCCTCCCCAGAAATAAAGTGTATAAAGAAAAGAAAAATATGATCCATTTGGACTTTACTTGCTGTATATCCTTCTTCAAGGTCAGAAACCAATGTTCCAGCAGTCAGGAAACAGTATTTGATAAAACATATCATTTGTTCCCCATGCACAAAAGAGTTTTGGCTTTTTCAGTTAAGATAGGCAAGATCTTATTTATAACATTTTGTTATTTATCATTGGTGATTATTATGGGCTTTTAAGTCTGAGAATAATCCCTACAGTGTCTTAAAGTCAATGTCAGTAAAAAGTAAAAGTAAAACTCAGCAGCATCAGTAAGAGTTGTGCTTCATTGTCGGTAAATATTTTAAGAGGTGGTTAGTAATGCTGCTATCTCGTTCTTTGCCAAAGATTTCTGTGGAGAACGCATCACTAATTTGCTCTGTATTTCAGGCTATATACTTAAAGTACATTTTTAAAGCTCACAATGTTTTTCTCTCGTGGTTGTACAGCAGAAAGCAATCATTTTATGGCAATTCTGTATTTTATTTTATACTTGCTATTTGGCTGTGTTATCTATAGTGTTCTTCTTTTCTTGCAGCAAGTGACTTTTACATATCCTGAACTTCAGCATTTGCATTCCCAGTCAGCAAGGGGAGGGGGGGGGGGGGGACTTGATATTCTGCCTTTCTGAGGTTTTTGCAACTACGTGGCCTAGTGGTTAGGGTGGTGGACTTTGGTCCTGGGGAACTGAGGAACTGAGTTTAATTCCCACTTCAGGCACAGGCAGCTCCTTGGGACTCTGGGCAAGTCACTTAACCCTCCATTGCCCCATGTAAGCCGCATTGAGCCTGCCATGAGTAGGAAAGCGCGGGGTACAAATGTAACAAAAATAAAATTCAAAGTGGTTTACATATATTCCGGTACTTATTTTGTACCAGGGGCAATGGAGAGTTAAGTGACTTGCCCAGAGTCACAAGGAGCTGCAGTGGGAATTGAACCCAGTTCCCCAGGATCAAAGTCCACTAAACTAACCACTAGGCTGCATTTCTAATAGGACAGCTAGTGCTGTCCTTGCCGGAGGCAGAAACGATGAGACCTGGATCAGCAAAACTTCTAATTTAATAAAATGGTGTGGTAGCCATGTTAGTCCACTTTAAAGATTATATATAGAAATAAAACAAAACATAAAAAAGAACATTAGATGATACCTTTTTATTGATTGATAAGCTTTCAAAGGTAATCCATCTTCTTGGAGTGGAGGAGTAGCCTAGTGGTTAGTGCAGTGGACTTTGATCCTGGGGAACTGAGTTCCATTCCCACTGCAGTTCCTTGTGACTCTGGGCAAGTCACTTAACCCTCCATTGCCCCTGGTACAAAATAAGTACCTGAATATATGTAAACTGCTTTGAATGTAGTTGCAAAAACCTCAGAAAGGCAATATAACAAATCCCATTTCCCTTTCCCTATTTGAGATTCTACATGGAATGTTGCTACTATTGGAGATTCTAGAGATTCTGTTGCTACTATTTGAGATTCTACGTGGAATAATGTTAATGTTGCTATTCCACTAGCAACATTCCATGTAGAAGCCTGCCATTGCCCTTGCATATGAGTCTGACGTATGTGCAGGACGTCAGACTCACAGAAACAAAAACCTGCGTGGCCGCATTGCTGATATGCAAGGGCAGGCTTCTACATGGAATGTTGCTAGTGGAGGAGTAGCCTAGTGGTTAGTTCAGCGGACTCTGATTCTGGGGAACTGGGTTCCATTCCCACTGCAGCTGCTTGTGACTGTGGGCAAGTCACTTAACCCTCCATTGCCCCTGGTAGAAAATAAGTACCTGAATATATGTAAACCGCTTTGAATGTAGTTGCAAAAACCTCAGAAAGGCGGTATATCAAGTCCTATTTCCCTTTCCCTTCTTCAGATCAGATCAGATATGAGCAAATGCTGGCAAATACCAGCATATGTAAGTGCAATTTAAAAGTATTCCAGTGACAGTCTCACAGGAAGAGGGAATAAGGTAATAAAAAGGGAGAGCGGGGTTGATGAGAGACAGGGAGAGATGGATGAGTGATAAGAGGGTGACAAAGCAGTATACTGAGCGGTGGTAAGCCCAAAGCAGGCTTACCGCTCGCTGTACAGGAAGTACCACCTGGCTACTGCAGCAACTTCCCACCCCTAGTGCACCATCATTTCTGGTGCTACAAAAATGTATTTATTTTTGTAGCGCCACAGTGTACCCAGCGGTAATCTGGTTACTGCTGGGTTAATGTGAGAGCCCTTACCGCCACCTCAATGGGTGGCGGAAAGGGCTCCCCACAAAATGGCCACGCAGCAAGCGCTTAACTTGTCGCCTGGCCATTTCCCGTAGGAAGACGAGACTTCCATTTTACCAGCTGTGGTAAAAGGGGGGGGGGGGGTCTTGGCACGTGTGTAAAACACGCGCCGATGCCAGTGTCGGCCCCCTTTTGCCGTAGCTTGGTAAAAGAGGCCCCATAATCAACAAAGGAACATCAGCAGCTTGGATCATTCTGCAGGGAAGGAAGTTGACATTTCCTGCTAAATATAACACAAATAACTTACCCACCATATCTACCCCAAACTTTTCCCTCCCCGTCTCTAACACTCTGAAAATTCTTGGAGTTACCATAGATCGACATCTCACACTGGAAAGCCACGTGAAGAATACAACTAAGAAAATGTTCCACTCCATGTGGAAACTCAAAAGAATAAAACCTTTCTTCCCAAGGGCTATTTTCCGAAATCTGGTACAATCAATGGTACTAAGTCACCTGGACTACTGCAATGCACTTTACGCTGGATGTAAAGAACAGATTATCAAGAAACTTCAAACCGCCCAAAACACCGCAGCCAGACTTATATTTGGAAAAACAAAATATGAAAGTGCAAAACCCTTAAGAGAAAAGTTACATTGGCTCCCTCTTAAAGAACGTATCATGTTCAAGATTTGCACGATAGTTCATAAAATCATTTACGGAGACGCCCCGTCATACATGCACGACCTAGTGGACCTCCCACCCAGAAATGCCAAAAGATCTGTCCGTACTTTTCTTCATTTACACTTCCCCAGTTGCAAGGGATTAAAATACAAACTAATACATGCGTCCAGCTTTTTTACATGAGCTCGCAGTTGTGGAATACACTACCAAAATACTTAAAAACAATTAATGAAATAACCAACTTTTGCAAATTGTTAAAAACCTATCTCTTCACTAAAGCTTACCACGAGAATCCATAACTAACCACAACATACCACCACGACTCCTTGACTATGACTGTCTCCTTTCTGTAACTGTTACAAAGATGTTAAGGATAACAAGGTTCACATGTCAATATAATCAAACTGTTTGATTATATTGACATGTGAACCTTGTTATCCTTAACATCTTTGTAACACCAATTGTATTTTGTACATTTATAGGATGAATAACTCTTCTGGGCAAAGCTACCCAATGAGTAATTCCCAGGTTCCGTTTACAGGAGTTTGGCTAAACCAACTTCCTAGCTCTGTCCAGGGGTTATATATTATAAAGGAACCTGGCTGTTCTGGGCCTACACCAGAACTTTTCTTCTGTTAGAGAGAACTGGAATAAAAGTAAAGTCACTGCTGTGAAATATATTAATTTATTATATAGGTAAGAAAATAGAATAATACACCCTACGCTACAGCTCAGCTGTACAAATGTAGCTCCCTTATGCTGATAAGCAACTGTAGAATGTATTGTCTAACTAAAACACTGATATCACTGGTTACTAGGTTATTACACAATCCTGATTAGTAATACTGACTAGGTCATGAAGTAATACAGTTAGCAGCACATCTTCCTGATCATAAAGTTCTGACTAACCCGCCTTTGCTGAGGTAAGAACCCACTAGCTAATCCCCGACTGTAGGAAATAAATCTCTGTAATCCTCACCGAGCCGACTCTAGGTGGTCTCTCAGATGAAGTGGACACAGGTTTTTCCCTTTAGACTCCAGCTGTTTTCCACAGCGAGTCCCCGTCTTAGGAAACAACACAGGCTCTCTGCAGCATGCAGGATTACAGTCTCTCTGGCCGGTAGAGCTGAACCAACAGGTACTTTCTTCAGATGGTCAGTTCACAAGGTTGTGGACCACTTCAGGTCTCGCTGGTCTTCTTTTCAGCTAACCTTCTTCCAGTAGAACCAGACAAATTCTCCCTTTCTTCTTTTCTTTCTTCTTCTGTCTGTTCTCTCTGTCCTTCTCTTTCTGGGTTTTTTTTTTCCGCTCTCTGGCCCCTGATTCCCAGGTGACCAGACAACAACCAATCATGATCTTGTCCAGCTCCTTCCCTGAGCAAGAAAAACCTTTTTGATCTTCCAGTTGTTACATTGGTATGCATTCCTGTCTCTCATCAGACTCGCTGGCACCATGGCCTTACCCCCTGTAGCTCATCAGGGAGGTGCAAGGGTCAGGTAGCCCACTGCATATCCTTGAGTTTTTTTTTCAGACCTGCCAGTTATTTACCACAAGCAGAGCTCTGCCACAATCAGAAAGTTGAATCTGCTTGGTCACTGAAGTGCAGGGTCTTAGTTCACAGACTCCATCTTGACACAGCTGTATACACAGGCTGAGATCAGCAGAGTGAGGCTCACAGGGAAATAGCCCTACAGATTCCCCCCCTTGGAGATGGAATTTACTGCAAGGGAGTAAAAGCCGTCTCCAACCTAACTAGCAATACAACCAGACGGGTTAAATCAGGACTCATGGTCAAGACTAAAGACACAGGGACAATAAATGTCAGTAATTCCACACTAATACTCTATTCATGTTACCAGAAGAAGGGCAACCTTCGAAAGCTAATCAAGAAATGTATTAAGTTATGTCCAATAAAAAAAGCTATCATCTTATTTTCTTTTCCATGTTTTATTTTGTTTGATTTCTATTGATAACCTTAAGAGTGGACTAACGCGGCTACCACACTCCTCTATTTTGTACCCTGAAATGGCAATGCAAGTGAGGTATGCAAAGGAAAAGAACTGCAATGATGATAGGAAAGTAATACCATTTGCACAAAAGGGAACTTAAAGAAAATTATAACTTCAAAACCAGGGGAAAGGAGAGAGGGAAGAAAACAAAAGCAGGGAAAAGAAAAAGATGAACAGGTAATGCCTTTACGCCATGGTTCCTAGCCTAGGCCTTCAAAGATAAAAAATAAACCAAGGGAGTCTTGAATGCTATCTTAAAATTCTTAGGGCCCCTTTTACTAAGCGGTGCTAAAAGGGAACTTGCGATGGCATCATTGAATGTTTTTGATGTGCGCTGAGGCCCCCTTTTAAAGCAGTAGGTAAAAGGCTGTCATTTTTTTCTAAGAAATGGCTGTGCGGTAAGTGAACCACTTGCCACGTAGCCATTTGGGGGGGAGGGGAGCAGTTACCGCCACCCATTGAGATGGCGATAAGGTCTCCTGCGCTAATCCAGTGGTAACCAGGCAGCATGCTGATTACAGCCGGGTAAGCACCAGCACTACAAAAATAAATATTTTTGTAGCACTAGAAATGGCATGGCTGGGAGTGGGAACTACTGCCAGGCTGCTGTGGTAGTCCGGTGGTAGTTCCAGATTAGTGAACAGGAAGCCTGCATTGGGCTTACAGAGGGCCATAATCGAACGGGGCCGGCCATCTATAAGGGCGGCCATCTCTAATGACGGCCCCGTAAACCAGTGTACCCAACCGTATTATCAAAACAAGATGGCCGGCCATCTTTAGTTTCGATAATACGGTCGGGGCCAGCCAAATCTCAACATTTGGGCTGCCCTTAGAGATTGCCAGCATTAGAGATGGCCGCCATTGGTTTTCGCCGATAATGGAAACTAATGGTGGCCATCTCAAACCTGGCCAAATGCAAGCCCTTTGGTCATGGGAGGAGCCAGCATTTGTAGTGCACTGGTCCCCCTCACATGCCAGGTCACCAACTGGGCACCCTTGGGGGCACTGCAGTGGACTTCACAAATTGCTCCCAGGTGCATAGCTCCCTTACCTTGGGTGCTGAGCCACCCAAAACCCACTACCCACAACTGTACACCACTGCCATAGCCCTTAGGGATGAAGGGGGGCACCTACATGTGGGTACAGTGGGTTTTGGGGGGCTCCCATTTACCACCACAAGTGTAACAGGTAGGGGGGATGGGCCTGGGTCCGCCTGCCTGAAGTGCACTGCACCCACTAAACACTGCTCCAGGGACCTGCATAGTGCTGTGATGGAGCTGGGTATGACATTTGAGGCTGCTATAGAGGCTGGCAAAAACATGTTTTTTATTTTTTTTGGGGTGGGAGGGGGTTGGTGACCACTGGGGAGTAAGGAGAGGTCATCCCCCATTCCCACCAGTGGTCATCTGGTCAGTTGGGGCACCTTTTTGAGGCTTAGTCGTGAACAAAAAGGGACCAAGTAAAGTTGGCCAAATGCTCATCAGGGCCGGCTTTCTTTTTTCCATTATCGGCCAAAGCCGGCCATCCCTTAACCACTCCCCCGTCCCGCCTTCGGTACACTGCCGACACGCGTCCTTGAACTTTCGCTGGCTCCATGACAGAAAGCAGTTGAAGCCAGCCAAAATCGGCTTTCGATTATACCAATTTGGCCGGCTTTAGGAGAAGGCTAGCCATCTCCCGATTTGTGTCAGAAGATGGCCGGCCTTCTCGTTCGAAAATAAGCAGGACAGCCGCTTAGTAAAAGACCCCTTTAATGAACGTTTCTGATTGAAGAGCCAAGAGAAGATTATACCACATGGATGGAACCAAAGAGAAGAATGCACTAGGTCTTGTAAATTCTAGTCATATGATAGTTGGAGAAGGATGAACCAAGCAATGACCATTAAGGGGGCCCTTTTACCAAACTACAGTAAAAAGTGGCCTTAGCGTGTCCTTATGCGGGTCATTACTGTCCACTAAGGTCATTTTTACTCCCAAGGTAAAATGGCCAATTTTTCCATTTTCACTATTAATGGCCACAAACTCATTTTCCCATTAGTGTGGCTCATGAGCCCCTATTACCACCCAATATGGCAATAGGGGCTAATTGGTTAGTACATGGCAAAGTAGTTGCACTAACCGATTAGTGCAGAATACGGCCACTCTCTGCCCTCAGACTTGTCCCCAGTGCTAAAAGTTACATTTTATTTTTTAGCATACGAATAGTATGTGTACATGCAAAAATTACCATGGTAAGCCCTTTTTTGCTGTGGTACATAAGTGTTGGTGCTTACTGCAACTTATTAAAACAACCCCTAAGAGATTTCAAAGTTCAAGGTGACATATAAAGAATGACTCCCAATGCCAGGTAACAAGCCCTGAAGGCCAGCAAAAGAGTTTTAAATTGTAAGTGGAATGAGATGTAAAGCCAGTACAGAAGAATCAAACAGTGGACAAACATAATCAAATCTATTAGCATGACACAGGAAATGTGATGCTGTATTTAGTAGTATCTCAAAGTGTTCAAATTGTGACAAAGGGATCCCTGTGTAAACTAAAACCAGTCCAAAGATGGCAATACATATCTTCTTCCTCAGCAGCAGTAAGTTGGGTTAGGTTTTGTCTTAACTTGAAGCCCCAAGACTCAGGAAAAAGATAACAAGAAAAGATAATAAATCAATTTATTACACTGCTGTTAGCATTTCATTCTTACTAGTTTTATCTAAGGTGATTTAGTTTTCTCTTAAATCAATTCTGAAAATTGTAAAACATACCTTTCATATTTTTAATACAGGATGCTGCATTTTGTTACCATTTACAAAGGTGTGCTGAAAAATGGCTTGTGGTGGTGTAGGCGTGGGTTTTGGGCGCACGCCGATCCATTTTTTAGTGCATCTGTAAAAAAAAGACCTTTTTATAATTTTTGCCGAAAACGGACATGCGGCAAAATGAAAATTGCCGAGCGTCCATTTTGCGTCTGAGACCTTACCTTCCAGCCATTGACCTAGCGGTAAAGACTTATGCAGTAACCGGGCAGTAATGACCTATGCGTGCCAAATGCCACATGGCATGCATCCGTTACACACTCCCAAAAATAAAAAATATTTTTCAGATGTGCATATTGGACACACGCCAAAAATGAAATTACCGCAAAAGCCACACGGTAGTCAGGCGGTGACTCCATTTTTTTTATTTATTTAAAATTTCCAATATATCACCACATAAAGTGAATATGCAATCGGCATTATTTAACATTAGGAAACAAAAATGATAAGTATATATCTTTACAGCCCATTTGTCCACAAGTTAAAGAAATTTGATTCCAAGATTAAGGAAATTAGAAAAGAAAAAAAAATACAAAAATTAATAATCAATAGATGCTTCCTCTGGTTCAGACCCCAGCCTGCTAAATTAGGGAAGGTTTACTATATTCACATCAACTCTTGCATCAATAAACTCTTTCAACTGTTTTGGATCTACAAACTGAAAATGTTTACCCTCAAGCATCACATTACAAAAACAAGGAAATCGCAAAACAAAATTTGCTCCCAATGCCACCACCCTGGGCGAAGTTCCAAAAAGGCCCTTCGTCTCATCTGTGTAGGCCGTGAGAGATCTGGAAAGATACGGACCTTTGAGCCCAAAAACAGATTTTCTAAGTGTCTCAACGAAAGCCGTAGTACGGCATTCCTATCAGGCTCCAACGCGAAAGTGGCAAGCAGAGTTAACCTCTGAGTAACTATTTCTAATGAGCTTTCTAGGAATGAGGTAAGATTCATTCCCTCCCCTATTACGGGGGGATTTCCCACCACCACGCCAGTACTCCCGATGTAATAAGCCCATGTGATGGGAGGGAGTGAGTCCTTGTCCATTCCCAGGATGTCCACCACTGGATTCCTGAAAATGTAAACTGCACTGAATCCTGGAAAGGGGATATTAGTGGTATACAAGAATTGATTTGATTTGATTTTTAGCAGCGCTATTTTCAATTCATTCACCCTAGGTTCACTCTGAGGAAAGGGGCAATACTAGAGGTAAGCTGCAGGGAACAGTACATCTGGTTCTTCTCAGAATTAAAAAAATATTTTATTTATTAAGGGTCCCTTTTTTTTGCAGTTACCACAGCATAACATGGGATTTTACCACACTGTAGCTACAAATATTAGGCAGCATCTTTAGGGGCCATTCCCGCTATTTTTATTGTAGTTATTTATTTTTATTGAAATTTAATGCAGGACCACTTACCTCATCCTTTTAAGGAAGCACTAAGGGGTCTTTTTACTAAGTTGCACTGAAAAAATGGCCTGCGGTAGTGTAGACGCATATTTGGGCATGCCCAGAATCATTGCCACACGGCCATTTTGGATCTGAGAACTTACAGCCAGCCATTGACCTAGCGGTAAAGTCTCATGTGGTAACCGGGCGGTAATGACCTACGCGCGTCAAATGCCACTTGGCGCGTGCCCAATACACACGTCTGAAAATAAAAATTCTTTTTTGGGATGCGCGTATCAGACGCACATCAAAAATGAAATTACCACAAGAACCACGTGGTAGCCAAAAGGTAACTCTATTTTGGTGCACATTGGGCATGCATAGACGCTTACGTGGCTTAGTAAAAGGGCACCTTATTTTGGGGCGTGTCGGGCACGTGCAGACCCTTAAATGGCTTCGTAAAAGGGCCTCTAAGTGCTCCTGCATTAACTCTACATTAGCCTGGTTAGTACATGATAAGTATAACGCTGCAGATAGCTAACACTTCTAGTCTCACACTGTACAATGTCAATGGGGAACAAAATCTGAAAAATGCAGTAAAACATGCAGTTTAATGCATGGAAACAGGCAAACTACCACAAAACCCCTCAATGGTAGCCAGTATCCATTCATTAAGTATCCATTCATTAAGAGGCGGGGCTGGTGGTTGGGAGGCGGGGTTAGTGCTGGGCAGACTTATATGGTCTGTGCCCTGAAAAAAGACAGATACAAATCAAGGGGCTGGTAGTTGGGAGGCGGGGATAGTGCTGGGCAGACTTATACGGTCTGTGCCCTGAAAAAGACAGATACAAATCAAGGTAAGGTATACACAAAAAGTAGCACATATGAGTTATCTTGTTGGGCAGACTGGATGGACTATGCAGGTCTTTTTCTGCCGTCATCTACTATGTTATGTTACCGTGTTTCCCCGAATATAAGACACTGCCTTATATTAATTTTTGCGCCCAAAAAGGCACTAGGTCTTATTTTCAGGGGATGTCTTAATATTTCGGGGAAACACGGTTGGCCCGCCCACCTTCCCTCCGTCGCTCCTGCAACTACCGGTAACCCCCCACCCGAGGTCGCCCCCCCCACCCGAGATGGCGCTCCCACCCGAAGTCGCCGGACCCCACCCCCCTCCGTCGCTCAGAAACTAACCTGAACTTAAGCCTCCTTTCACTTTCCTTCCAGTTCGCAGGAGCAGCAGGGCAGGGCAGGCCTCTCCTTCCTTCCGAGCCCCACCCTCGCCTGACGTTACGTTACGTCAGGCGAGGGCGGGACACGGAAGGAAGGAGTGGCCTGCCCTCCTACTGCTGCTGCTTGCTGCGAACTGGAAGGAAAGTGAAAGGAGGCTTAAGTGCAGGTTAGTTTCGGAGCGACAGAGGGGGTTGGGGTCCGGCGACTTCGGGTGGGGGCGCCATCTCGGGTGGGGGGGACGACCTCGGGTGGGGGGTTAGTTTCAGAACGACGGAGGGGGGCCCGGCGATCTCAGGGGGGGGGGGACCCTACTTACCGGGAAAAACAAAACTTTGCTAGGCCTTACTTTCGGGGGAGGCCTTATATTTTCTAAGGGCACCAAAAACCTCGGTAGATCTTATTTTATGGGGATGCCCTATTTTCGGGGAAACACGGTACTATGTTATGTTACTATTAACAATGTGTCAAAGGCTTAACGCCCTTTCGTATAAGGACCCCATAGCTTATCAATAAAAACCAAAGCAATAATCCAATTAAGAGAAACAAAATTAAAGTTTTGGATTGACCTAGTCAAGGTCTTGTCTGTTATAAAAAGTAGACCGATACACATATATAAAAACAAAGAAATAATTTATTCAAACCAAGATAAAAGCAGTTCCCGACGTGGCCACGTTTCACCCTCAGGCTGCGTCAGGGGTAAAATTACAAATAAAAACATAAAAATAGTGATAACATCATCTCAAGTTTTGTACATATATATATATATATATATATATAAAGTCATAACAGCAAATGATAAAATAAAGTACACTTTTATATGTTTGGAAAGTGGCTTGTCTTATCCCCTCCTCCATTTTACTTTTGAATGTGTAATGCATTTATTGTACTTTATTTTATCATTTGCTGTTATGACTTTTTATATATATATATATATATATATATATATATATATATATATATATATATGTACATAACTTGAGATGATGTTATCACTATTTTTATGTTTTTATTTGTAGTTTTACCCCTGACGCAGCCTGAGGGCAAAACGTGGCCACGTCGGGTACTGCTTTTATCTTGGTTTGAATAAATTATTTCTTTGTTTTTATATATGTGTATCGGTCTACTTTTTATAACAGACTTTTATTTAGCAAGTAGACTGTTGCCTTTTTTGTTTTTCTTTCTAGTCAAGGTCTTGACATGAACCCAATAGAATGCTGTGGCAGGGACCTGAAATGAGCAGATCATGCACGAAAACCTACAAAGGTGTCTGAATTAAAGCAATTCTGCAAAAAAACAGTGGGTTGAGATTCCTCAACAGAGATGTAAAGGACTGATACCAAATTACAGGAATCATTTGGTTGCATTTATTGCTGGTGAACTAAGTTATTAAGTTTAGGGGAAACCAATTACTAGGTTTAGGGGGCAGTTACTTTTTCACATGGGTGATATGAGTGTTGGATAACTTTATTTCTTAAATACATGAAGTAATAATTTAAAAACGGTGTTATGTGTTTACTCAGGTTCCCTTTGTTTAATACAGTATTATATTTTGTTTAAAGATCAGAAATCATTAATAGGGGAAATCAGGAGAGAGGAAAAACATTTTCACATCACTACACTGAGGACCCTATTTACTAAGCCGTGCTATAGGCACACAAATTTTTTAGCATGTTCTAAAAATTAGGAATACAATGCGTGTCTCTATCAGTGCATGCTAAAAAGATAGTGCGCCTACAGTGCGGCTTAGTAAACAGGGCCCTCAGTGTGGTAACATCTCATTTGGTTTTAGTGTTTCTAATTCATATATATTTATGTACATATTATAGTTTTGATTTTAACTATACAAGAAGTTAAATTTTTATTTATTATTTAATTTTATTATATGTTCTAACAACTGTTTATTTTATTTTGTTCTCAGTTATTTTAGACTCCCTGATGCAGCCCTTGCGTGGGTGAAACATGGCCCGTGGGTGTATATTTTATCAGTTTTAGGGGCCCTTTTACTAAGGCGTGGGTAGCATGTGCCAAATTGGCACTACCGCCAGGCTAGCACATGCACCCGGTGGTAATTCTGAGTTTGGCACACGCCAAATCCAGCAGTAGATAATAATTTTCTATTTTCTACCATGGGAACGTTCTTAGCAGTAATCAGCAGTTGGCACAAGTAGCGCGTGAGCCCTTAACTCTAGATCAATGGGTGGCAGTAAGCAGTGCAGTTCTGTGATTCACTGCCACCCGGGGCAGATCGCTGCTGCGCGCACTCCCCCCCCCCCCCCCCCGGCTGCAGGGCAACACGGCACCCCCCCCCGGCATGACAAGGCAACATGGCACCCCGCCCCCGACCCAGTCCCCACCTGTCTACCAGCTCCATCCACCCGGCACCTCGCGCGACTCTGCACTGCTGTAAAAGAAGAAAATCGCCTCATCGGCCCTTCCCTCACTGTGTCCCGCCCTCTGATGTAACATCCTATTTCCTCGAGGGCAGGACAGAGTGAGGGAAGGGCCGACGAGGTGATTTTCTTCTCTTACAGCAGCGCAGATGCGAGGCGCCGCACCACATAGCTGCCGGGTGGATGGAGGTGGTAGGGACTTGCTAGCAGAGCACCCCCCCACCCATTGACACCCGAGGCGGACCGCCCCCACCGCCCCGCCCTTGCTATGCCACTGGCAGTAAGGGCTCAGGCAGTAAATAATCTTATGAATAATCTTACTGAATTACCTCCTCGTAAAGCTGTTTCATCATCTAGAGAAGAGAGATGTGGTAGCCATGTTAGTCCACTTTTAAAAGTAATCAATAGAAATAAAATAAAATAAAACATAGAAAAGAAAATAAGATGATACATTTTTTATTGGACTAATGTATTTAGTCCAATAAAAAAGTTATCATCTTATTTTATTTTCTCTATTTTATTTTATTTCTATTGATCATCTATCTTGTCTTACATTTCCCTATCTGTAGGAATGTGATATATAAAACAATTCACTCTGTTAATTTCATCTATGAAGGCACCAAAATTTGGAATTCTCTTCCTAAATCAAT
Source organism: Microcaecilia unicolor (assembly GCF_901765095.1). NCBI lineage: Eukaryota > Metazoa > Chordata > Amphibia > Gymnophiona > Siphonopidae > Microcaecilia > Microcaecilia unicolor. Next base: position 99,594,088 of record NC_044033.1, read on the forward strand.
CAAGTTTACAGATGATTACCTAACACTTAGAAGTCTTTTAAAAATGCATTTCTTCAGTCTGGCCTTTCTGAATACAAAGAACTCTATTTGAATTTTACCCAAACCCTTTTCTTAATCTCCTTTCCCATCTAGTCCTGCCTAATTATGCTTTCACCTATCCACCCTTAAGTATTTGTTTATCCTTGAGATAGTCTAAATCCCTGGTTACTTACTGCACATGTATTAATTTGCTTCTTTAAGTTATTGTAATTTGTGTTATATTCTGTACATTATTATGTTTTATTCACTTTATTGTTTGTTTGTAAGCCTCATTGAACTTGAGTCTATTTTGGGCTAATGTGGGGTATAAATGTCATGAATGAATAAATAAATAAATAGGCATGCGCTAGTTTTTATTTCAGCGCACGCCTATTTCCCAGCCCATTTAAAAAAAAGCCCTTTTTCCCAGCCGTGGTAAAAATTGGCCCAGCATGCACCCAAAACATGCACTCACAGTACAGCAGGCCACCCAGGGCACACGGTAGCCAGGCGGTAATGCCAATTTGGCATGTGCTGGACATGGTAGATTCTTACATGCCTTTGTAAAAGGGCCCCTCAATGAAATTACATGAAATACTTTTAAAACAAGTAGGAGGAAATATTTTTCCATTCAAAAAATAGTTAAGCTCTGGAACTCATTGCCAGAGGATGTTGTAACAGCAGTTTGCATATCTGGGTTTAAAAAAGGTTTGGACAAGTTCCTGGAGGAAAAGTCCATAGTCTGTTATTGTGATAAATATGTGTGAAGCCACTGCTTGTCTTTGGATCGTAACATGGAATGTTGCTACTGTTTGGCTTTCTGCCAAGTACTTGTGACCTGGATTGGCCACTGCTGGAAGCAGGATACTAGGCTAAATGGACAATTGCTGTGACCCAATATGTCTATTCTTGTTCTTATGAAAAGACTCATAAAAATATACATATGGTTATCAAAAAAAATAATACTTTTGCAAGGATATCTCAACTGAAATTTAGCTCCAAAGTCAATGGCTCATTGTCGACGCCTAAGGAATTGCTTCTTCCTGGACTTCATAGTTCTAGCTAGGTCAGGAAATATAGAAACTTTCCCACCAAGAAAATTCAGATCTTTAGTTTTAAAATAAAGCCTCATTAAAGCATCTTTATCTTGGTGGAATACAAAGGTCACTAATAAGGTAATCCTTACAATCACCTCTTCTGTTCATTTTTCAAGGATACCAGTCAGGTCCAAGACTATCCGGAATGGTTTGTTTCTTTGAACTAGAAAGAAAATAAATCCTATGTAATAGAGGGAAACTTTTCAGTATATTTAAATACCTCTTTCAAGTATATATAAAATAATTCTTTAGGTGCTGATGTCAATAACTGAGGAAAATTTAACAAACAAAGGTTCAACTGCTTAGTATAATTTTTCCATCTTTCTTTGAAAAAGTATTTTATCTTGCAAAACTGTAGCTTGAGATTGCTGCAGTTGAGCAGAAAGTTCCTCCATTTTCTCTTCTTTAGAACTCATTGTTTCCTAAAGTTTCTGGATCTTGGTGCTATGCTTTCTGATAGCAGGCAAACTATGACACAAACCTTATACAGCGAGTCCAAAGCAGTCCATATGGAGTCAAGAGTCACCACAGTTGGCTTCACCAGAGAGAAAACTGCAAACTTCTCTGGATGATGCAAAGCACCTTCAGATGAAGCTGGAGTAGTCATCCCAGTTACTGATGTAACATTTCCAGAGCTAGAGAGCAAAGCCAGCCCTCCTTCGAAGCTGCAACAATTGGTGAAATTCCAGACATTATCAACGTTGCCAACATTGCCATGACTCGAAATGCCAGAGGTGCGGCTGAGCCTTCCGGTGACTGATACCTCTGTTCCCAAATTGGGGATTTTTCTCACGCCCTGCATTGCAGGTGCACCCGAATCAGCACTCTGATGTGCGAACTGCCAAATCCCCATCTGCCGCATCTTAGCAGCGAGCTAGAGGGAGCCTGCAACTTCCCTTTCCATTTGAGCATAAATAAAAGTAAGAAAATGCTTCTAAAGGCTAAGAAACATCTAGTCAAACAGAGCTCTGAGTCCAGCATCAATGCAAGGCAGTTTCCGTGTTTACATGTGTGATCCTCTTCCTCCCCTGAGTCTGCTGCTTCTGTCTTGGATGTGGAATCTTTCTAACAGAATAACACTCCCTGAAGCCTAAACTGCTCCTAGTAAAAATCTACTCCTCTTCGTCAGATTTGGTGTGAATTCTGTGCAGTAAAAAAGGAGTATGGGATCCTTTGTCACCTGGAATCTAAATCAGATTCCTGCCCACAGCCTCTCACAATTGCTTTGCACACTCTCTCCAAAGATATCCAAATGTGTTCCACCCTTGAGCTCTGGAGCTCTCCCTAGATGACAAGTCAGAGAAAACGAAGATAAACTTTCAGGGCTCCTTCACTTTATTGAATTTTCTAAATTTTAGACACCTGTCAGCTAGAGGGTGTCGTAAAACAATAACTTTCTCTTTGACATCATGCTATGTGTCGGTGAAGATACATATCACTAGTAAGGGTTAAGGGAATTTTAGATGTAGAACAGAAGAAACAAGTCTCCGCAAGAGTATATAGTGTGTGACGAGACAGCGAAGATGACTGAAAAAGTCCATGACGCTCCAGATAAAGATAGCTGTTTATTGAAGCGTGAACAAGATTCAACACAGCTGCGTTTTGTCCTATGAGGCCTGCATCAGGAGTCTTTGTGTTCAATAATTATATCTACTTGTAGTATTTGTCATCACATTTGTCTCACCCTCAAGGTTTTATTGCTAACTATAGCTTTGTTTTATCTCGGCGCACAGGGGGCAGCAGCTTCCATTTAGACAAACTTTTTGACGACAGATACTACAAGTGGATATAATTATTGAATACAAGAGACTCCTGATGCAGGCCTCATAGGCCGAAACACAGCTGTGTCGAGTCTTGTTCACCCTTCAATAAACAGCTATCTTTATCTGGAGCGTCGTTCACTTTTTAAGGGAATTTTAGACATCTCTGGTATAGCGCATTGGGTCACAGTTCAATTCCTACAGCACATTTCTGCTTCAAGACATAGGAAAAGTTTCCAACCTCCATTCAGCATTCTAATGACAACAGAAGATGCATTCTAATTAGAATGCTTGCTAAGATTTTGATACTGCCTTCATACAGTGCATTTGCCATATAATTACACTGTCAAAATATTCATATGCCCTAGTTAGATATCAGCAATTATGTTTTGGAGTAGAAAGCACCACAGCTGCTTATCTTCGTGCATGTAAGTTGGCAATTATAAATAAAACAATGAAATATTTAAGTAAAGTGCTTTTTGAAGTGCAGTTGTAAACTCTAATTTCTTCACTATAAACTCTTTCAGGTAAAGACTTTCATACCTTTCTTTTTTTGCATGATAAAAATTGTATAATCCTTAAAAATAGCTCTATTCAAGGAACAATGTTTTGCATTACAATGTGTCACTCTAATATAAAGAGGTAATTTAGTACTAAACCTTAAGAAGTTCTGCTCTGACATTATTTGTGCCTCACCCCATCAACTTAAAATAGAGCAAAATGTATGTGTTTTATTTTAGTAAAATTTGCATGTGAAAGGTTGCAAACTGGCAGTCAAAGAAACTGAAATCTTTCATTTTCTACAACAGTAGTATCTAAATGTGACCTAAGGCATCCCGGCCTCTCACATTTTCTGGATATCTACATTGAATATATTTTAATGTACTTCTTACACTGTATACAAATATTCCTAATGCATATCCATTGCAAATAGCCCAATCTCAAAGGTGCGTTTAGACTAGTGTTTCCCAAGTCCAGTCCTGGAGTACCCCTTGCCAGTCAGGTTTTCAGGATATCCACAATGAATATGCATGAAATTGATTTGCATACACTGCTTCCATTATATTCAAATCTCTTTCATGCATATTCATACTGGATATTCTGAAAACCTGACTGACGAGTACTCCAGGACCGGTCTCGGGATATACTGGTTTAGACCACTGATTTACAGAAAAACAATTTGGGAAGCAGAAGTACTAGTGTTCTAATACATATTTACCTAAGAGGGAAGCTATAGAGTCATAAGTCTGGCATTGGTTCTGGACAAAATGATAAATGGGATTCTAGGAAGGAAAATTACTTACCATATAGATAAACACAGCTAAATAGTAATGAGTCAAGTATGTATTCAGTAAAGACACTTTACCAATTCCTTATATATATTTTAAAGGTATTATCAAACATATGGATAATGATGATCCAGTTGATACTAATGTATTTGACTTTTTAGAAGCCATCTGACAAAGTCTATCATGAGATACTTCTCAGAAAATTGAAGGCAGTGTCCTATTGGAGATTAATTACTCATTAAGGCCCCTATGAACTAAAGTGCAAAGTGACTTGCAGTTTATGCAAACAATAGTACAAAACATCTGGAAATGTGCAAAAAATGCCAAAATGCAGTTGTTTTGGGCTATATTTTTACACAAAGTCACTTTGCAGAAGTACATCTTGAGGTGGTAAAGCTTCATGCAAAGCACACTTCACATGAGCATTCATGTAAATATGACATTATTAAGCTACTGCAATGAAAACTCATTCAAAATAGCTCATTAAAGCAAAAAGAAAAACAAGTCTACTTAAACAGCTTCATACTCCCGTTTTTGTTGGGGGAAAATAACTATAGCTGAAAAGATGTAACTCTTTTCCTGTCTTAAAGAAATTTGAGGCTCCATTGCACTGCAAAGGCAGATGAAATGAAAAGGTTTTCCAGCCCTAATCAGAGGTCTTCCCAGGACCCCTGCCCTGAAAGGTCCCTCTACTTCCTAGTAGTCCAGTGGGTCCAACACAGTCACTCCTAAATCATGATGGAGGGGTTAAAATCCCTTCCTCCCCAAAGTCCTACCACTTGCTGAAACCCTGCCTTTCCCACCCGAAATACAGGCCCCATTTGCTCTCTCCATCCACATCCTCCAATACCCGTGTACCCCAAATAGCCCAATGGAGTTCTAGAGTTGATGGAGTCAGGAACGATCCCATTTACTTCTGTTCAGTGGTTATCCTATCTAAAATGGCATTGGTGACCTCTAACAGTTCTTTCATAATACTACTACTATTGGTCAGATTGCCAAATATTTGTATGCTTCTTACCTGGCATATCTGACCCTAATGGTAGTACCATGAAATTACTACTAGGGGTCACTAGCATTATTTTGTCCAGGACAGCTGCTGTGGCAGGAGCAAATAAGGAACGATCCTCTCCAATCATCTTTGGGACTCTTTGGGGTGAATTGAGGTACCTGGACTATTGGGGAAAGGGTAAGTGGTGGGAGGTAATAGGGCCTGTACTTTGGATGGGAAGGCCAGGGCTTCAGGAAGAGATAATGATTTGGAGAGAGAGGGCTATTGAATACTTTCAGTCCTGTGTTGGGGCTAGGGAGTGGCTATGCTAGGCTTATGGAGTCACCAGAGGGTGAAGGTGCCCCCAGAGAAGAGATCCGAGGGATCTTCGATTCAGGGCAGAGGACCCTTAAACCATCATTGCTGCATGAAAGGGCATTTCCTCCTTCTTTCATGGTTTTTGCCACTCTAGGTTCCTGGCTATGGCAATGTGTGAAAAATTCCATGCAGAATTTATTTGACAAGGTTAATAAACCAGGAGCTCCTAGCCAAATTTTGTGGAAATGGGTACTAACCTAAACATTGTTGCAGGTTAGCATGAAACAGTTTATGAAATGAAAACTGTCAATAGCGGAGTGTCCCAAGGATCTCTTGTGTAACATATTCATAAGTGATCTTGATAAAGAAATGAGGGATGTGGTTGAATTTAGGGATGTTATAAAATTATTCAGTCATTAAGGGGCCCTTTAACTAAAGCTTAAAGCACGCTAACAGACATTAGCATGCACTAAGTACCATGTAGCCCATAGGCATAAAATAGGATGCCCAGCATATAGTGCATAATAATTCCATTAACGCATACTAAGGCTTAGTAAAAAGCCCCTAAAACAGAAGAGGATTGTGAGGAATTGCTTGAGGATCGTGTGAGACTATGAACCCTGCCATCTAAATGGCAAAATACATTTAATGTGGACAAGCCCAAAGTGATACACATAAGGAAATATAATCTTAGCTATAGGTCAAAAATCATGGGTTACAAGTTGGAATCATCATTCAAAATCAATCTTGGAGACATTGTGGATAACGGGTTGAAATGTTTAGCCCAGCATTGTATAGCTACAAAAACAGAAAATAGAATGCTAAGGATTATTGGAAAAGCAATGGCTAGCACAACTAAGAATATCATTATGCCTCTGCATAATCTGAATATAATTGGGTCTGCCAGAACGGTTTGGGCAGCGGAAGCACTGGGATTTCTACTACTCTGAAAAGGACTGCATATCCCCATAAAATACTTAATTACTATGACCTTGTATTTGCTCATGTCTGCTTTACGCAGACTGGGCAGTAGCAAGCTCCATAATTAGAAAGAAGCCCAATAGTCAGTAGATATAATAATATACAGTGGGGGAAATAAGTATTTGATCCCTTGCTGATTTTGTAAGTTTGCCCACTGACAAAGACATGAGCAGCCCATAATTGAAGGGTAGGTTATTGGTAACAGTGAGAGATAGCACATCACAAATTAAATCCGGAAAATCACATTGTGGAAAGTATATGAATTTATTTGCATTCTGCAGAGGGAAATAAGTATTTAATCCCTCTGGCAAACAAGACCTAATACTTGGTGGCAAAACCCTTGTTGGCAAGCACAGCGGTCAGACGTCTTCTGTAGTTGATGATGAGGTTTGCACACATGTCAGGAGGAATTTTGGTCCACTCCTCTTTGCAGATCATCTCTAAATCATTAAGAGTTCTGGGCTGTCGCTTGGCAACTCGCAGCTTCAGCTCCCTCCATAAGTTTTCAATGGGATTAAGGTCTGGTGACTGGCTAGGCCACTCCATGACCCTAATGTGCTTCTTCCTGAGCCACTCCTTTGTTGCCTTGGCTGTATGTTTTGGGTCATTGTCGTGCTGGAAGACCCAGCCACGACCCATTTTTAAGGCCCTGGCGGAGGGAAGGAGGTTGTCACTCAGAATTGTACGGTACATGGCCCCATCCATTCTCCCATTGATGCGGTGAAGTAGTCCTGTGCCCTTAGCAGAGAAACACCCCCAAAACATAACATTTCCACCTCCATGCTTGACAGTGGGGACGGTGTTCTTTGGGTCATAGGCAGCATTTCTCTTCCTCCAAACACGGCGAGTTGAGTTCATGCCAAAGAGCTCAATTTTTGTCTCATCTGACCACAGCACCTTCTCCCAATCACTCTCGGCATCATCCAGGTGTTCACTGGCAAACTTCAGACGGGCCGTCACATGTGCCTTCCGGAGCAGGGGGACCTTGCGGGCACTGCAGGATTGCAATCCGTTATGTCGTAATGTGTTACCAATGGTTTTCGTGGTGACAGTGGTCCCAGCTGCCTTGAAATCATTGACAAGTTCCCCCCTTGTAGTTGTAGGCTGATTTCTAACCTTCCTCATGATCAAGGATACCCCACGAGGTGAGATTTTGCGTGGAGCCCCAGATCTTTGTCGATTGACAGTCATTTTGTACTTCTTCCATTTTCTTACTATGGCACCAACAGTTGTCTCCTTCTCGCCCAGCGTCTTACTGATGGTTTTGTAGCCCATTCCAGCCTTGTGCAGGTGTATGATCTTGTCCCTGACATCCTTAGACAGCTCCTTGCTCTTGGCCATTTTATAGAGGTTAGAGTCTGACTGATTCACTGAGTCTGTGGACAGGTGTCTTTCATACAGGTGACCATTGCCGACAGCTGTCTGTCATGCAGGTAACGAGTTGATTTGGAGCATCTACCTGGTCTGTAGGGGCCAGATCTCTTACTGGTTGGTGGGGGATCAAATACTTATTTCCCTCTGCAGAATGCAAATAAATTCATATACTTTCCACAATGTGATTTTCCGGATTTAATTTGTGATGTGCTATCTCTCACTGTTACCAATAACCTACCCTTCAATTATGGGCTGCTCATGTCTTTGTCAGTGGGCAAACTTACAAAATCAGCAAGGGATCAAATACTTATTTCCCCCACTGTAGTTTATTAGCATCAGTATCTTACCCAAAGGCAGTACAGGCAACCAGGCATTCACATAGTGGAACAACACTTCACAACACGTTCTCTCTCTTCAGCCTTCTCCAGCCTTCTCCCCTGATACCCTTCAGACTGCCCTTTTTATACCCTTCTGACTCTATTCATTCCAATGGACCCTAGCTTTCTCACCAGAACTCTTTGGCCCTTATCAGTTGATAAGAATGACTTCACATGTTCCCAAACTCTAAGTATAAACAAAATATGTTCAGGGCAACATCTGTGAAGAAATGACTTCACAGGCCATTTTGCCCTCTTCAGCTCCCCCCCCCCCCCCTCTACTTGCACCTGACCCACTACTATCTTCCATTAGCCAAAACATATTCGCTCATGACTTCTCGCAGGTGCCAGTCCCAGCATTGTTGACAAGAGCAAAGTCCCCCTCCCTTGTCAGCTCTCTGGGAACTCACTTCAGCTTTTGCTGCAGTGAGATGTATTTTGTGTCAGAGATGATTTTTGATTTTAAGAGGCCTAGCCCTTTGCCTGAGCCATTGGTCTGTATTTCACTGAGAGCAAGTGACAGTATATTTCTACAAATCCTATAGCAACACTGTATCATGAATACTAGGGGTGTGCAGGCCAAAAAAAATTGTTCCACTAGTTTCTTTGTCATTTATAGGGTTTTTTTTTGTGTTGTGTTTTTTTCTTTTTTGTAAATTTTCATTTTGCTTCATGGCAATTTTGTTAAGAGGTGTTTGCTGCTGTTGGCCCCTCTTAAAAAAAAAACAGTTTATGGCAAACCACCCAATCCCATTATAATCTATACTCACAATGACAACTTGCATCTTACTAAGAACATCACCAACCCACCAGTAACCTGCCCCCAGTACCAGAATTAGGAAACGTGCCCCCCACATCCCCCCACCCACTACCAAAGAGGCAGATATTCCCCTCTGGAAGTTATGTTTATATTTTTGTATATTGGTTCTTAATATACCATCTTTAAAGTCCTACCAATCAAAGAGGTTTACATTAAAACAAGGGGGAAAGGTATGCCAAATTATTAACAGGAAAAAGAAGAGACAAGAAAAATGGAAAGAGGTGAAAGAAAGAAAGAAAGAAAGAAAGAAAGAAAGAAAGAAAGAAAGAAAGAAAGAAAGAAAGAAAGAAAGAAAGAAAGAAAGAAAGAAAGAAAGAAAGAAAGAAAGAAAGAAAGGAAAATTACAATTCAAGAAAGACAGAAAAGAACCAGGCCCTACTGTGAGTCCGCATCATCTAACACAATACCAAAGGCCTGTGTGATAAGGTTGGGCTTCCAGTCATAATGAGAAAGTTCTTGTAGGAAGACTCTGTACAAAGAGTGACAAGTAGCATATTCCAGCAGGTTAGAGCAGTAAAGGAAAAGGCAGTTTGGTGAGTAGAATTTAAATAAGCTTGAAAGATAGAGGGAATGGTAAAAAAAAATGTCTTAGGCAGATTGCATGGCTCTATACAGTTTATAGTGAAACAGAGGATACCAAGTACAATGGTTTGTTGGAGTGAAGAGCCTTGTTACCAGGGAAATCAGTGGTATAGTGCCAAGGTAGGAGCAATCCCCCTCGTCTCCCATTTCACTGACGCAAAGGTAGCTGTAACTTGTGGACTGGAATACCAGGAGCTGGAGGAAACACTAAAGCAAAGGTAGGTGTAGTTGGACTGGAATACCAGGAGCTGGACTTTTAGAAACAGGTGACTTTGCAACACAGCTTAAAGACATATTTAGAAATATTTGGAGCAGGTGAGGGTACCTGAAACCTGATGGTCATAGCAGTTATAAAGTCTTTCATCTTGCACAGAAATGGGCTGTTCTAATCCAACAGGAGAGTAATCCAGCATAATGCTTTTCCTTTGAGGAAAAGGCAAATGAAGCCCACCTTGGAATCGAACCTCCTGTGGGTGTGCAAGGATCCATTAGAAACACCTTATAAGGAACCTCTCTAATGCAGAACTGCCAAGCTAAGAACCTAAGAACATGCCATACTGGGTCAGACCAATGGTCCATCTAGACCAGTATCCTGCTTCCAGCAGCAGCCAGTCCAGGTTACAAGTACCTGGCAGAAATCCAATTAGTAGCACTATTTCATGCTACCAATCCCAGGACAAACAGTGGCTTCCTCCATGTCCATCTCAATAACAGACTATGGACTTTTCCTTTAGGAACTTGTCCAAACCTTTTTTAAACCCAGATACGCAAACTGCTGTTACCACATCCTCTGGCAATGAGTTTCAGAGCTTAACTATTCTTTGTTTTAAAAGTATTTCATTGAGTGTCCCCTGGTCTTTGTACTTTCTGAATGAGTAAAAAATTGATAACCAGCTATGTCAACATTCAGACTTCACTGGTTACCTTTAAACTGGCCAAAGATATACTAGGCTTTCACATGGCCGAATATGTCTGCGAACCCCAGTTTAGAAATTGGCGGATAGCCAGTTTTATTGGCCAATTTAATCAGCTATCCACTAATCGCTAACTGGGGATTTTCAGCAGGGGATAACCATTTATCCCCCGCTTAATATCAGTGGATAGCCGGTTAAGCACTATGAACTCGATCAGCAGCTGTTCTGAGGTAGGTCTTCTTCTTGAGTGCTGATTCCTAAAGTGGACCTTAGCATCAGATAACTATGATTTGGATTATTCTTCCCAATGTACATCACTTTGCTTTAGTGCACATTAAATTTAATCTGCCATTTGGATGCAGTCTTCCAGTTTCCTAAGGTCTTCCTGCAATTTTTCACAATCCACATGTGTTTTGACAACTTTGAATAGCTTTGTGTCATCTGAAAATGTAATCACCTCACTCATCGTACCAATTTCCAGATCATTTATAAATATATTAAATAGCACCAGTCCCAGTACAGATCCCAGTGGCACTCCACTATTCACCCTCCTCCATTAAGAAAAATGATCATTTAACCTTACCCTCTGTTTTCTGTCCACTAACCAATTCTTAATCCACAGAAGGACATTGCCTTCTATTCCATGACTCTTTAATTTTGTCAGGTGTCTCTCATGAAGTACTTTCTCAAAAGCTTTCTGAAAATTTAGAAACACTACATCAACTGGTTCACCTTTATTGACATGTTTATTCATGCCTTCAAAGAAATTAAGCAAATTGGTGAGACAAGTCCTCCCTTGGCTGAATCCATGCTGACTCTGTCCCATTAAACCACATTTGCCTATGTGTTCTGTAATTTTATTCTTCATAATAGTTTCCACTATTTTGCCCGGCACTGAAGTCAGGCTTATCGGTCTGTAATTTCCCGGATCACCCCTGGAACCTTTTTAAAAATCGGCGTCACATTGGCCACCCTCTAGTCTTCAGGTACTACGGACAATTTTAACAACAGTTTATAGATCACTAGCATCAGATCAGCAATTTCATGTTTGAGCTCTTCAACACCCTGGGGTTCATGCCATCCAGTCCAAATGATTTATCACTCTTTAACTTGTCAATTTAGCTCACTACATCGCCCAAGATCACCAGGATTTCTTTCAGTTCCTCCGCATCGTCACCCCTGAAAACCATTTCTGGTATAGGTAGATCTCGTACATCTTCTTCCGTAAAGATTGAAGCAAAGAATTTATTCAATCTCTCTGCTATGGCCTTGTCCTATCTGAGTGCTCCTTTTGCTCCTTCCTGATTTATTGATCCCACAGATTCTCTTGCAGGCTTCCTGCTTCTGATATACCTGAAAAAAAAAGTGTTACTATGAGTTTTTGTTTCTGCAATAAGATTTTCTTCATACTCCTAGCTTTCTCCATCAATGCTTTGCATCTGACTTGCCAGTGCTTATGCTGCTTCTTATTTTCTTCATTCAGATCCTTTTTCCATTTTTTTGAAGGATGTTCTTTTGGCTCTAATAACCTCTTTCACCTCATCTTTTAACCACGCTGGGTGTCTTTTGCTCTTTTTTCCACCTTTGTTAATATATGTAGTACATCTAGACTGGGCTTCCACAATGATATTTTTAAGCAACATCCACACCTGATTTTAAAGTCCTATCCTTTGCAGGGGATCCTTTCAGCTTCTTTTTAACCATTTTCCTCATTTTGCCATAGTCGCCCTAACAAAAATTAAAAACTGCTACAATAGATTTCCTTAGCGACTTCATTCCAGATAGCTCAAATTTGATCATGTTATGATCACTGTTTCCCAGCGGATCCAATACCTTTACCTCTTAAACTATGCCCCGCATTCCACTAAGGGTTAGATACAAAATAGCTCCCCCTCTCACTGGTTCCTGGACCATTTGCTCCAAGAAGCAGTCATTTATTATATCAAGATATTTTACCTCCCTAGCACTCTCTGATGTAACATCCAGTCAATATAAGGATAATTGAAATCACCCATTACTATAATAATAATGGTTGATTTGCCAGCTTTCCTAATTTCTGTAAACATATTTTCATCTGTCTGTTCATTCTGTCCTGGTGGATGGTAGTACACCCCTACCAGTATACTTCTCCCCTTCACATCTGGAATTTCTATCCATAAGGATTCCACGCTGCTATCTGTTTCATGTAGAATGTTTATTTTGTTTGACTCAATTCCCTCTTTAACATATAGCACAACCCCCCTCCAATTTGATCCACTCTATCATTGCAATATAATATGTACCCTGCTAACACAGTGTGCCATTGATTTCTCTCCTTCCACAAGGTCTTCGAAATGCCTATTGTATCTGCCTCTTCATTTAGTGCTATATACTCCAGTTCTCCTATCTTATCTTTAAGGTTTCTAGCATTTGTATATAAACATTTCAAATTGTCTTTTTCTTTGCATCTACAGGCTGCTTTGAAGTTAATATGGTTAATTTGCATCCTTTACTCTGTTCTCCAATTGAACACTCCTGGTTTTCTTTCACCATTATTGAAACCTCTCTATCGAGATTCCCTAAAGATCCTGTTTCAATAGTATCCTTCAAGGATACTCCATCCGAACAATTTGCTCCTGGGTGACTGTGAACTCCCCCCCCCCCCCCTCCATTTTACTTTAAAAGGTACTCTATCTCCTTTTTAAATGTTAGTGCCAGTAGCCTGGTTCCATCTGGTTAAGGTGGAGTCCATCCTTTTGGAACAGGCTTCCCCTTCCCCAGAATTTTGCCCAGTTCCTAACAAATCTAAATCCCTTATCCCTGCACCATTATCTCATCACACATTGAGACTTCAAAGCTCTGCCTGTCTCTTGGGTCCTGCATGTGGACTGGGGAGTATTTCTGAAAACACTACCCTGGAGGATTTGGAGTTCAGCTTTCTACCTAGGAGCTTAAATTTGGCTTCCAAAACCTCCCTCCCATATTTTCCTATGTCATTGGTATCCATATGTACCAAGACAGCCAACTCCTCCTCAGCACTATCTAAAATCCTATCTAGGTGATGGCTGAGGTGTGCCACCTTTCACCAGGGAGGCAAGTGACCAGACGATCCTCACATCCATGAGCCACCTGGCAATCTACATGCCTAATAATCGAATCACCAACTACAACATCCATCCTAAATCTTCCCTCCTGGGCAGAAGCTCCTGGAGACACGAAGCATTTTCGAAAGAAACATCTAAGTCGGAATTTGGACGTTTTACAAAGGCTTCCAAATTCGGAGGCGGGGAGAAGGTCATTTTTGAAAAAAGGTGGACGTCCATCTTTCATTTTCAAAAATACCAAGGACGTCCTTGGATTTTGACGTCCTTAGATTTGGACGTCTTTGACTTTCAGCAATTTTAGAAACCAAAGACGTCCAAGTCAAAAACGTCCAAATGCAAGCCATTTGGACATAGGAGGAGCCAGCATTTCTAGTGCACTGGTCCCCCTGACATGCCAGGACATCAATCGGGCACTTTAGGGGGCACTGCAGTGGACTTCATAAAATGCTCCAAGGTACATAGCTCCCTTACCTTGTGTGCTGAGCCCCCCCAATCCCCCCAAACCTACTACCGCCAACTGTACACCACTACCATAGCCCTTACGGGTGAAGGGGGCACCTAGATGTGGGTACAGAGGGTTTCTGGTGGGTTTTGGAGGACTCGCTGTTTTCTCCACAAATGTAACAGGTGGGGGGTATGGGCCTGGGTCCACCTGTCTGAAGTGCATTGCACCCACTAAAACTGCTCCTGGGACCTGCATGCGCCATCATAGACCTGAGTATGACATCTGAGGCTGGCAAGTAATTTTTTTAATAATGTTTATTGAGGGTGGGAGGGGGTTAGCGACCACTGGGGGAGTAAGGGGAGGTCATCCCCGATTCCCTTCAGTGGTCATCTGGTCATTCCAGGCACCTTTTTGTGCCTTATTCATAATAAAAACTGGTCCGAGTGAAAACATCCAAGGTTTACTCATGGACATTTCTGCTTTTTTCCATTATGGGTCAAAGACATCCAAGTCTTAGTACCTCCCAAGTCCCGCCTTCACCACGCCTCCGATATGCCCCCTTGAAATTTGGACGTTCTTGTGATGGACTTCAGTTAGAGACATCCAAAATTGGGTTTCGATTATACTGATTTGGACGTCTCTGAGAGATTATTATTATTTTATTATTTATTGCATTTGTACCCCACATTATCCCACCTTTTTGCAGGCTCAATGTGGCTTACATGGTGTTAATATGATATCATCATTACATAATCTTAGATACATTCGGTAATAGGCTGGAGGTAAAAGAATAATTACTTAGAAGGTGTTAGGTAAGGTTGTGTGAGGGGTGTTTAAAGCATTTGGGTGGTGTAGGGAGTGATTTGTTTCATTAAGGATTATTTTTGTATGCCTTGTTGAAGAGATGTGTTTTCATAGATTTGCGAAAGCTGGTTAAGTTGTTCGTGGTTTTTAGGTCCATGGGTAGTGCGTTCCATATCTGTGTGCTTTTATACGCAAAGGTAGTAGCGTATGCCTGTTTGTATTTAATTCCTTTACAGCTGGGGAAGTTCAAATGGAGGAACTTGCGGGCTGATCTTCTGGCATTTCTGGGTTGTAAGTCTATTAGGTTTAGCATGTAGAGTAGGGCATCCACATGAATAATTTTGTGTACGGTCGTGCAGATCTTGAACTCAATTCGTTCCTTGAGTGGGAGCCAGTGCAGTTTCTCTCTTAGGGGCATTGCGCTCTCATATTTGGTTTTTCCAAAAATGAGTCGTGCTGCAGTGTTCTGGGCTGTTTGGAGTTTTTTAATGATCTGTTCTTTGCATCCTACCTACAGAGCGTTGCAGTAGTCCAGGTGACTTATCACTAGTGACTGTACTAGGGTGCGGAAGACATATCTTGGGAAAAAAGGTTTTATTCTTTTGAGTTTCCACATCAAGTGGAACATTTTTTTCATTGTGTTCTTCACGTGGGTATCAAGTGTGAGGTTTTGATCAATAGTGACTCCAAGAATTTTTAGATTTTCTGAGATGGGGAGTGTGCAGTAAGGTGTGGTTATGGTAGGGTAGCTGTTTGTGTTGTATTGGGAAGTGAGAACTAGACATTGAGTTTTTTCCGCGTTCAGTTTTAGCTGGAATGAGTCCGCCCAAGAGTGCATGATTTGGAGGCTCTGATTGATCTCGTTGGTTATTTCGTTTAGGTTACTTTTGAACGGGATGTGGATCATAACATCGTCCGCATATATGTAGGGGTTAAGGTTCTGATTGGCTAGTAGTTTGGCTAGTGGTATCATCATTAGGTTGAAAATAGTTGGTGAAAGGGGGTATACCTGAGGAACTCCACATTCCGGTGTCCAGGGTGGTGATCTATCATTGTTCGTTGTTACTTGGTAGGACCTAGTGGTGAGGAAGCCTTTGAACCAGTTGAGAACTGGGCCTCCGATTCCAAAGTATTCTAAAAGGTGTAGTAATATTCCGTGGTCTACCATGTCGAAGGCACTAGACATGTCAAATTGTAGTACGAGTATGTTTTTACCGGTTGCAATTGTTTTTTTGAATGAATTCATTGCAGACACAAGTACAGTTTCAGTGCTATGATTTGATCTAAATCCTGATTGAGACTCATATAGAATTGAGTGTTTGGTTAGGTAGTCCGTGAGTTGTTTTGTCACTATGCCCTCCATCAGTTTTGTTATGAGCGGGATAGAAGCAACTGGTCGGTAGTTTGTTAGGTCCATTGTGCTTTTCTTGGTATCTTTTGGCAGTGGTGTGAAAAGGATATTTCCTTTGTCCGTGGGGAAGAGACCATTTAAGAGTCTGTAATTTACTTGGTTCGTGAGGTCTTTTTTGAATCGTCCAAGTGCCGATTTATGTCACTTTTTGGACATCCGTCTCTTTTGAAAATGAGCCTGACATTCTCAGTGCGAGAGGATATTGCTTCTCCTGGTGGGCTGGTCCTGGCTACAAGATTACTTCCAACTTCACCAGGATGATGTTCTCCTTTTAGAAGACCTCTCTGCTCCAAGGCAGTTCCAGAAAAGAGACTGTTTGGACAACCTTAGTTTTGAGCATATACCCTAAATCTGTGCAGTATTTATGGCCCCTGATTCAATCCACTGAAATCCATGCTGCAACTTCCATAATGCATCACAATAGGCTTGTCAGAAAGCCAGGACTGACCAAAAAGCCTCCATCCAAGAACAGATTTGCTTAAGCTGCTGTGGGCACTCAAATTCAGCAATGTCCTTCTATTAGTTTTGTTGTTGATGTTTTGTTTTAAATTTACTGAGTCAATCTCTCAATATCTTTACTTGGGCTGGTTCATTCTGTCACAAGGTCCCTAGCCAGAGTGCAGGCAGCTACTAGACATGAACTCCCATGGCTTGTATACTAGACAGCAATAAGATAAGAACTAGGATGCTCAAGGTAAGTTTTCATATCACTACTTCTCCAAGAAGTGCATCAAACAGAAAAGGGCAAACAAGAATTACTGAAAGCAGAGTTTGAAAAGAAGCTGGAATCCTGAGGCAAGACAAAAGCAGGAACCATGTGCACAGCTGGAAATGAAAACAAGACTGAAGCAACAGGGAACAAGCCCAGATGTGAAGCAGAAATTTCCAAACCTGCTCTGGGCTGATTCCTACTGAGCAAATCAGGACACAGGAGCTAAGAATACCAGAAATTCAAGACACAGCTATGAATGAGCTGGCTAATGCCTGCTTCGGTGAGGCAGATTATAGCCTCCTGGAAGAGAAGTGCTCTCCTAACAGTCAGTAGTCTGAGACTGGTTCATGCCAGGCAGCTATTAACAATATTGGTTTAAAAAAAAAAAAAAAACCTAGACATTTAAGGACAAGAAAAAAATAAATTTGGGAGTTTTTCTTGGTTTTTTTTTTTTTTTTTTTTGGGGGGGGGGTGTTGTGGGGGGTTGTAAATGGTATGAAATGACATATTTCATATCATTTAAATAAAATGCACATCCCTACTGAATACGGTGTGCTGTTCTGTAGAACTAGCAAATGTTAAGATAAGGGCAAAAAAAAAAAAAAGATAAAGAACCACTTTTCTTGTAAAGAAAGGCTAAATAGGTACTTTACCTTACAAGAAAGATGATCAGAGGTAATTTGATAGAAGTTTATAAAACCATGAGTGGGATGAAACAGCTAAATAGATGGTTGTTTAACCATTCAAACAACATTAAAACAAGAGGAGAATCACACTTCATGGGGAAGCAAGATAACGGAGGACAGGGAGACGCTGTTATGAGAGCTCTGTCATTTTACCTTTATTTCCTCTTCTGTTGTAGCAAAGCACAAGGGGAGCATTTGGGCTAAGAGCCTGAATAGACCTCTCATGCACCACACCTCGGTGCCAGAGCTCTTCGCAGTGGTATTGTTTGGAGCATCAGATGCAGATTCTATGGCCAGCCGAGGAGCAGTGTCCCAGCCTCAGAGTAATACATCACTCAGACCCGGCTATCCTATTTCCCTGCAATAACTGGAGGCAGATAGTTTGAGGAGCGGCAGGTCCCCACAGAAGGTGGAAATGAGCCGGTCATGTTACAGAACAAGGAAGACATTGTCAAAGACTGCACTAACTGGCAATATCAGAGCTTCTGAACATCTTACTGTCAACTGGTGATCTCTGGAAGGAAAGTTGAACAGCTGGTGCTTCCTTTCAGGGATTGTGCAGCATGCTTCTGTCAGCTAGCAAGAAATGAATACTGGAGATCTTTCTCCAGAGGTTGTGGTGCTATATTCTCTTTTAGCAATCAAGTGCTTTTGGTAAGACTCTCCACTATTATTTTAGACACTATCTAGAGCAATCTGATTATTGTGCAGCAGATATTTTCATCTTCAGAAACGTTAACCCTTGACACACAGTCTAGGATATAGTCTCAGAATCTCAATGCACTGCTTCAGGAAAGAAACTTGAAATCTTGCAACCATTTGGGATTCTGTCAGGTATTTGTGATCTGAATTAACCAATGATGGAAGCAGGTTATTGGGCTACATGGCCCATTGGCCTGACCAAGTATGGCTATTCTTATCTTCTGAAGTTAGAATTGTCTTTGTTCTTAAAAATGTATAATCTGGACTTGCCTATGACAAGTTGATGGTTCACTGTTACTTGGAAAACATGGAAAATTCTCTCAGGTTTCATCATCACTTGATCTCTTTCAAATCTATAACAGAGGTGGAGTAAATGGGAATATATGAATTGCTTTCCAAAAATACAAGGATTAGGGGGCACACAATGAAGCTATTAAAAAGTAAATTAAAACAAATCAAAGAAAATATTTCTTCACTCAGTGTCTAATTAAACTCTGGAATTTGTTGTCAGAGGATGTGGTAAAAGCAGTTAGCTTAGCAGGGTATAAAACGGTCTGGACAAGTTCCTGCAAACAAATCAATAAGCCATTATTAAGATGGACTTGGGATCACACTTATTCCTGGGATAAGCAGTATAAACTCTGTTTTTACTTTTTTTTTTTTTTTTTTGGGGGGGGGGGGGGAATCTTACCAGGCAGTTGTGACCTGGATTGGCAACTGTTCAGGGTTACCAAGAGACAAAGTCAGGCCCAGGTCAAACAATCTTTAAGGCCCCGCTGCTGCCACGCCACTCCTGCAACAGCAATCAAAAGAGACTGCTTTGCCATCTGCAGGTCCTTCTTCCTTCTGTGTCCCACCTCCTGTGAAGTAACTTCCTGTTTCTGCATAGGCAGGATGCTGCAGGAAGAAGGACCCATGGCTGGCAGAGCAGTCTCTCTCAATCACTGGTGCTGGGCCCTCCTTGGAGGCCAGGCACAAGGAATCTTGCCTCCCTGCTCCCCCCCCCCCCCCCCAATCAGCGTCCCTGCAACTGTTGAAAACAAGATACTGGGCTTGATGGACCTTTGGTTTGACCCAATATGGCAGTGCTTATGTTCTTATGTTTAGATTAGATGCTGGCTCAGGTTTGGTGGGTATAGAAGGCAGGGAAGAGAGAGGGGAGAAGCTGGATGTGTACATGGAAGAAAGATGGGATGCTGGGCATGGAGGAAGCATAGGGTCAGGGACACAGAGGGGCAATGCTGGACACAGGAAAAGAGATAAGGACACCAAGGAGAGATGGGGAAGTGATAGGTATACTGAGAGCAGATGCTGGACAGGGCAAGATAGAGACACAGATGGGAGATACAATAATGAATATGAAGGGAAGACAGGGACAAAGAGAACAGATGCTGAACATGGGAGGAGGATAAGGACAAGGATACAGAGGAGAGATGCAGAACAGGAGAGATAGGAACACAGAGGAAAGCTGGATGGTTGAAATGGTGAAAGAAGAAACTTAGAAGCAGAGAAAAATTAAGACTTATAAAGACCATCCTGCTTATAATCGAACGAGAAAAACGCCCAAGTTCCGACCTAAATCGGGAGATGGGCGTTTATCTCACAAAAACGAATAAAGCGGTATAATCGAAAGCCGATTTTGGACGTTTTCAACTGCACTCCGTCGCGGATGCGGGCAAAGTTGATGGGGGCGTGTCAGAGGTGTGGCGAAGGCGGAACTGGGGCGTGGTTATCTGCCGAACAGAGATGGGCGCATTTCACAGATAATGGGACAAAAGTATGCGTTTTTAGCTAGAATTTAGGGCACTTTTCCTGGACCCTGTTTTTTCACGAATAAGGCCCCAAAAAGTGCCCTAAATGACCAGATGACCACTGGAGGGAATCGGGGATGACCTCCCCTGACTCCCCCAGTGGTCATAAACCCCCTCCCACCACAAAAAATGATGTTTCACAACTTTTTATTTTGACCCTCAAATGTCATACCCACCTCCCTGGCAGCAGTATGCAGGTCCCTGGAGCAGTTGTTAGGGGGTGCAGTGGACTTCAGGCAGGTGGACCCAGGCCCATCCCCCCCCCTACCTGTTACATTTGTGCTGCTTAATGCTTAGTCGTCCAACCCCCCCCGAACCCACTGTACCCACATGTAGGTGCCCCCCTTCACTCCTTAGGGCTATAGTAATGGTGTAGACTTGTGGGCAGTGGGTTTTGAGGGGGATTTGGGGGGCTCTACACACAAGGGAAGGGTGCTATGCACCTGGGAGCTCTTTGACCTTTTGTTCTGTTTTTGTAAAAGTGCCCCCTAGGGTGCCTGGTTGGTGTCCTGGCATGTTAGGGGGACCAGTGCACTACGACTCCTGGCCCCTCCCACGAACAAATGCCTTGGATTTATTCGTTTTTGAGCTGGGCGATTTCATTGTCCATTATCGCTGAAAAGCAAAAACGCCCAGCTCACAACTTGGCGAATAAAACATGGACGTCTAATTTTTTTGAAAATACGCTTGGGTCCGCCCCTTCACGGACCCGTTCTCGGAGATAAACGCCCATGGAGATAGGCGTTTCTGTTCGATTATGCCCCTCCATGTGACCTACTCACTCTGCCCATCCATGCTATCTACTATCCCTTCTTCTCCTTTAGAGATCCGATGCATTTGTCTCAAGCTTTCTTGCATTCAGATACAGTTTTCATCTCCACCACCTCCACTGGGAAGCCTTTCCATGATTTCAACACCCTTTCCATGATTTAGGTTACTCCTGAGTCTTTTCCCTTTCATCTTCATCATATGCCCCCTCATTCCAGAACTTCCTGTCTATTTAAAGCGACTCATCTCCTGCACATTTATGCCATGGAGGTATTTAAATGTCTCTATCATATCTCCCCTCTCCTTTCTTTTTATCAAAGTATACCAATTGAGATCTTTAACCCTGTCCCCAAATGCTTTATGATGAACACCACTGACCATTTTAGTAGCCACCCTCTGGACCAACTCCAACCTGTTTATCTTTTTGAAGGTGCGGTCTTCAGAACTTTACACAGTACTTTAAATGAGGCCTCACAAAAGATTTAAATAATAGGTATTATCACCTCCTTTTACCTACTGGCCATTCCTCTCCATGTGCACCCAAGTATCCTTCTGGCTTTTTGCCATCAGCTTTTCTACCTGTTTGGCCACCTTAAGATTATCATATACAATGACATCCAAGTCCTTACCCCTCTTTCATACACAAAAGTACTTCACCTGCCAAACTGTACTGCCCCTTCAGGTTTTGGTAGTCCAAAAGCATGACCCTGCATTTTTAGCATTAAATCTTAGCTGCAGAATTCTGGACCATCTTTCGAGCTTCACTAGGTCCCTTGTCATGTTACCCACACCATTAGGAGTATATACTTTATTGAAGATGTACCTGCAAAGAGGCAAACCTTACCAGACAGCCCTTCCACAATATCACTTACAAAAATGTTAAAAAGAACCGAACCTTGTGGTACACAATTGGTAACATCCCTTTCCTCAGAGTGAGCTCCATTTACTAATAGTCCTTGTCATCTTCCACTTAACCAATTCCTAACCCAGTTTATCATTTTAAGGCTCACACCAAAGGTACTCAGTTTAAGTTGTCTATGTGGAACTGTGTCAAATGCTTTGCTAAGTACACCACATCTAGTGCTCTCCCCTTGATTCAACTCTCTGGTCACCCAGTCAAAGACACTAATCAAATTTGTCTGACAAAACATGCCTTTAGTGAAACCATGCTGCCAAATGGTCAGTAGACCCTAGAAACAGAGGAAAACACAAAGAAAAGCAGAAAAAAGACACTGGGATCCAAGCAAATGGAAAATTAAAGTGCTCAGACAACAAAGGTTGAAATAAAATGTATTTTATTCTGAATTTGTTAATTCAAATATGTCAGCTTCAGGTAATGTACATCTCTGATATCTTGCATTTCAGTTTCTATTTCTCTAATTTTACTGTACATGCAGAGTCTAACCTTTAAGGGTTCTAGTTCATTTTGGTCTTCATATTTCTATTACTGATCTATGGTAACACCACCCCCCACTTCCTCCCACCTCCGATCCCCACTTAAATGGTGTTATAGGGGCCTATTTTAATTTTTCTGCCAATGGCCCATTCTGTCCTAGCTATGCCATTGTTTCATTGCCTTATCTAGCTGCTGCCAGTGCTCTGTGAGAAATAGGTAATGTGTATGACATTCTGACTGATCTAGATGTCACTTGTAAAATGGATACTCTTCCCTTCTGCCTTGTCCAGCTGTGTCTTCAAGCAGACAAGACACTGAGGGCCAGATGCACTAAACTTAATGAGCCATTAACGAGCCATTAACAAGTCATTAATGAGCAAGTACTAAACCTTAGCATGCACAAAAGGCTTCTATGAGCCATTTTCAGATCACGGTAGCAGCTAACGAAAACGGAATGCAGATGATCCAGAGGCTATTATAATGAGCTGCCCTACCATTGCAAGGTTAATATAATGAGATGCACTACCGTTTTCCGATCCCCTTACCGTAGAAAATCTAACGGGAGGTCTACACCTCTCGTTGGGGCAAAGGAAAGAATCGGAAGAAAAAAAATGTCGTCAGGTTTCTCCTTTTTGGACGTCCTTCACCTGTAAAAAAAAAAAAAAAAAAAAACCTTCCCACTCCAAAGACGTTCTTTTTGGATGTCCTTCACTTATAATAATAATAATAATAATAATAAAAACCCACTACAAAAACACGTCCTTTTTGGACGTCCTTCACTCAAAAGAACAACAAAAAAAGGACGTTGTACTTCTTAATTAAATTTAACAAAAAACCAATCGGCAGAAAGAGCCGTCCAAGTGCTCGTCCGGGACGTCCTTTATGGACGTCCTTCACTCAAAACAACAACAACAAAAAAGGACATCGTACTTCTTAATTTTTACTCTCACTCTTCTGTTTTAAATCTTCCTTTGAGACATTTTTCCCTTCCTCATCGGCAGCTGAAGAGATGGCTAATGGACGATTGTGAGGCTCCCCCACGGCCTCTCAGCCAATCACAGCGCATTTAGCTGACACCAGTGACAGCTAAACGTGCTGTGATTGGCTGAGAGAGACCTGGAGGAGGGGCATAATCGAGCACCCTTGAAGAAAAGCCCGTCCTGCTCGTCAGGGACGTCCTTTTTAGTTTAGTTAGGTTATCCCATAACTTAAACTTGACCAGTCTACTATAATGAAAATACCCTGCAAAATAATTATAGCAATGGCACATATCCTTCAAACTTTGCTTTATAGCAAATGTTCATGTTGATGGCACACTGAAATTTGCAGTCTGTGGCAGAACTAAAAAAAGCAAAATATGCAAACTCTAGTAAACAATCTTCAAAAGAAGTGCTTATTGATGGAGAAAAAGCCCTCAGAAACCGTAGGCAAACAGCCGCAGGTTTTGAGCGGGGTTACTGATTGTATAAGTAACACGTGCTGGGATTCTATCATCAGGCATAAAAAAACTCCACAAAACAGCTGAGCATACTTGCTGCTCTTAATATTTACTTTTAATTGTTTCTGTTCTTAAATGCTGAAATAACAACTTATCTGTAAATCAACAGCATCAAGAAAATAAAAGCACTTAGCTTAGCAGCGTTTAATGAAGCACTCCTGTCTTAGCGTTTGACGGGGGCCACCGTTTCACCCCGGTAACAAGGCTTCTTCAGGAACAGAGTGCTACATGAGCGTGCATGGCACTGAAAGCAGGACAGGGTGCCAGCAATGTAAGACCAGCGCAGGACAAACAGTTTAGCTGGCAGGGGTTAGGGACCCCTGCCAGCCAAGGTGCCTTCCGGTGGCGACGGGTGGCAAGCGGTGGCAGTGGGGGGGGGGGGGGGAGTGGCGTCAGGGAGACAGAAGTGGGGGCAGGGGGCAGAGGTGGTGGCAGGAGGGCAGCAGCAGCAGGAAGGCGGTCCAAAATGTGACCTCCCCACCTTAGGGTCTGGCCCCCCCTCCCATTGAGGTATGGCTATGCCCCTGCTTCATACTGGCAATAAAAAGAGAGTGGTAGATGAAGGACCCATTATTGTCCTTTTTTTGAGCAGGAGATGGCAGGGATTCCTAGTCATCATTCCTATTACCAACCTGGAGACAGGCGCAGGGATACCCCCCTTCAAGTATCTTAGGTTTTTTTGGTTTGCTTGTTTTTTTTAATGTAAAGAGTATGGGGAAGCCCTGGAAGGGGGGGGGGGGGGGTTGGATCTGATCTCCACAGGGACTGAACTTTAGATATATTACAATAGATGCAGAACCTATAATCTAGTGGAGGAGCAAATTAATGGTTAGTGCAATGTGCTTTGATACTGGTAAACTGGATTCAATTCCCACTACATCTCCTTCTGACCTTGAGCAAATCACATAACCATCCATTGCCCCAGGTACAAAACTTAGATTATGAGCCCACTAGGGACAGAGAAAGCGTCTACCTATAATGTGTACAGCACTGACTATCAGGCTTATTTTCAAAAGAGAAGGGCGCCCATCTTCCAACACAAATCGGGAGATGGGCGTCCTTCTCTCAGGGTCGCCCAAATTGGCATAATCGAAATCCAATTTTGGGCGCCCTCAACTGCTTTCTGTCGCAGGGATGACCAAAGTTCCCAGGAGCGTGTTGAAGGCATAACGAAGGCGGGACTGGGGTGTGCTTAACAGATGGGCGTCCTCGGCCGATAATGGAAAAAAGAAGGGCGTCCCTGATGAGCACTTGGCTGACTTTACTTGGTCCATTTTTTTTAACAACCAAGCCTCAAAAAGGTGCCCGAACTGACCAGATGCCCACCGGAGAGCATCGGGGATGACCTTCCCAGTGGTCACCAACCCCCTCCCACCCTAAAAAAAAACGTAATTTTTTTTTTTGCCAGCCTCTATGGCAGCCTGAAATGTCATACCCAGCTCCATGACAGCAGTATGCAGGTCTGTGGAGCAGTTTTAGTGGGTGCAGTGCACTTCAACCAGGTGGACCTAGGCCCATCCCCCCCTACCTGTTACACTTGTGGTGGTAAATGGGAGCCCTTCAAAACCCACCCAAAACCCACTGTACCCACATGTAGGTGTCCCCCCTTCACCCCTTAGGGCTATGGTAGTGTTGTACAGTTTTTTTTGGGGGGGGGTTGGGTGGCTCAGCACCCAAGGTAAGGGAGCTATGCACCTGGGAGCAATTTGTGAAATCCACTGCAGTGCCCACTAGGGTGTCCGGTTGGTGTCCTGGCATGTGAGGGGGACCGGTGCACTACGAATGCCGGCTCCTCCCACGACCAAATGGCTTAGATTTGGTTGTTTCTGAGATAAGCATCCTCAGTTTCCATTATCACTGAAAACCGGGGACGACCATCTCTAAGGACAACCTAAATGTTGGGATTTGGGTGTCCCCGACCGTATTATCAAAACGAACCATGGACGCCCATCTTGTTTCGATAATACAGGTTTCCCCGCCCCTTCGCTGAGACATCCTTAGAGATGGGCGCCCTTAGAGATGGTCGTCCCTGTTCGATTATGCCCCTCCACGTCTAGTAGCACTATGAAATGAATAGTAGTAAGAATCTCTATGAGAGGGGAGCCATGACTCTTACTGTCAGGGGCCTAGATCACTATCAGTCTGCCCCTTCTCCCACCTCCCTCCCTGTTGCAGCTCTTCCTGCATACCATGCAGGTTGAGAAGACAAGAAATGCAACAAATTTGCTGACAACAAATGCAAATGCACACACCACATTGCCCACAACAGAGCCTTTTCCTGCCTGTTTTGATGTACACTTGTTTGGGGGGGGGGGGGTTGGTTCACGTCAGAGAGTTCAACTACTCTCGGGACAGCACATTCCTATTTGATATGTATTGCAGCATGCACATTCCTGTTTGATATGTATTGCTTTCTTGTTTTCTTGTTCTACTTGGTAAGCAGGAAGAAATTAGAGGTGTGGCAGGGAGGGAGGGAGGTACTGGAATGTATGGGGCACAGGGAGTTTTGACTGAAAGAGAAGGGTAGTGATGGACAAGCAGGACTAAGGGGAGATGTTGGATCATATGACTTGGGGCAGAGATGAAGGGATGCTGGACACAGGGAAGGAGTAGGGAACAGAAAGAAGATATGCTGGACATGGGGGGAGGGATAGATTGACAGAGAGGAGAGATGCTTGTGTTGGCAGATGGGAGGATGGGAGGAGGAGGCACCATGTTAGAAGAATGATCTAATGACATAGCTGGAAGCTTGGGATAGGGACAAAGGTGGGGGATATGCTGGACCACAAAGAAGGAGGGTGAGGAATAGGGACACAAATAGGAAATGCTCGACTACATGGACAGGAAGAACTAGGGAGAGATGTGTCTGGGATGCTGGACATAGGGAGACAGAGAGGGGATGCTGGATGAAAGACACTAGACGGGGGTGTGAGAAAGGAGATGCTGGATCTAAGGAAAAGGAGAGAGGGGAAGTGTTAGGCACAGAAGAAAGAGGGGAGGAAGGAGAGAAAAGAGGGAGTTATTAAGGAAGATAGGGAATAGGTATATATGGGGGTGAAGGAAAAAAGGTAGAAAGCTGTAGGTAGCTTAGGTAAAAAGAGGAAGATAATACTGGTTGGTAAGGAGCAGTTAAATATGGATGGAGAATGTTAATGATGGAGGTAAGAGAGGAAACGGCTAATGGGCAGGTGATGACTCTGGAATGAAAAAACAAAGGAAAGCAGGAACCAATAAAATTAGAAAAATAAAATAACCAGTCAGGAAAGGCAGAAAAAAAATGTATTTTCTTTCTTATCTAGTGATTGGAATATCTGCTGTCTTTGTATTTTGCCTCCTACAGTGGTAAACAAATCTCCTTTTCTCTGACGTTGCACTGCATGCAGTATGTGGTTTCTTGGTGCTTCAGTTAGATTTTTGTCTGCATATTTCTATTTTCATTCTGTGGTCATTTATTTTTTATATGGTGAGAGACTAACCAGCTTATAATCGAACGAGAAAAACGCCCAAGTTCCGACCTAAATCGGGAGATGGGCGTTTATCTCACAAAAACGATTAAAGCGGTATAATCGAAAGCCGATTTTGGACGTTTTCAACTGCACTCCGTCGTGGATGCGGACAAAGTTGATGGGGGCGTGTCAGAGGTGTGGCGAAGGCGGAACTGGGGCGTGGTTATCTGCCGAACAGAGATGGGCGCATTTCACAGATAATGGGACAAAAGTATGCGTTTTTAGCTAGAATTTAGGGCACTTTTCCTGGACCCTGTTTTTTCACGAATAAGGCCCCAAAAAGTGCCCTAAATGACCAGATGACCACTGGAGGGAATCGGGGATGACCTCCCCTGACTCCCCCAGTGGTCATAAACCCCCTCCCACCACAAAAAATGATGTTTCACAACTTTTTATTTTGACCCTCAAATGTCATACCCACCTCCCTGGCAGCAGTATGCAGGTCCCTGGAGCAGTTGTTAGGGGGTGCAGTGGACTTCAGGCAGGTGGACCCAGGCCCATCCCCCCCCTACCTGTTACAATTGTGCTGCTTAATGCTTAGTCGTCCAACCCCCCCCCCCCCCCGAACCCACTGTACCCACATGTAGGTGCCCCCCTTCACTCCTTAGGGCTATAGTAATGGTGTAGACTTGTGGGCAGTGGGTTTTGAGGGGGATTTGGGGGGCTCTACACACAAGGGAAGGGTGCTATGCACCTGGGAGCTCTTTGACCTTTTGTTCTGTTTTTGTAAAAGTGCCCCCTAGGGTGCCTGGTTGGTGTCCTGGCATGTTAGGGGGACCAGTGCACTACGACTCCTAGCCCCTCCCACGAACAAATGCCTTGGATTTATTCGTTTTTGAGCTGGGCGATTTCATTGTCCATTATCGCTGAAAAGCAAAAACGCCCAGCTCACAACTTGGCGAATAAAACATGGACGTCTAATTTTTTCGAAAATACGCTTGGGTCCGCCCCTTCACGGACCCGTTCTCGGAGATAAACGCCCATGGAGATAGGCGTTTCTGTTCGATTATGCCCCTCCATCTGTGTTCTGTGCTTGCTACCAAAACTGGATTTTATATTAACATGGAGTTTCTATATAAGAATTGTGTGCCTCAGTTTCAGGAAACAGATTCTGGACATTTAAGATCTAGATAGATACCCTGTCACATATCTGATATGAATGTGGGCATCTTTATTGAACAGATATTTGAACATTGATCTTGCCTATTTTAGGTATTTATTATTTGGAAATTGATGGGTTTGCATACCCCCGTTTCTAAAGGAGATATACACATATTTGATTTCTTGTTAGCTTTTGCTGTTAAATTTATAGTTGTGACTTAGAAGTATATATCAACCTTTACTATATACTGTTTGTCTTTTTTTGTAAATATTAAGGGGCCTTTTTACCAAGCTGCAGCAATAAGGGCCTTGTATTAGTGGTGAGGACCATTTTTCCCTGTGCTGAGACCCTTTTTACTGCAGCGGGTATAAAGGCTGAAAAAAGAAATGCCTACGCATTAAGATTTCACTTACCACATGATCATGTGGGAGCGAGCACTTACCTGTACTCATTGAGGTGGCGGTAAGGGTTCCCACACTAACCTAGCGGTAACTGGGTAGCGCACAGTGCTGCCCAATTACCATCAGGTAGATATTTTTTTACTATTTCCAGAAATACTGTGCACTGTGGGCAGAACTACCACCAGCGTCCGCATTGGGAATGCAGTAGCTCCAGATTGGCATGCGGCAAGCCCGTGGTGGGCTTACTGCCACTTAGTAAAATGGCCCCTAAGGAGTTGTGACTAAGAGATGACACAAAGAAGTGATGACTGCAGTAAATTATTGTTCTATATTGGATGCATTTGTGGAATGAATGTAGAAATATCTGTTTTGGACTCCACACGCTGATGCCAATGTTTGTTTGTGAAGGTATGTGTAAATTGTTGAAAGATATTAATAAATTGGGGTAAAAAAATCATGACTGTCATCCAAAACACTCTGTCAGGTAATACAAAAATGAGTTTGCCCCCAATCCCCCCCCCCCCACCCCACACACACACCTTGGAGAAATTCCTTCCTACACCCATGACCCAACCCTCTTTCAACTTCTATTTTAGATGAGTAATTTTAAATTTTGGTTGGGGGGGAGGGAGTGGGTATTGCTAGTGTTACTGCTACTAGGGCTGCTTAGTATGACTGTACTTTTCCTTCCCTCTTGAAAACATCATGATGATGAATTTTTATGTGTGGGATAAGAGTTAGAAAACACAGTCAGTGTACGTGCAAATGTGTGGTGTTGATGCCAAACACAAGACACAGTCTGTCAATCAAACATCTCTAGTTTTGAAAAGAAAAATTCTACTATTCTCTGTCTTTCTGACTGTAACAGGACCAGATATCTCTCTGTCCCTTTATAGCACTACCAGTAAAGTAATATCTGTCTCTTCACTCCTACAGTAGTAGTGTGCTTCCTATCTGCCCCTGGGCACTGTGAGGTAATTCTCTATAGGGTGCCTAAACTTAGGTCAGCCTGCCCACCCATGGCAATCTCTTCAGTGTCCATTCTGGGGCTGGAACCAGTTCCATGCTTCCAAGGGAGGAAGTTTCATGACCTTCTGGGCTTAGAGTTGCATTAAAGATGCCCAGCGCAGAACCTCTTTCCAAGCGCTCTCTTCCACAGATATCGGTGCTAGCTTATAGGGCCACAAAGCCTTCCAAATTCTATTGAACCAAGGTTGAGGACATCCCAGTAACAGGTGGGTATTGCCAGCCTTAATGTTCACTCTGCAAGACCAGAGGAGCAGGCAAACTCAGAGAATTCAGTGTCCTGCTAAAGTTCTTAGAGTCAACTTCAAAGATTACCTATGTTGATAACTCCCCCTCCCCAATCTAAAAGGAGAACTAATTGGTAACCAATATAATTCTACTAAAGCCCATTATTTAGCTTTTTGAATAATTATTGCTGGTGTTTTGTGCTAGTTTTAGTTTTAACAGTTTTTTTAAATTTAATCTTAGATACATTAAATTACAATATGCCAGGTTTGCTATAATAACCACCAGGAAAATTTGTTGTGATATCTTCTCATGAAAATAAGATTTAACTTGCTGCTATAAAATAAAGTTAGAAAATACTTTCTTATTAATGCTGTCATTTGCTGTTCCACTGTTAACCTGGAATAAATCACAATTCCCAAACTGGTAACTTGTTCCAGTACCAGAATCCTTTTGTTATTAATTGTATTGGGATTAATACACTAACATCACCAAATGAAAAACAATACAACTTCACTCTTGACAACTTGATAGTGCCACATACATTGCCCCAATAGTTCTCACCTACTGTTGTCCCCAGTACCATCAGCACCTGCAGTCAACATCTCTAATGAGTGACTAGAAAACTTATAGGTTCCTCCAGACAAAAAGTCCAATATCTTAAATTATCACTTATCCACAAGATCCCTCTTCTGCTCCCTGGGGTTACTTCCTTCATATACTTTCAGCTGATAGATCACTATAAGGGGATTGTCCACTGTGAACTCCCTGTTAAAAAGGCTGCCAGATGTGAATTTTAGGAAGTTTTCATATATTAAGAATGCTTCCATTGTGTAGATTTTCCATACTTTCCAACTAGTTCATGCTTCTGTTAAGCTTAGGTCTGTATAGTTGTACCATATATCTCAAGAGCAGCAGCACCAGATTTTTAGAGAACCATAAGACTGAGATCTTATGAATCCAGGAAATTATTTCCACCCAGAATATTTGAATTAGAAGGCATGTCCCCTATAAATGTAAAAATGTCCCCCTGCCCCCACAAAACTCCCAGCAGAGGAGAGGGTGTCCAACCCATCTAGTCAATCTATCTGGTAAAAGAAAAATTCCACTTATGTAAAATATTGTACCTGTTTCACACTGATGGATCTCCTCATCTTGTTAATCTAACAAAAATATGCAACCACTCTTTCTTGGATATATTGAGCCCTAGCTCAGACTCCCGTGGTTTTTAGTTTATTCATTGACAGAGGCTCCAAATACAAGAGCTGTTGATAATTTTTTAAAATCAAACCTCTCTTTTGTAAGAGGGGAAGAAGCATGTTGGATCCAGAATACCTCCAGGCTTGTAGGGCTTTTTTTTTTGCCAAGGAGCTACTTGAGTTGTATGTACCAGACAGGCACACTAGTTGGGGCATTAATGCAGGATCTAAATCATAAAAGCTTGATAAAGAAGCTCACCTGAAAGAACTGGGCCACCTGGAAGAACTGACCTGTGTGTCAGCCCAAAGTTTTGAAATGTCCCTAAGAACAGCCATATTATTTTGCACTGGCATAAAAGAAGAGGAGAATTTGGTGAGCTGACATGTAAACCCTGCTGCTCTTTAAGCCTTCAAGGGTGTAGCCATAGTTTATTTTATTCGATAAACTGTACCGCTTGAAAGGGGATGAAAAAGAAATATACACTGGGTGGCTTAGGTTACATCGATAAAACCATATATGAGAGAAGGGGAGATTATCTTCAATCTCAACTGACTGGGGGGGGGGGGGGTCACATATAGAGGAGCTAACATCAGTCAATCCAGTGATTCTTCTTTAGTTGTAACTGCAAATTGACAATTCCCTTCAGTAAGATAATCCTATGATATGTCCTAAAGTTGAGTAGTAAACAAAAAAAACAGCACCACGGGCCTTTAAAAATGGAACACAGTTCTTTAATGAATGAGCCTTGACAAAAAGACCCGACACGGGCCGTGTTTCGGTGACTAGCACCTGCGTCAGGGGTCAGGGGTTAGGCCGAAGCCAGCATTCCTCCCCCTGAAGGTCGCCTTCAGGGGGAGGAATGCTGGCTTCGGCCTAACCCCTGACCCCTGACGCAGGTGCTAGTCACCGAAACACGGCCCGTGTCGGGTCTTTTTGTCAAGGCTCATTCATTAAAGAACTGTGTTCCATTTTTAAAGGCCCGTGGTGCTGTTTTGTTTGTTTTTTTTTTGTTTGGACTTTAGTTTGTACTTCGTTCCCTCTCTTTTGTTATATACTAAAGTTGAGTAGTGCCAGTCCACCCTCCAATTTTCAATTTCAGACAGTACCGGAATCTTAATTCATGATATTTCTAATTCCTGAACTGGTCTCTGCAGATTTTGCCCATCTATTGATGTAACCTTAATTTCTTCTGAGTTTAAAATTAGCTGATTCATGTTCATCCACAGTTGAACCTCCCTCACTATACCTGTTAGTGCATCTATTCAGGCTATCCTATTTATAATGTGTTGATTTCAAGTACTACAGTTTCCAATGATATACAGAAAAGACTGTCTATACTTATTCCCGTCAGCCAAAGAGATACAAAAATCCGAATGGTGGACATGGATAACTTACAACTGGTACAGAATCCAGTAAGCAAACTTATTGACTTGACAGTGTTTCCTATGTAAAGGATACAGCAGTGTAAACTCTGGTATTCAAAAGACAGTGAATAGAATAATTAGAGTGATTATATCTCTACCAGGCAATCATCCTGATTTATATGCATGGTGGCAGGGCATGTCCCAAAATGATAGAGAATGTCTCCATTCTTACCCACCATCACCATGATATATGGTTAATTTGGAATGGCATGTTTTCAATAATTTTTTCCTGACCTTTGATTTTCATGACTGTTGAGCATTTGTAGATAATTGTGTTCAGTGCAATGAGAAACTCATGATTCATTACATTGTTAACATGGACATTTTCAAAAGACCAGTCATTTCCTGTGACATCAAATGAGAAAAAGTGCTCAAACAACCCAAACAGCTTTTTTTGTTCAGATGGCATATTAAACATGAATGAAGTGAAATAGAATCTAAAGGTCACCATTAAAATATGTTTTGAAGCCTGAAAAGCGCATCAAAATGTGATGAACTTGATTTTTCATTAAAAAATACTGGGCCCTTTCACTAAGCTGTACTAAAAAGGCCATGCGCTATGACTAGCATGTGAGTTTCCCCATTCGCTGAGGCCACTTTTAGCATGGTTATAAAATGCCACACTTCCATGTTTTCTATTAATGGCCAAGCAGTGCTTGGTCATTAGTGCATGAGCCCTTACTGACATCTCTAGTAGGTGGAAAGGACTCATGTACTATCCATGACTAATTGGTTGACATGCAGCGATATAGCTGCACTAACCGGTTAATGCTGGGCATGCCTACATGCGATAGGGAGTCCAAAAAAGCGCAAAGGCAGAAGCACGTAGCCAAAAAAGCTCAAGGAGTCTTCAAGAGTGGGGGCATCACAACAGTATTTTATTGATCAGACCCGACATGGTCCATGTTTCGGCGAAACCGCCTGCATCAGGGATCTTATAGGAGATATGATCCTCAGATGTGTCAATGAATCAATGACTGAGCAGTCCTTTTACTAAGGTGCACTGAAAAATGGCCTGCATGTTTTGAGCGCGTGCTGCGCGCGTGCAGAATTATTTTTCAGCATACCTATACAAAATTGCCTTTTTAAAATTTTTGCTGAAAATGGACTTGTGGCAAAATTAAAATTGCCGCATGTCCATTTTGGGTCTGAAACCTTACCAGCAGCCATTGACCTAGCGGTAAGGTCTCACGCGGTAATGACCTACGCGCATCAAATGGCACTTGACACGCATAGCTGCTGCGCATCAGAAATGAAAAAATATTTTTCACACGCGCATAGCGGATGCGCACCAAAATTGAAATTACTGCAAGGGCCACGCAGTAACCGGATGGTAACTCCAATTTGGTGCACATTGGGTGTGCCTAGGCGCCTACGTAGCTTAGTAAAAGGGCCCCTGAATTACAAAGTAACAATCTTAGATGCTGAATTGTAATGCAGTAAAACGTTTGCATTGCTGTTTTTATGCTCAGTGCCGGTTTATGGTTTCTCTGGCATCTCATATTGACAGTCATTGATTCACTGACACATTCAAGGATCATATTTCCTATAAGACCCCTGACGCAGGCAGTTTCAGCAAAACAAGGACCATTTTGGATCTGATCACTAAAGTACTGTTTAATATTCCCTTATCTCTTGTTTGTCCTGTTTGTCTGTCCTAATTAGATTGTAAGCTCTGTCGAGCAGGGACTGTCTCTTCATGTTCAAGTGTACAGCACTGCATACATCTAGTAGCGCTATAGAAATGATAAGTAGTAGTAGTGATGCCCCACTCTTGAAGACTCCTTGTGCTTTTTTGGGCTACTTGTGTGCTAATGCTAACATTTATCCTCTCGGACCAAACAGGAGAATGCTCCTTCGCCGGAGCCCTTTTTTCGCGCTATAGCGAAATTAATGCAAGTTACCCAGGCTGTCTTTAAGGCACTTACCACTTGAACTCTGTACGATCGCTATATCTACAATTTGACCCCTGAGGCAGGCGCCTTTTTGGCGCCGAAACACGGCCCGTGTCGGGTCTTTGGCTAATAAAGTACTCCTGTTGTCTCATTCTTGAAGGCCCAGTGTTGCTTTTTTCTTTTGAATGCTAACATTAGCAACAGACAGATAGTCAACAAAGAGAAAATGCTTCTTTTATGGTCATTCTAGAAATGGGCTTAGCACACAAGAAAGACCTGCGTTCTGATGTGCTAAGCCCATTTATTAGCACAACTTAGTAAAAGAGCTGTCTACATGGGGACTAATTTCCACATTAACATCCAATGTGAAAGGGAGCCTGAAATGAGCAGCACCTGCTTCTCACAGTTAACATGGAAGTAGTTACCATGAATTAACGATTAATGCGGAAAATTATGCAGCACAGAAAACACTACCTCAATAGATATTTCTTACTGTTTTTCATTATCTGCAGTACAGTTAACACATGTTAAAATATTTTTCTCTGTGTTAACCGAATGGGAAACTACTGGAACTGCCTCTAACAGTAAAGGCAGAGGTTTTGCAGTCATCAAGCAGTAATTTTGGCAATTACCATGCAGTAACTACTAACCTTATCACAATGTAGTAAGTAGAATCTTATTATTATTTGCTTTCTTACACTATTTATATCCAGTTTTACATCAGTGCTTATCAGAAAAAGAAATACAGGGGCCATTTTACAAAGGCGCACTGAAAAATGGCTTGTGGTAGTGCAGATGTGTGTCTTGGGCATGCGCAGAACCATTTTTCAGCGCACCTGTAAAAAATGCCTTTTATTTATTTTTGCTGAAAATGGACACGTGGCAAAATGAAAATTGCCACGTGTCCATTTTGGGTCTGAGACCTTACCACCAGCCATTGACCTAGAGGCAGTGCTTTTTTTGTGTCGGTATGCAACGGTACGGCGTACCGGCACCTTTTTCTCCTCCTCCCCTCCCATTACTTCCAGCGATTCTCCGCCTCTCTCCTGCCCTCCCATCGACGTGCAGCGATTTTTCCGTCCCTCCCTTGCCCTCACCTCTCTCATATCCAGCGATTCTTCGTCCCTCAGTGTCCTCCTTCACTGCCTGCCAGCCAGTCGGACTCAGAAGCGAACGGTGCAGGCAGCGATTGGCTGGCAGTGTCGTAGCTTCCTTCTGCAAGTCCCGCCTATGCGTAAACAGGAAGTTGTAGGCGGGACATGCAGAAGGAAGCTACGACGCTGCCAGCCAATCGCGGCCTGCACCGTTCGCTTCTGAGTCCGACGCTGGCTGGCAGGGAGTGAAGGAGGACGCTGAGGGACGAAGAATCGCTGGATATGGGAGAGGTGAGGGCAGGGGAGGGATGGAAAAATCGCTGCACGTCGATGGGAGGGCAGGAAAGAGGCGGAGAATCGCTGGAAGTAATGGGAGGGGAGGGCAGGGGAGAGAGAATTGCTGGAAATCAATGGGAGGGAAGGGCAGGGGAGAGAGAATTGCTGGAAATCAATGGGATGGGAGGGAAGGGCAGGAGAGAGAGAATTGCTGGAAATCAATGGGATGGGATGGGAGGGAAGGGCAGGGGAGAGAATTGCTGGAAATCAATGGGATGGGATGGGAGGGAAGGGCAGGGGAGAGAGAATTGCTAGAAATCAATGGGATGGGAGGGAAGGGCAGGGGAGAGAGAATTGCTGGACATGGGAAGGGCAGGGGAGAGAGAATTGCTAGAAATCAATGGGATGGGAGGGAAGGGCAGGGGAGAGAGAATTGCTGGACATGGGAAGGGCAGGGGAGAGAGAATTGCTGGAAATCAATGGGATGGGAGGGAAGGGCAGAGGAGAGAGAATTGCTGGACATGGGATGGGAGGGAAGGGCAGGGGAGAGAGAATTGCTGGACATTGATGGGAGGGCAGGGATGAGATAATTGCTGGACATGGAGGGGAGGGCAGGGAAGATAGAATTTCTGGACATGGAGGGGAGAGAGGAGAATCGCTGGACAGGGAGGGGAGGACAGGGAAGAAAGAATTGCTGGACATGGATGAGAGGAGAGAGAGGAGAAATGCTAGAAATGGATGGAGAGGAGAGCAGGAGATAGAGGAGAATTGCTGGACATGGATGGATGGAGGAGTTGGCTAGGAGAGAGGAGAAATGCTGACTTGGATGGAGGAGAGGGGAGAGAGAATTATTGCTTTATATGGATACAGAGGAGGGAAGAGAGATGAGAAATGCTGGACATAGATGGAGGGAAAGAGAGAGGAGAAGTGCTGGACATGAATGGAGGGGAGGAAAGAAAAAAGAAGATGCGCATGGATGGAGATGAGGGAAAGGGAAGAGAGGAGAAAAACTGCACATGGATGGAGAAAATAGGCAAAAGCTGGATCCATGTTATTCCTCCTCCAGTCAATTCCATGGAGGAGGACCCAGCTTTTACTTATGGATGCAGGGCAACAAAAGAAGAAGAAAGGAGGAAAGTAAAGAAATAAATGGAAAGGAAGCCCTGGAAACGGAGTTAAGAGAACAGATAGAGAGCAGCAGAATCAGAGACTGGGACCAATATGGATAGAAAACAAAGTCACCAGACAACAAAGGTAGAAAAAAATCATTTTATTTTCATTTTAGTATTTGGAATTTGTCTTATTTTGCACTGGGTATACTGGAGCTGTAACAGCTTACAGAAATTATTTATAATGAAAAAAAATCACATTATTTTATCTCCTATACTAGTATAATATTTTCAATGATGTCTGTTTATATGCGCCATGGCTGGTATAAGGGGTGTGGCTAATGTGGGTGTGGCTATAATAGGGGCGGTGCCATGTGTGGTGACCCCGCCCACAATGAGTACCGGCACCTTTTTTTCTACAAAAAAAGCACTGCCTAGAAGTAATGTCTCGCATGGTAACTGGGCAATAATGACCTATGTGCATCAAATGCCACTTGGCGCACACCCAATACGCACATCCAAAATTTCTTTTTTTTGGACGCGCGTTTCGGATGTGTGCCAAAAATGAAATTAAAGCAAAATCCACATGGTAGCTGGGCAGTAACTCCATTTTGGCGTGCGTTGGGCATGCATAGACGCTTACACGGCTTAGTAAAAGGGCCCTTCACTTTTTGATGGGCACACAGATTCCTGCAACAGGACCTCATCCCTCCTAACATTCAGCCAGGTCTCTTGGTTCTTATAAACACTGAATACCAGCTTTTCATTTCCAAAAGGATATCAATCAAAGTCATCTAGAATGAAACAATTATAAGGAAACTCATTTTTATTAGGTTGGGCCCTTAAAATGAAGGATGGACTTAGGGCCAGCACAACTTGTAAGGCTCCCTAAGTGCAGAACACCATAAAGAAATGATCAATTTTGGGGAAACTGCTAAAATATCAGAGCCTTAAGGCTAATATGCCCCCTAATGAAATTAGAACATTTACCTTTAAATAATTTATAAGTGAATCATTGTGTACCTCTATGACTTTTCATATTCATTGGTGTTTACACAACATGTAAGTTTTAAGGGGCTAGCTACTAAGGATGGGCTGCTGTTTGTGTGCACTATGTTTAAAGGGGGGGGGGGGGTACAAGATGATATACCGCCTTTCTGTGGTTTTTGCAACTACATTCAAAGCAGTTTACATATTATATATAGGTACTTATTTGTACCTGGGGCAATGGAGGGTTAAGTGACTTGCCCAGAGTCACAGAGGGTTCACTCTTCTTAAAGTGGGCACTATGAGCAAAGAGGCACTATTCTACTCATCTTCAGAGTATGCACGCTTTCGATAACACTCGTATATGCACGATATCAAGAAAAGAGTACACCCTTTACGAAGAGTGGGCCTTCTTTGCATATTTGTGTACTCATTTGCAAAAAATGTGCACTCTTGAAAGCTTTGGTTCCAGAATGAAAAAATCCTGAAAAAAGTGACACTTTTTTTTGTGGCTGCCCACTCCTATTAAATACTGTACTTTCCAAGATACAAGCAGGTCACACTTAGAAAAAACAAAGGGTCAAACTGAGACATGGAGGGGCATTTTCGAAAGGGACGTCCACGTTTCGATTTGGACGTCCTCGCAAAATGTCCCGATCCAGGGGCGGGAAAACCCGTATTTTCAAAACAAGATGGACGTCCATCTTTCATTTCGATAATACGGTCAGGGATGTCCAAATCCTGAAATTTGGTCGTCCTTAGAGATGGTTGTCCCTAGACATGGACATTTCTGATTTTCAGTGATTTTCAAAACCAAGGACATCCATCTCAGAAAGGATCAAATGCAAGCCATTTGGTTGTGGGAGGAGCCAGCATTTGTAGTGCACTGGTCCCCCTGATATGCCAGGACACCAACCGGGCACCCTAGGGGGCTCTGCAGTGGAATTCAGAAATTGCTCCCAGGCACATAGCTTCCTTACCTTGTATGCTGTACCCCCCTCCAAAACCCACTATCCCCAACTGTACACCACTACCATAGCCCTTACGGGTGAAGGGGGGCACCTAGATGTGGGTACAGTGGGTTTGTGGTGGGTTTTGGAGGACTCGCTGTCTCCTCCACAAATGTAACAGGTAGGGGGGCATGGGTCTGGGTCCGCCTGCCTGAAGTGCACTGCACCCACTAAAACTGCTCCAGGGTCCTGCATACTGCTGCGATGGACCTGAGTATGACATCTGAGGCTGGCATAGAGGCTGGCAATCAATATTTTGAAAGATATTTTTTGAGGGTGGGAGGGGTTAGTGACCACTGGGGGAGTAACAGGAGGCCAACTCCGATTCTCTTAGGTGGTCATCTGGTCATTTCAGGCACCTTTTTGCGCCTTGGTCGTAAGAAAAACACAACTATGTAAAGTCGTCCAAGTGTTCGTTAGGGACATCCTTGTTTCTTTCGATTACGAGGTCAAGGACGTCCAAGTGTTAGGCACGCCCAAGTCCCGCCTTCGCTACACCTGTGACACGCCCCCTTGAACTTTGGCCGTCCCTGCGACGGAAAGCAGTTGGGGACGTCCAAAATTGGGTTTTGATTATACCGATTTGGACGACCCTGGGAGAAGGACGTCCATCTTCCGATTTATGTCGAAAGATGGGCATCCTTCTCTTTCGAAAATGAGCCCAATAGTAACACAAAAATATACTAATTGGAAGCAGATAATGGCCACACGATCCATCCAGTCAGTCCTACAAGATGGCCAGTGCTGTTCCTACCACTCAGTGCAGGTTACACTCTTTAATGAATGGCAATTTGACGTTTAAGCCATCTTACTGTGGCTTTTTTTCTGAGTGAAGCAGTGGTATCTGTGGGATTGTTTTATTTTGTAATAGGTGGTTGCCAAATTTTGTATTCTTTGAGACCTTTGTTGCTTTCACACTTTCTGCTTAGACTAAAGGTGAACACCAGTAATTTCTAATCTT
Organism: Microcaecilia unicolor; assembly: GCF_901765095.1. NCBI lineage: Eukaryota > Metazoa > Chordata > Amphibia > Gymnophiona > Siphonopidae > Microcaecilia > Microcaecilia unicolor. The sequence goes on from NC_044033.1 coordinate 99,634,141, forward strand.
TTAAAGAATTTTCAAAACTCTGTAGTGTTTGACCACCATTATGCCTTGCATTATTTTTTTTTTTGTAAACATGCCTTAAGGGCAAAGTTTTATGGCATGTGCAGTGGCAACTAAGAAAGCAAATATTTTGTTTTCACTTTGCTCACACCTTTTTCAGTAGTAGCACAAGGTGAGTTACATTCAGGTACACTGGATATTTCTCTGTCCCAGGGGGGCTCACAATCTAAGTTTGCATCTGAAGGAATGGAGGGTTAAGTGACTTGCCCAAGATCACAAGGAGCACTAGTGGGATTTGAACCAGCCACCTCTGGATTACAAGACTGGTGCTCTAACCACTAGGCCACTCCTCCACTCTGAGTAGAATGTTAGGTATTATAAGGAAAGGAATGGAAAGCAAAAATGAGGACATTATAATGCCTTTGTATCGCTCCATGGTGCGACCGCACCTTGAATATTGTGTGCAATTCTGGTCACCACATATCAAAAAAGATTTACAAGAATTAGAAAAGGTACAGAGAAGGGCGACAAAAATGATAAAGGGGATGGGACAATTTCGCTGTAAGGAAAGATAAAGTGGCTAGGGCTCTTCAGCTTGGAGAAAAGACAATTGAGGAGAGATATGATAGAGGTCTATGAAATAATGAGTCGAGTGGAACGGGTAGACATGAATTGTTTGTTTACTCTTTTCAAAAATACTAGCACTAGGGGGCACGCAATAAAGCTACAAAGTAGTAAATTTAAAACAAATCGGAGAAAATATTTCTGCACTCGTGGTTAGCCAGTTATATCATTCAATATAGCCAGTTAGCTGCTATGCGTTAAGTGGTAATATTCAACAGAGATAACCAGCTACATCGCACTGAATATTAGTACTTAGCCCAGTGAATCCCAAACCTGGTCCTGGAGGCACCCCAGGCAATCAGGTTTACAGGATATCCACAATGAATATTCATGAGAGATATTTGCATACACTGTCTCTACTGCATGCAGATCTCTCTCTTGAATATTTAATCTGACGTACACCTGGCTTCATCGAAAGAAACTGCCTACATCGCCTCTGGGTTTCCTTAGCGATGTCCAGAAAACTTTGTATCTTAAGTCCCAAGAATGTCCTTAAAAAAACCCTCTCTCATTAACCAATCATTATCCGGTGTTAACATCACTGTAGCTACCAAAGTAGCCACAGTGGCAGAATCCATATCCAATGATTCCAAGATATCAGATACATTCAAAGGAGCTGCATTTCGACCCACATTTTGTTGGCCTTCCAAAGGTTTATTTGGCAAGTAATAAACTTGAAAAAAGGTGGAATTTTCTCTCCTGCAACTCCTCCTTCAGATATTGTTTCAATGTATCTCTAGATGTAGAAACAAACACCCAAGGGAAGTTTAAAATTTATTTATTTATTTGTTACATTTGTATCCCGCATTTCCCCACCTATTTGTAGGCTCAATGTGGCTTACATAGTACCGGAGAGGCATTTGCAGACTCCGGTGTAAACAAATACAAAGTGATATTGTGGTAAGATAAAGTTCATGTGGCACAGCCACATTAGGGAATCGTACAACGGAAGAGTTGTGTTATGTCCATTACATACTTTAGTTTTGTTGTGTTGCAGAGATCAGGCATTTATGTTGTATTGGTAGGGTATGCCTTTTTTAAAAGGTTAGTTTTTAGTTTTTTCCGGATGTTTAGGTGGTCGTATGTAGTTTTCAAGGCTTTTGGTAATGCGTTCCACAGTTGTGTGCTTATGTAGGAGAAACTGGGTGCGTAAGTTGATTTGTATTTGAGTCCTTTGCAGCTTGGGTAGTGCAGATTTAGGTACGTTCGTATTGATTCGGATGTGTTTCTAGTTGGTAGGCCGATCAGGTTTGTTGTGTATCCCGGGGCTTCACCGTAGATGAAAATTATTACTCCTAACACAGGGCTCCTTTTGCCAAGTGGTGGTAAAAGGTTTCTTGCGGTGGCATCGGTTCATGGGTTTGTCACACGTCGAGGCCCCCATTTTACTACCACAAGTAAAAGGCTTTTTCTTTTAAAGGAAGAAAATGACTGTGTGGTAAGTTAAACACTGCCATTTCCTGGGGGAGCATTTACCACCTCTTATTTAGGAGGCAGTAAGGGCTTCGTCTCTTCTGCTAAGAGCTGTACAGATTGGATTAAATTCAATAAAGTAGTCCAGCAGTAACCAGGCAGTGCACTGCGCTGCCCGATTACCCCCAGGCACATCCCTGCCTCTTGAAGTTTGATGTGCTGGAAATGGCGCACAGTGGTAGAGCCAAATTGCCGCAGTTGGAGTGCCATGTTTTCATAAAAGAGCCCCATAATTCTCAAATGACTCAGACTTGCTAATTCAACTTGAAATATCCTTTGTGATAATGGTCTGAACCCTCTGGGTCTCAGACAAATCCTTTTCTAGTTTTTTTCAGCTTGATAGACTGCAAGGTGATTCCTCATCATAGCAGGAAACTGTTACACCGCTTCCAGTGTTTCTTTTGTCTAAACCGGCTGAGGTCACTTAGACAATTTATGGCACTTAATTGCAGACTTGGCTAGAGCTTTGTGTCTTCAAATTCATGTCTTGGAGCAAAACGTGTCACACATTGAAGCATAGATCCCATTTTATGTAATGAGATCTAGTTAATAATTGGATTAACAGCAAAAGTGTGTGTGTTTTACTGTGCTCTGCCTTGGATAGAGGTGGAATATAAATATGTTACCATTAAATGCATCTTAACAGTAGTCCACTTTAAAAATAATTATACCCCTTAGTGGAGTGGAGATGTAGCTTAGTGGTTAGAGCAGCAGGCTTGACATCTAGGGGTGTCTGGTTCAAATCCCACTGCTTCTCCTTGTGATCATGACAAACCACTTAACCCTCTGTTGCCTCTGGTACAAGATTTGATTGTGAACCCTCCAGGGGACCTAATATGACTGTGTGTAACTCACTATGAGCTCTTGATGAGGCAATTAGTTGACCCATGCTAACTGCATAAGTGTGTGATAAGTATTGTGTGCTGACTTCAATGTACAGTCCACACCCATATCCTATTCAGTTCTGGGCCCTTAATCAACATGCAGGTAATGCATGAATCAGTGTACACTGTCATGTCATGCATTAACTGTTAGCACATGCTATTTAGCTCTTTACTGGACACACTTCAGTACACATTCATCTCTGGCAAATATCTTTCTGTCATACCATGATATCTATTTATTATCCATCTATATCTATCTATCTATCTATCTATCTATCTCTCTCTCTCTCTCTCTCTCTCTCTATATATATATATATATATATATATGTTTCATAAACATCTCCTTTATGGCAGCTATTATTTGGTAAAACCTGAATAGTTCTAGCTATTCACCCTCTAGAGCATACATCCCTTTCAAACATGATTTGGCAGAAATCACCAATGAAATCAACCTTGGCTTGCACACCATGAACTCATGGGCAAATGCATTCCAACTAAAACTCAATACAGAAAAAACACATTGCCTTATCCTCTCATCCCAATACTACACAAGCATACCTACAAACTTAATCACTCCAGATTACACCCTCCGTATCTCAGATAACCTGAAAATCCTTGGTGTCACAATCGACAGGAACCTTACACTCGAAAGCCAAGTTAACTCTACAATCAAGAAAATGTTCCACTCAATGTGGAAACTCAAACGCGTAAAACCATTCTTCCCAAGGGCAATGTTCCGCAACCTGATACAATCAATGGTACTAAGCCATGCCGACTACTGCAACGGAATTTACTTGGGATGCAAAGACCAACTCAAAAGGAAGTTACAGACCGCTCAAAATACAGCAGACAGACTTATATTTGGAAAATTGCGATTCAAAAGCACCAAACCCCTTCGAGAAAAGTTACATTGGCTCCCAATTAAAGAACGTATTACTTTCAAAGTCTGCACCCTGGTCGACAAGATTATCTATGGCAATGTCCTGGGATATATGTACGACCTCATAGACCTGCCAACCAGAAACTCAATTAGATCATCACGAACATACTTAAATCTTCACCACCCTAGCTGCAAAGGTCTTAAGTACAGATCAATTTATGGATACGCAACTCTGGAATGCACTACCAAAAGCCGTAAAGACAGCATACGACCACCTCAGCTTCCAGAAATCACTAAAGACCAACTTATTCGAAAAGGCATACCCTTCTGATTGAACTTAAATGCTTAACTCAGCAATACAACAAACAAAAACTTGTAATGAACACATGGAGGGGCATAATCGAACGGTGCCAGCCAAATCGATGGGCAACCATCTTCGAGACTGGCTCCGTGAAGGGGCGGAGCCAAGCGTATTTTTTAAATACGCTTGGAGCCGGCCAAATCGCTCGCCGGGTGTAGATGAGATGGCCGGCTCCGATTTTCAGCCATAAGGGAAACCAGGCCCGGCCATCTCAAACCCGGCAAAATGCAAGGCATTTGGTCATGGGAGGAGCCAGCATTTGTAGTGCACTGGCCCCCCTGACATGCCACGACACCAACCGGGCACCCTAGGGGGCACTTGTAAAAAATTTAAAAATGAAAACAATTAGCTTCCAGGTGAATAGCACCCTTCCATTGTGTGCTGAGCCCCCCAAATCTCCCCCAAAACCCACTGGCCACAACTCTAAAGCATTATCATAGCCCTAAGGGCTGCAGGGGGGCACCTACATGTGGGTACAGTGGGTTTTGGGGTTTTTTGGAGGGCTCACATTTACTACCACAAGTGTAACAGGTAGGGGGGGCATGGGCCTGGGTCCACCTGCCTGAAGTGTGCTGCATCCACTACAAACTGCTCCAGGGACCTGCATACTGCTGTCAGGGAGCTGGGTATGACATTTGAGGCTGGCATACAGGCTGGCAAAAAATGTTTTATTTTTTTTATTGTGTGTGTGGGAGGGGGGAGTAAGGGGAGGTGATCCCTGATTCCCTCCGGTGGTCATCTGGTCAGTTTGGGCAGTTTTTGGGGATTTGGACCTGAAAAAAAAGGTCCAAATAAAGCGGACCAAATTCTCGTGAAGGCTGGCTTTCTTTTTTCCATTATCGGTTGAGAACGACCGTCTCTTAACCATGCCCCCGTTCCACCTTCGCTACCATGCCGACACGCCCCCTTGAACTTTCGCCGGCCCCACGACAGAACGCAGCTGAAACCACCCAAAATCGGCTTTCGATTATGCCGATTTGGCTGGATTCAGGAGATCGCCGCCCATCTCCCGATTTGTGTCAGAAGATGGGCGGCGATCTCTTTCGAAAATCAGCTGGATTATAACCCCTCTTCTCTATGATTCCCTACTGTGTTTGTAACATATTTATTTCACTGACTATAACATTACTCTGTATTTGTTTCATCACTGGAGGTAGATACTGCCTCACGGTATTATGTAAACCACATTGAGCCTGCAAATAGGTGGGAAAATGTGGGGTACAAATGTAGCAAATAAATAAATTGATATCCATTTATAAATTTTCATGTAACAGCATTCTTTATGAGCAGGTTCACCTGTAGTATATAGCAAATAAGTAACTGCATTTCAGTTCTAATTTTGTGGGGGAATTAATATCTTGTACCCTAACAAAATTGTAAAAACGATCCATCACCTTGGAAATCTCTAGCCTCTTCTATAAATTGTTTAATGAGTTTTATGCTCTAGTTTGAATATGTACTTAATAATGTGGATTAAATGCTGAAATAAAATATATGCACACATGGATCATTAGGTAATGCATTTGTGAAGTGTCCCTGTTATTTGCTGTGTTTTATATTGATGGCATCTAGAAAATATAGCACTAAGTGAAATATTAATTTTCTTTGGTCTAATTACTAGGTCAAAATTCCCTCTTCTTTACTTTCATTTCTGCAAATTCCATATACAGAGAACAGTAGTAAAAAAAATTATTTGTAAAGCAACAATGGTAAACTACATATATATCAGAGTGAATGAGAATGCTAATGTTGAAAGAACAAAGTCTCTCATTTATCCTCTGCTGGGTTTCTAAGCTTATTACTGATACTATCATCTATCTGATACAGAAGAGAAGCAGTCGGTAATGAGATACAGACAGTTATATCTTACAATCTGAGTACAGTGAAAACAATAAAAACAAGGGCCAGAGAAAACGAGCAAAACTAATTTAACAAAGTATTTTTTTCATAAAGCTTCTTTCTAATCTTGAATTTAATAACTCCCTTTATTCATCAACTTTTAGGTCATAGGTGAGCCTATCCACATAGGGGCTGAAATTTAGCCGTCATGATCACTACAATAAGCTCCAGCTCTGGTGCTTAGTGTATTAAACTGTTCTCTGTGACACACACACATTTGAGCCCTGTCTCCAGCTCATACACCTAAATGCCCTCTTCATACTCATTGGCTTCCAACTGCTCCCCTGCCCCTGTGATCTAGCATCTCTTTTTCCCTTTCCTTCTCCACCCTTCCCTCAGCACAACATCTCTCGCTCTTGCCCTCTGCCCCCTCGGTGGCTCATCAACCTTGTCTCCGGCTGGCACAAGTCCTTCCCTCTGTCATGCCCGGCCTTCTCTGGTGTAACTTCCTGTTTCTAGCACGCATGACATGACAGAGGGGTCTGTTGGGTGAGATTAGGATCCTTAGCAACTTCTTCAGGATCCTCTTCATTAACTTTACATGCAGCAGACCCTGTGGACTGCTCTTCATGGTGCTCCTCCTTAGTTACTTGACTTACTTGCTATGTTCCACTCTCCCTGCAGGTTTCTACAGATGCCTCACTACATGGCTGCATCCTGGCTGGTCCTCATCAGAAGCAGTGGTCTCCACTGCAGATAGGAAATAATAGCACACCATCAATGCCTTTTTGACATAGGCATTTACGCATATAGGGGAAGATTCTATATATGGCGCTTAAAAAATCGGTGCATAAATCAATGCCAACTAAACATATTCTTTAAGCAGCACCTAGATTTAGGCACGGTATATAGAATACAATTAATTGATACCCCAGCTCCTAAAACTATGCACATCCATTTACATCAAAGGAAATGTGGCATAAATCCTGGTATGTAGATTTAGGCAGATTAGGCCATATTCTATAACTATGCGCATAAATTTTGGAATGCCCATGAAACACCCATTTCCCCTTTTTACCTGCACACATTATAACTTATGCACTCTGCATTACAGAATGTGCTTAGAGAGTTGTGTGCGTAAATTTTAATTATTACCAATTAGTGCTTCTTATTGCATGTTAAGAGCTATTATCGATGCTGATTAGCTTGTTAAGCCAATTAAGTTACACGCATTGTTATAGAATACGCTTGGATTTTGTCATGGCTCTCTAGGTGCACTATAGAATCTGGGAGATAATAACTGCACAAGTGCCCCAATCTCAATGCACTTCTCTGCCAGGGGTATCCAGAGGGTATCAATCATGAAGCATCTATCACATCATGTTAAAGATCTGCTTTCTGGAGCCTCATGTCTTCACTTTAATGCATAAATAGCCTTTCATATTCCAGGTCACCTAATCCACATGGCCATAGAGCTGGCACAGCTGTCTGTTGTCACCAGTGAAGACAGTTACTAGGGCTTGATTTGCACTACAGGAATGCCCATGTAACCTCAGACAGCATAATACAAGCATATAATGCAGACCACATCACAGAAGTGACATGTTTCTATCCCTGGCCACATCCAGTAAGCCCCAAAATCTTATTCAGCTGTGGCTGGTAGGGCTGGAAGTATAGCTCTTGATGTCCTGTGACCTGCACACAGTCTCCACTGGCCATCTGTAGCTGGAGTGTCAAGTGATTCAAGTTTGGTTGACACATAGGTATCAACATGGGAGGAGTCACGGGTGCCATGATATCTTCAACATTTTTCATCTCTTCCACCCTCCCCTCTGGGTGGGGTTTCTTTACCTCCTACCCCTGGGGTGTCAGCACTATAATGGGCAGAACTATAGAAGTATCACAACCAGCTGAAGCAGGTCCTTGAGCCTACACATATTCAAGACCTGCCGGCTTCCAAACCCTCTGAAACAGGAAGTTTGGAGGGGGTGGGAACCAGCAAGTCTTAAGCATGTACAGATCTTTAAGGCCCTGTACTGGCCAGCCCTGATACCTGTTCTGATAATTGTAGCATCAGGGAGAGAGGTAAGGAAATAAAAATGTTGGAGACCACAGAGGATGGAAGGAAAGAGAGATTGAACACCATGGGGGGAGGGAAGGAAAGAGATGCTGGACATCAGGAGAGGGGTTGAGAGGTAGTGGAGAGAAATTCTGGACACCATGGAGGAGGAGAGAAATGCTGGACATTGGGGGGAGAGTTTGAGAGGTAGGGAAGGAGAGAAATGCTGGATACAATGGGGGAGGGGAACATAGAGAGAGACTGGATACCACATAGGAAAGGAGAGAAGGATAGTGATGCTAGACATCAGGGAGGTAGAGGTTGAGATGTTGGGAAAAGAAAAATGCTGGACACCACCGGGGGAGGAGCAGAAGGAAAGAGAGACTGGAAACCACAGGGGAAGAGAGGGAAGGAGAGATATGCTGGACACCACAGGGAGGGGAGAGAAGGACACAGAGAGATACTGGATATCATGGGGGAATTGAGAGGTATGGAAGGAGAAACTTGCTGAATGCCATGGGGAGACTATGGGACGTTGGGTAAGGGAAGGGGGGATGCTGGGATTGGGCAGAGTTGGGGCCAGGGTGGAGTCAGAGACAGAGCTGGGAATAAGGTAAGGGGCAGACCTAGGGGTGAGTGGGGGCAGGGGCAGGGTTGGGTCAGAGTAGAGATGGGGGCAAGTTTGGGGCAGAGTTTTGTGCCCCCCAACAAAAAGGCTTTCTGCTGCCCCTGGGTTGACCCATGTATCATGCCAACCCATTGGTCAATGTCTTTCAGGCAGCAGCACCCAAACTAGAGCTCTGCATACATCTGGGGTAATTCTATAACAGTGCACCTATTTTTAGGGATCAAGAACACATGTAAATTAGCAAAATAACATCATATACTCAGATATATGTGCATATATATGTGTAAATACGATGCATAGTTACAAATGTAAATTATACAATACTATAATTTAAGTCCATTTTTCCCAATTTATGCATGAGCATTTATACCAGTTCTATGGCTGATATAAGTAGTTGCACTTAAATATAGGGGCCCTATATTCAGCCGGCAGCGATCAGAATTTTACTGACTGCCGCTGGCATTAAACCCAAAACTTCAATGCTGGGACATGACCAGTCTCCATCGAATTCCCTGATATAGAGAGCTGGTTGAGGGCCCCTTTTACCAAGCTGCAGCAAAAGGGGGCCAGCGCTGGCATTGGTGCATGTTTTACATGCGTGTCGAGGCTCCCTTTTGCCACAGCTGGTAAAAGGGAAGTCTTGCGTTCTTACATGGCCATTTCGGGGGGAGCCCTTACCACCACCCATTGAGGTGGTGTTAAGGGCTCCCGCATTAACCCAGCAGTAAACTGGTCAGTGTGCAACACGGCCCGATTATCGCCGGGTACGTTGGGGCACTACAAAAATAAATAAAGTTTTGTAGCGACAGAAATGACGGTGTGCTAGAGGTGGGAAGTACCGCCGAGCTGCTGTGGTAGATCGGCGGTACTTCCTGTATAGTGAGCGGGGCAGGATGAATTTGTAGTACTTGTAGCTATGTTTACAAAGGGTGGGGAAGGCAGAGGTTGTCTCATAGCTTGTGGCTGAAAGCATTGATAGGAGACATACAAGCCTGTCATAATATGCTCCAGCTTTAAAATATGTATGGCACTAGCAAAACTATTAATAGGAAACTAGAGTTTTAATTGCATATCTCTGAAGTAAAGATTTGGTGATCTCTAACATGCCTATATTGTGTCTGGTGTTTTTGACTGCATCAGTTGGGTGTGGTATCTGTCTCCATTACATAGATAAAACATAAAAAATGAAGGCAGAGTAAGGGGAGGTCATCCCCGATTCCCACCGGTGGTCATCTGGTCAGTTCGGGCACCTTTTCATGGCTTGGTCGTAAGGAAAAAAGGACCAAGTAACGTCGTCCAAGTGCTTGTCAGGGAAATGTGGGGTACAAATGAGATAATAAATAAATAAATAAATTATGGGTTGAGGACGCCCGTGTGTTAAGCATGCCCAAGTCCTGCCTTCGCTACACCTCCAACACACCCCTGGGAACTTTGGTCATCCCCGTGACGGAAAGCAGTTGGGGACGCCCAAAATCGGCTTTCAATTATGCCGATTTGGGCGCCCCTGGGAGAAGGACACCCATCTCCTGATTTGTGTCAAAAGATGGTTGTCCTTCTCTTTTGAAAATAAGCCTGAATGGCAACTATAGAGTCTACATATGGTCATGGGAAACATTAGCTTGGTTGTCAGCATGTGCATTGGTGTTTCTTAGGGGAAAGATTATTATTATTATTATTATTATTATTTATTGCATTTGTACCCCACATTATCCCACCTTTTTGCAGGCTCAATGTGGCTTACAGAGTGTTGTTATGATGTAGTCATTACAGGATCTTAAGTACAATCGCTGATAGGCTGAAGGATCTTAAGTACAATCGATAATAGGCTGAAGGTAAATGGATCTTAAGTACAATCAATGATAGGCTGAATGATCTTAAGTACAATCGATAATAGGCTGAAGGTAAATGGGGTTTTAGATGGAAAGGTGGTAGGTAAGGTAGTGTGAGAGGTGTTTTTTTTTTTTTAGTGCACATGAGTGTTGCACATGAGTGGTTTAAGGAATGATTTGTTTCATTGAGGATTATTTTTTAAGCTTTGTTGAAGAGATGTGTCTTCAAAAATTTGCGAAAGTTGGTTAGATTATCCATGGTTTTCAGGACCATGGGTAATGCGTTCCATATTTGTGTGCTTCTGTACACAAAAGTAGTGGCATATGACTGTATTTAATTCCTTTACAACTGGGGAAGTTCAGGTTGAGAAATTTGCAGGCCGATCTTTTGGCGTTTCTGGGCGGTAGGTCCACTAGATTTAACATATAGAGTGGGGAGTCTGCGTGGATGATTTTGTGAACAGTTGTGCAGATCTTGAACTCAGTTTGTTCTTTCAGCGGGAGCCAGTGCAGTTTCTCTCTTAGAGGCTTCGCATTTTCGTATTTAGTTTTTCAAAAAATGAGTCTGGCTGCGGTGTTCTGGGCTGTCTGGAGTTTTTTAATGGTCTGTTCTTTACAGCCTGCGTAAAGAGCGTTACAGTAGTCCAAGTGACTTATCACTAATGACTGTACTAGGGTGCGGAAGATGTTTCTTGGGAAAAAAGGTTTAATTCTTTTGACTTTCCACATCGAGTAGAACATTTTTTTCATTGTATTCTTCACGTGGGTATCGAGTATGAGGTTTCAATCAATGGTGACTCGAAGAATTTTGAGATTTCTGAAATAGGAAGTGTGCAGTATGGTGTGGTTATAGTGGGGTAGTTGTTTGTGTTATATTGGGAAGTGAGGACTAGACATTGAGTTTTTTCTGCGTTAAGTTTTAACTGGAAAGAGTCCGCCCAAGAGTGCATGATTTGGAGGCTCTGGTTGATCTCGTTGGTTATTTCGTTTAAGTCACTGTTGAATGGGATGTAGATCGTAACATCCCAGTATGGCATTACTTATGTACTTATACGTTTGGGAAGCTCACCAGGTGCCCTTGGCCTGGATTGGCAGCTGTCGTGGACAGAATGCTGGGCTCGATGGACCCTTGGTTTTTTCCCAGTATGGCATTACTTATGTACTTATGTACATCGTCAGCATATATGTAGGGGGTAAGGTTTTGATTAGCTAGAAGTGGTGTGTTTTGAATCTTACTGCTAACTGCTGTACCAGAGTTTTTGTGGATACATGCTGACACTTTTGTGCATGAGTAAGGCTGTACAGGTAGACAATATCTAGTTAGGATGTGCATGTAGGCACAACAGCAATCAGGTGTATGACCACCCATGAATGCCATCCTCCAATTCCCTCAGCATCTCTAGGGCCCTCCATCACCCCCACCTCTCCCAGGGGTATATGTCTCACATACTGGACATCCCCCATGGAATGTGGAACATAGGCCACAGATAGTTGTTCAGCCACATCTGCTAGTAATGTATGGATGCCTTGGCCATAAGAGATATGTACTGTGACAGGAGCAATATGGCTGTATCAATATCCAATATTGACTACTTAGGCATGAGGTATTATAGAATGAGATTAAGGAGGTGGTGCTTTATATATCCATTTTGCTAGATGCCTTAGCAAAGGGCCCTGCATAACAGTCTGGAATCTGCACCATGTTACAAAATAGCTAACTCCCTTTAGACAATGTCAGTACTGCTAACCCAAAAGGTTTTTTGGGAGATGGAATATTCAAATAAACATTGGGGCAACGATTTCTGGAACACTGCATTACCAAGAGAATAATGCCAGGACATCTTCATCATGGACTTTTGTGCATGGTGACTACATCTTTGCCCTTGCCAGGTATGAAACAGTAGTAGCCCTTATGACTGACCTCCCTGCTTGTTGTATTATGATATAGAATACATTGGACACATATTGTGCTGGTGCTGTTTGGGAATGTAGATGAATTCCTTAGCCATGCCAATTAAGATGTTCCCACAGCTTTCCAGCTGATTATATTCCAGACTCTGAAAGTTACAGGCTGCATGCAGTAGCCAATGTTGCCATGGCAATAGAAGGTGCTTCAGAAGATGTGTGCTTTATAGCATAGAAATGGTGTATATTAATGGATATTTGGGGTTTGTGTAAATTGAACTTTAAATTATAGGTAAAAGGCAGTAGCATGGTTAAACATATGAAACAGCAAAAAAAGTTACAGTAATAACAATATATTTACAACATTGTTAAAATGTATGATGTAATAAAATGAAAATATATGAAAATTACTCTTGGTGTAAAAGAGTAAAAGAGTTTTATTCTTTCATTTCAGGTGGGGCAAAAATACATGCCCCCTGCTACTTCAAAGCATCAATAACGACATATAGTTCTGCCCTCATATCCTGGAAAATGTCCTGGAAGCCCTGCCCCAGACAACATCTGAAGGGAAGGACTTTTCGGGTCACTAAATTCACAAGGGATCTCTTGGACCCACCTGGGTCAGTCGGACAACTGTGGGCACAGTCTGAGTAACAAAAGAGTCTAGAGATTTCCCAACCACTCCCTCAGCTCCCTTAACCTCTTCCTCCACTATCCTAGTTCTTGCTCCTCATTCTCCCCTTCTCCTTTGGTGCTGGGGAGACAGAGGCACCTTCCACCTCCTCCTCCTCCTCCTCCTTCTCTCACCCACTGGCAGATCTTGCAACTGTTATTTGGCAATGTAACTAGAGTGTAGATTTGCAGTAATTCATGCCTGGTATGAATCCAGGGGACAGACACCTACAGGTTGCTATTTGGGTTGGAAGGCCTGGCTATATATTAGATGAGAAGCAGCAGGCAGGGCAACAGTAATGCTTGGTCAGGTTCTAGACACATTTTAGAGTGCAAGATATACCAGTAGAAAAATGTCTGCATGAAGATTAGACAAGAGGAGAAAGGATATGTATACAGAATGCTTTAGAGGCCCTAATGGTTAGAGCAGTGAATTGAGAATCAAGAGAACCAGGTTCACGTACCACTTGAGTTGTTGGTGATTGTTTTAATTTTTTTTTAATTGTGCGCCCTCCAGGAAAAGAAAAATACCTACTGTACCTAAATGTAAGCTACTTCAATAGTATTCAGGCTTGCAGGTGTCTTATATATTCAGGTATGGTAGACTAAATTGCTGTTATGGTCTGTTCTGTTTAATGTTTTGTGCTATGAATATTGTGAATCCTCTTTTGTTAACCACCTAGTTATAGGTGGTATAGAAATTTTAAAAATAAATAAATATTTTTCTGCCCCTGAAGGGCTTACAATTAATAATAATAATAATAATAATAATAAAACAACAAAAAAAGTGGAATTTGAATCTGGGTCCCTTGATTCTTACTGCACTGGGGGCTTAAGGAGTTATTGTTCCTTAATCCCTCCACTGGACAGTTGCTTAATCAGTATATATTTCTGTAACCTGGATGTGAAAAGAGGAGTGGCCTAGTGGTTAGGGTGGTGGACTTTGGTTTTGAGGAACTGAGTTCAATTCCCTTTTCAGGCACAGGCAACTCCTTGTGACTCTGGGCAAGTCACTTAACCCTCCATTGCCCCAGGTACAAATAAGTACCTGTACATAATATGTAAGCCACATTGAGCCTGCCATGAGTGGGAAAGCATGGGGTACAAATATAACAAAGAAAAAAGTACCAGGTCTAAATACAAATGTCTATCTTTTTAAAGTCAGATGCCTCTTCCCCTTTGGACTATCCCTAATCCCATCCAAAATATGCCTAGACCATGCCCCCTTGCCATATGGATGTACTGCACTATTAAATGTCCATATCCTGCCTTTGTAAAATTGGAATTTAGATATCCTTGCAATATGGACATCTAAATGCCAGTTTTCAGATGTCTAAAACAAGAATAGATCTTTTAAAATAACCACCATAGTGTCATGGTTCGGCAAGACAAGGCAAGTCATACTATACATATTGGGATAGCAGGAAGGCATATGCAAATGAGAGACTAGGGGACTCTCAATGTAGTTACATGGAATATTTTTTCATCAATGAATATTTAAGTTCTGGAACTCATTGCCAGAGCATGTGGTAACAGAGGTTAGTGTATCTGGACTTAATAAAGTCCATAGTCTGCTATTGAGATAGACTTGGGGAAGCCATAGCTTGCCCTGGGATTGGTAGCATGGAATGTTTCTACTTTTTGGGTTTCTGCCAGGTACTTGTGACCTTGATTGGCCACGGTTGGAAACAGAATACTGAGCTAAATGGACCATTGGTCTGACCTAGTATGGCTATTCTTATGTTCTTATGTACAATCTACATGAAAAAGTGGCATAAAATGATACCACTAGCATATGCAAAGTAGGTATGTTGTCAGATGTTAGTTTCCACATGTTGAAAATGCTGATATGCCCATTACAGATATGTCGATCTTCAAAGACATTATCACATGCTGATGTCCTTCTTATAGCAAAATGAATTTTCTCAGCAAACATTCCCAAAGTACCAATTTTCAACCTTTCAACACCAGCAGACTTGCAAGTGTATTCATGTTCACACTAATATATATATATATATATATATATATATATATATATATATATATATATATATATATATTTAGTAAGGGGATCCTCAGGTATCACAATGCAAGTGTTATCAATGACCACTTTCTTGATATAGCACTGCATACTCCTCATTGGTCCCTCATTTTTTATTAACAATTTTTATATCAAAAATTCAAAAGCTACTAAGCATAGAAAATAAACAGAGCCTCTGCCAACATGGCCAGGTTTCACAATCTTCTTCAAGGTAGAGCTCCAAAATAGCATCTGAAGTTTTGTCATATATCCTCAGCTTTTGAATTTGTGATATAAAAATATTTAATAAAAAATGAGGAACCAATAAGGAGTATGTGCTGTTATATCAAGAAACTGATCATTATTAGCACTTACATTGTAATACCAGATGATCCCCTTACTAAAAAAAAAATATTTTAGTGTGAATATGAATACACTTGCAAGTCTGATGGTACTGAAAAGTTGAAAATTGGTACTTTGGGAATGTTTGCTGGGAAAATTGATTTTGCTATATATTAAGGACCCTGTTTACTAAGCCACGCTGTAGGAGCGCTAGAGATTTTAACACGTGCTAAAAATTAGCAGGAGCTAATGCAGCAGCCCGGTGGTAGTTCCTACTGCGCATCATATCCAGCGCTACTAAACTTTTTGTAGTGTTGCTGTGTACCCGGCGGTAATCGGGCAGTGCTGCATGCTGCCCAGTTAGCATGGGAGCCCTTAGTGCCACCCCAATGGGTGGCGGTAAGTGCTTTCCCCTGAAATGGCCGTGCAGCAAGTGCTTCACTATGGTAAAAGAGGGCCTTGGAGCGCATCAAGAAAACACGCTGAAGTCAGCGCAGGCCCCCTTTTGCTGCAGCTTCGTAAAAGGGGCCCTTAGTAAACGGGGGGGGGGGGGGGGGGGGTTGTTTGAAAATTTTTCAATAATAAAAAAAGCAACTTTTATAACTTCTCAAAGACTGTTCAGCTTGTCTTTTTTTCTGAATTGTTATCGGCATTGAACTTTGCAGTCTATGCGGAATATAAAATTAAATTGTATTGTAGGGTCAGAAAAGATTAATGCCTGCTCATTTTTTTTTATTTTATTATTCCTTATTTGCACATGGTAACTTCAGGCAGGGATATTTGAAAGGAAACTATGCATCAAAAGAGATCATTGTTTCAATCCTAAATTGTTTTACTGGATCCATGAACTCACATCTCAGGAAGCTTAGCTTGGCTGACTTCTGCATCAGTGTGCTCTTCTTTCTGTCTCTCCTGGCCAGTGTGTTGTATTTTTTTTTAGTCCCAGAGGACATTTGTCTCTTATTTGCAATGGGAGAAGGTATGTGGTCTTGCTACTAGAAACTGAGATAGGGAGAAGGCCTATTATTTGTAGGAAGGATGGGAGAATGAAAGAAATTCTCGTAGAGTTGCACAGATGTAGGTCATATGTTTTATCTATTTTATTTCAAATACTAATAGCCTGTATATCAAAAAATCTATGTGGTTTACAATACAAAGATGCATAATTTTAAAACATATATAATTGAAAAGACAAAAAACAATAGACTGAATACAATTAAATGGTACCTAAATCACTATTAAATTGATCTTTATTATACATTTTTATCAAATCTAGATAGCTCATTATTCCTCTGATCCTATTATCTTTCAGTGAAATATAGGCTTATTGGAATAATTATGCCTTCACCTTCTTATGTAAGGACAGAATCTAGCCAACATTCAAAGTGATTTAAGCAGGTAAGAGAGGCTCCTGCCCATTTACATCATCTGAGACCACCTACCTCCTGATATTCAGCGGCCACTGAATATCGCCAATCCTAATTCCACCTGCTTAACTATGCAGACCTTGACTGAATATTGGCCTGGACCCACGTAACTATATTTTAACTTTAAAGAAGCCCCAATTCTCCTCCCAGCCTCCAAAAAAGCCCCCCTCCTTCCCCCAGTCTGAGAGAATCAAAGCCATCCCCCTGTAACAAGCCTCACAGACCTACCTGTATCCCTGGGGGTCCTAGTGGGGGCATTGGGAACAGGAGCAAAGTCCCCTTACTTCTACCCCTTGTGACTGACTTCTATAAATGGCTGCCATCTCGTGGCAGCAGTTCGTGGTACTTGGACCATCCCCAGCAAACTTAGCCCTGATATTAAGTGCCAGTGCCTGGATGTGGCCCAGCACCGACTATTGGAAGCTAATCTAGTCAGCAACAGTCAGCGTTTAAAAAACCACTGACCGCCGCCAACTGAATATTGGCCAGAAAGTTATTAACTTTTCATATATATTTTTATTATTATTAATTTAGATTTTGCTCACACCTTTTTCAGTAGTAGCTCAAGGTGAGTTACATTCAGGTACTCTGGATATTTTTCTGTCCCAGGAGGGCTCACAATCTAAGTTTGTACCTGAGGCAATAGAGGGTTAAGTGACTTGCCTAAGATCAAAAGGAGCAGCAGTGGGATTTGAACTGGTCACCCCTGGATTGTAAGACTGGTGCTCTAGTCACTAGGCCACTCCTCCACTCCTAGGGCTTTTTTTGAGGGGGTACTTGGAGGGTACTGAGTTAGGGTTACCATATGACTCCAGAAAAAGGAGGACAGATTGAGCCAGTCTGGGTTTTACTTCCATTGCTTTCAATGGCAGCAAAGCCCAGACTGGATCAATGTGTCCTCTTTTTTCTGGAGCCATATGGTAACCCTATAATGAGTACCAGCACCTTTTCCATTGTTTGCTAAAATTGACCCATGGACCCCACGTGGTTGCAGGGGGCCTGGCTATTGTGAGATGGGTTCCTCAGTGATCACCCCACCTCTGAAGGGTGGCCTAAAATTGAGTACCAGCACCATTTTTACTAGAAAAAAACTCCCTAGGGTTTCCTTTCATTTGCCGCACAGGAATTGCTAGTGCAGCTTTGTAAAAGAAGCCCATAGTTATGCAGTTGCCAACACTGAATATCGACCAGCATCCACATAAATTCTGGGTTGGTGCCCAGACATGACCCTGGCATTGAATATAAAGGAAATGTTTTATACTGACTTTTATTTGGAAGATTGAAGCATCTCTGTGTAATCATTTAAGGTAAGTGGATATTTGAATAAATGAACATGCCTGGGACACCCAGAGGAGGACAAGCCCATTGACATAAAGGAGATAATAAACCTAACACAGAAGATAAATGTTGTATGATTTATAAGGACAATTCTATAAGGGTAAAATTTGCACTTATATTTTAGGCTCAAGTACTTAGGCCAACCATAGAGATGGTATAGATGCCCAGGCCTAGATTTATACACATACTTGTGCAACCCACATGCGGTCCACCCAGATTCCATCCATGTGTATATCCACTCTGAAATTCTGCACCCTTTCAGTTAGGCATCTTCTTGTAGAATACTACATAGCTGGAATATTTGCATTTGCATACATAGGTACACACATACATGCATAAATACCAGCATTCTGTTCTTTTATATGTCCTCTTGGTGCCTACATATTGGTGCTTTCTTTATAGAATTCCCCTCTATGGGGTTAATTCTGTAATTCTACGTCTATATATAGGCACATATTCTTTAAAGAAAAGTAAGTCCTGACATCTCTATAGAATACTAGCATAACAGGGCATATATGAGCATATTTATGGATTTGTTAATTTATTTATTGGGGTTTATTAACCACCTTTATGAAGAGATTCACCAAGGCAGTGTGATGTGATATGATATTATATGTTTCTTGTATCTCACTAACTCTCACTTACTAGTGGTTCAAAGCGGTTAACAAAGATAAAGGGAAAAAATATATAACATAGGAAAAGATGATCAAGAGGCAAATCATTTAAACAGATAAGTTGCATGCATAGTTACAGAATACAGCATCTGCACGCCCTTTATAGAATCGTGATTAGCGCCAATTTCTTTCAGCACCCAATTTTGAGCGTCATTTACTGTTTCTGGTCTTGTACGTCAAAACTCATAGGGGTTGATATTCAGACTGTGGGAGGGAGCCTGGCTAACTCCCGCAGTTGGTGGTCGGCCCGGATATTCAATGTTGGTTCGTGTCCGGTGACCGACATTGAATATCTGGTTTATTTTTGGCCAATTTAAACTTTAAGCGGCTCAGTGTGGACACTTATAATAGAAAAAAAATCCACCAAAAGACGGAGAACTCAAGACACCCCACGAAAAACAACAATACAAAATAAAAGTGGGAGGATGACCAAGGATGCCAAAGACTGAGAAGATGTATAATATAGGCTTCATACATAATAACTTTTTCACCCATTAAGTTTGCCATTTAATATTCTCTTTTGCTATGGTTTTCAGGTATTTTACAATTAAACTACTCCAATATGTGTACATACATGTTTTGTATTTCCAAAAATATCTGTTAGTATAAACCCAATTCAGAGATACACATTTTATTCAATATTTCCTTTGCATATGCACACCATTATTTTGCTTTTGTTGTTTTTAACTATTTTTTAATGTAGTAATGTTGCCTCAATAAATTTTATATGTATTTATATGCATTTAAATATTCTGCTTTTGATTTTTAACTCTGTTATTTTCTACGTATGTTTTAAAATTAAAATATAATGTTTTTTTATTATGTTATTATTACACTTTAGATATATCTTACTATATATTTTAGCATATGCATGTTATTTATTAGTGTATTGTTTTTATAATTTTCATTTATTTACATTTGATCATAGACTCCTGATGCAGGCCTAACGGCCGAAACACAACGTTGTGTCGAGTCTCTTCACTTTAATAAACTTTTCTATATTATACATCTTCTCAGTCTTTGGCAACCTTGGTCATCCTCCCACTTTTATTTTGTATTGACACTTATAATAGCCATCTATGGACTGAATATTTGGGGATAGCCAGCTATATCGTCCAATATAGCCAGTTATTTCCTAGCCACTAACCACCGATATTCAGCAGGAGATAGCCAGCTCTCCCCCGTTGAATATCTCTGGATAGCTAGTTAAGTGCCATTTTTGAGTGGAGTTGAATGGAGAGTTGTCACTAAATACCTTTTCTAGAATACCATGATGCACAAAATGTTTTTTTTTCAAGCAATATTTGATGTCTAAGCACTTCTTCCTATCCAGGCAATCAATTTCAAAGTAGCTGCTCAAGTAGTTCACTATTAGAAGGTACTCAATTTCTTTGAATTGAAATATGTTGATTCCCACTTTTTGTCAAAGATTGGTAGGCGTTGGGTGAGGGGTTCTTGGGCAGTGACCAATTGGATCTTAGCACATTTGTATTACCTCTGGACAAAGTTCTGAATTTCATGATTCATGGATGGCCAGAATTATTTCCAGCATCTTTTGACTGAAACATACAGTCATTGTCCTTTGTAAATCGACAGTCAATTCATCAGAGACACTGTGAAAATTTCCAATCTTTGGTGCCAACATCTCATCGTTAGTGAGCAGTCCTCTCCGGATCTACTGCTTCATAGCCAGGTAGATCTTATCATTTTCCCCAGCTCACCAAATAGTATCTATCGTTTCAGACATTGCAACTAGCACTATCTCTGTGTGAGATGCCTCCTTGATCAGTAAGGCTTACGCCATGTAATGTATTCAAGCCCCCCCTTGGCTACACCACTGGCCTGAAGAAAGAAACACAAACCAGTTACAGCAGACAGTGAGACTGCTTATTTGATTGGAATATCAAGCACATAAAGGGTTTTGAATTATTACCTGTGATGCATAAAGTTTTAATTTCAAGATTTTCCCTGAAAACATTAATAGGATTAATTAGAAAGGATTAGATTTGATTCCTAATTTACACAGTGCAGTGGCTTGATTTTTTTTTTTACCTTTAATTATTATTAATTTGTCAAGCTGTGTAATTAACAGGACACGTAAAGGGTTTCTACTAGAGAAAATCATTACCTGTAGATAGATTTCAGTCTGATAAATATATCTAATCCCAAGACACTAGGTGTGACACTATTATTTATCTTCTGTGCATAAGGTCTTTATATAAATGTACACCCAGTATCTAAAGCCTTAGGGAAAATATTGCTTAACACCAGATTCTTCTAGGATTCAGTATTTAGATAGTTTTAAAGTATATTATTGTAGCTGATAATGTTTTTCTTGTCATTGACATTAGTGAATATTTTTGAAAATGTTAGATCTTTATGGGGCAACTTTCAAACTGCCCATATTGTGACAGAGACTGCATGTACTATATTTATTATTCACAGGCTTTGTACCAGTTCGCAGAACAAAATTATGATCAGATTTATCACGTTCAAACTTATTGTGGCTCGGAACTATGTACGCCCAGTTGAACCTACTTTTTCTCTTAGTAAAAGTTTGTTGGAAAGAACACTTAAGGGATTGAAAATGCAGTCTGTAATGCAGCTAAAAACATGTGTGTTGTGGAACAACATGTAAGCTGCTAGCAGCATTGATAGTATTTTTCAGACCATTGTTTACCTGTGCTGTTCTATTTGACCAGTTGCTTGTCCCCAGGAAGATTTACTGGGACTCCTTCATGTTTGCCAGCTTCACTGTGCCTGTTCCCAGATCACTGCTATCCCCACTTCCTGAATAACATCACTTGGAGGCAAAGGATAAAGGAGGTCAGGCCAATGCTGGAGGGAGAGAGCCTGATCACTTGCTTGTCCCTGAAAGATCTGCTGGAACTCCTCCATGTTTGCAAGCTTCACTGTGACTGGTACTGGAGCACTGCTAGCCCCAGCCCCTGAGTAACATCATTCAGGGGCATGAGGTGAAGAAGGCCAGACCAGCAACCCAAAGTGAGAGCCTCCTCTGTTGCGTTGACAAAAGATGGTGACTAAGGAGCTCCTTAGTGTAACCAGTGGAAGAATTTTTTTTATTTATTTAGTACCTGGCATCTGGGAGCTGAGGGAGGCTCTGGGACACATGCACAGTAGTGTCAATGGAGACCTGCACTGACACTGGCAAGTTTAAAAATACTGAAAATATTTTAAAAGGGGATTGCATGCATTTCAAGATTAGAATTCAGATGCTGGAAACTTTTACTTATTAGTTATAAGGTTTTTGAAGTTTAGAATTCATGCAAATGAGTCCGTTTTTGAAGGGTTTTAGTTTGGGTATTTAAGGTTCAATTTTCTTGGGAATTTTTAGAGAATAAACATTAGGCCATGGTTATGACCTAAATTGTGAAGTTTGAGGCCAAAACAAAGGGTTTATATATTGGTTTTATCCTACAAGACCTTATGGAATTCCTGTATGGAAATATGATCTCAAATAGAGATACCTGATTGGTTGCACTACTGTTGTTAGAGATCTGCTTAGTGACAGTTAAGGGAGAGCAACAGAAACTTTCCATGAGAGAAGACCTGCTTCTTAGTGTGGTTGTGTGTATGAGGTCTGTGAGTCAGAGATTGGTAACAAATCTTGAGTGAAATAATAATAAAAGACTGTTTGAGGTTACTCTGATTGAGAATATTAGAAGGATAAGAAGATTTTATTGTAACCTGAGGAAGTCTGTGATTTCTTAACTGTAAGAGGAAAGTTGCTACATCTCATAGGGGTTAGTGAAGACTTCCTGTATTATTTAGAGGGGGGGAGATAAAGCATTATTTAAAATTATTTTATTCTAACCAAAACTGCTGAGAAGCCTTAAAGGTTAATGATCCTTCATTGGGCTTAAGAGATATTAACAGAAATTGATATGATAAAAATTCTAAAGGGATCTCCTGAACAAATAACAGTTTTTAGAAAAGGGGTTATCAGATTTGAAGTCTGTACCAAACAGGTTGGACAGCCATTTAATGTTGGAAGGGTAAAAGTGAAGGGGTAACTGAAATAAAAAATCTCTTAGGGCTGAGTGAATTCTGTATGCTGGTGTGTGAGTAGCATGGTCAGTGTTATATGACAAGAATTCAACAACTGCTCTTTCCATAGTTAGGGAAAAGAAATGTTTGTTAGGACAAGTCAGGAAAAAGAAAAGACTCAGAGACTTTAATTTAATTTATTTTTCTTATTTTAGAATACAGTTGAGGTTCCAGTAGAAGGCAGGCAAATATTAAAGTACATACACTGCAGGGAGGCAGACTCTCTCCTTTTATTTTTTTAAGTATAGGTTTAGGAGGAAGACAAAGCTGAGACTACCAGGGAAGAAGAATTGATCCGAAGGTTCAGAAGGCATCCAGCTAAGTACTATAGGAAAAATAAGGATAACTGGACTCTGGACAGAAAGAGAGAGAGACACTTTGCATTCACATTGCATATACATACTCTATGGAACTGAGAATCTAAGGAAAGGAAAATCTAAAATAGTTAAATTATTTCTTGGCTATATGATTGGTTTGAAATAATATTAATGGATACTTACCTTTAAAGAAATTCCTATAGGAAATAAATAAGAAAAAGAAAGAAGTGGTAATTGCTCAAAAGGGAAAAATATTAAGAAAATTCATGCAAGATGTGTTAATAGCTATGTAATACCTGTGATTGTAAGTAATTCTGTAAGTCCTATTGAAAGGGAAAAATATTTTAGAGTGTAATAGCTGGATCCAGTAGGATATTGAGACATTGATAACAGTTATGCTATTCAACTTTTACTAATCGTTATGAATTTCCAGGTGCAATATAATCCTTGATTTGCTCCAAAATAAACAATATGGTTATTCTTTATTAAAGTGTGTGGTTTTAAATTGATGTAAATCAAATTGATTCTATTTACAGGAATTAATACTTATCTTTAATGTATTCCTCCGGTAATACCTTTCTCAGGAGGATGTTTGTTTATGTTCACTTTGCCTTTTTGTGAGCTGCACACAGTAAACCTTGGCTCACAGGGCTACATACAAGAGGGGTAATTGAACTGTGTGTTGTTCGCAGGACAGGCAGGTGACATTAGAAGGCTCCTTTGGGCAGACTTTGGGGGGGAGGGTTCTTTGTTGTCTTTGTTTTTGTGAACATTCTTTTGTTGGAGTGGATGAAAGGAGGGATTGATGTGGTGTTGGGTGTGGGGTGGTATGCGGAATTGGGTTCTATGTTAGGGTGTAGGCATGATATTTCAGGAAGCACTTCAGTGTTTAGACAGGTTGAAGTATGTACAGAGTGTGTGATGTAGGACGAGAATTTGCAAGTGGGATTAGTGAATTCAAGATCAGTAAGTAACAAGACAGTTGTGATGTATGATTTGCTGAGTCAGAATGGTTATGATATTTGTGTGTAACTGAGTCTTGGCAGGTGGAGTTAAATTTAGTAGTAGTACAGCAGTGTTGTCAATGTGACTATAAATGGGAATGATCCAGTAGAACATATAAGAAGGATGGGGAGAGAGTTATGTTTTTTTAGGAAGAGTCTGAGTTTTAAGGTGGTGTATGAGTGAGCTCTTAGTTCGTACTGGTGATAATTTGCCGATGGGTGTGATGTATTGTGCACCAGGAATGTAAGAATCTGGTTGTTTGCTATTGTTTGAAGCATTACTAGCATGGCCAGTGAATTTGGATAACTTTTGTTTGTCAGGGGAGATTAATATTCTATTTGATCCTGTATCCATTTAAGTTTGTAGAAAGGGATCATGTTTTGTTTGAAGTTTTGGAGGCTCACGTCTTTGGAATAAATAGTGGAGAAAATGACTCATAAAGCAGGACATGTATTGTATTTGTTTTGTTTTGATTTGATTTTTTTTTTGTCACATACATTAGGGCTGCTTTGGTTCAGTCATTTATTGTGACCCCCCCGCCCCTGTGTGTGTAGGGGAGGGGGTCTGATCATGCACTTGTTTCCTTCCTCCTGAAATTTGGGGAGAATTTGGATGTTACACTGGACATCCACGGGTTATGAAGGTACGTTCAGTATTTTTTTTTAATTTTTTTATTTATCATTTTTCTTAATTACATTCACGTTTATCACATAAATGTA
The DNA here is from genome assembly GCF_901765095.1 of Microcaecilia unicolor. Taxonomy (NCBI): domain Eukaryota; kingdom Metazoa; phylum Chordata; class Amphibia; order Gymnophiona; family Siphonopidae; genus Microcaecilia; species Microcaecilia unicolor. The sequence goes on from NC_044033.1 coordinate 99,659,202, forward strand.
AGGAAAAACAGAAATTAACGTTCAGTATTTAAAGTGCAAAATTTGTCTAGGGTGTGGCTTCCATCATTGGTTGTTGGAGAGGACTGTTTGATAGATGAGGATGTAGAGGTACTCTACTACTACTACTACTACTACTTTGCAGGAGACATTGGATGTCATTGAGCAAGTACATGACATTCTGATCTGGCAATGCTATAGGCCTTGCCTGTGGTGCATGCTTCCATTGCAGTAACCGATAAGAGAGCTGAGAAAGAGTCAGAGGGTAGGGAAGAACACTTATGATTTTGATATTTATCAATTACAGCTTCAGGAATATTTGTGGGTGTGTGAGGATGAAAGAAATAAATTTATAGGAGTCATGTGAAATATGCCTTGAATAGACTGAAGAAGTTGTTCCATACAGTGAAATTGTTGGTAAATGTTTATGTGGATTGGAATATGTTGTTAGGGCCAAATGCTGATGAGTTTGTGGTTTTCTAGGAAGTTAAAATGATATAACTGGAAGAGATGTTAGGTGATAGAGGGATGTTGGATGAGAATTCTGAAAATAGGAAGGAAGTAGAGGTTTGGAAGTCATTTTGTGTGGCAACAGAAAAGATTTGCTATATTTTGAGTAGGATTACCCCAACTAGGTCCTTATTGGATTCTTGTGCCTAGCAGTGGTAAGTCATTTGGCTAGGAAGGTGACACCAGTGTTGACAGTGATTGTAAATAAATTGTTGATCTCTGGTTTATTGCCAAAAATGTGTAAATGTTGGTTTGATTCTACTGTATTAGGGAATTGTAGGCCAATCTCCGTATTACGTATGACAGCTAAGGTGATTGAAAAGGTAGTGTTGTTTCGGTTGGTAGAATCAGAATGTATTGATCAAATCCATTATTTGGATAAGCACAGATATGGCTTTTGTGCTGCTCATGGGTTAGAACCCTTGTTGTTATCCACAGATGACACCTTGAAATATAGAAACAAAAAAATGTAAGTAGATAAAGACCATATGACCTATCCAGTCTGCGCAGTCATGCCATCTAGTCTCCCTATCACTCCCTTAGCTGTCCTGAATTCAGATACTGTTTCAGTCTCGACCACTTCTACCGGGAGACCATTCTATGAATTCACTACCCTTTCTGTGAATAAGAACTTCCTTAGATTACTTCTGAGTCTATCCTCTTTCACCTTCATCTGTTCCAGAGTTTTCTTTCAATTGAAAGAAACATGCCTCCTGTGCATTTATGCAAATTAGGTATTTAAATGTCTCTATCATATCCTCTGAAGTCTATCCCCATACACTTTATGATTAAGACCACTGACCATTTTAGTTGCTGCCCTCTTGACCAACTCCATTCTGTTTATATCTTTATCAAGGTGTGGTCTTCAGAATTGTACATAATAGTCAAAATAAGGTCTCACCAGAGTCTTATACAAGGGCATCATCACCTCCTTTTTCTACTGGTCATTCTTCTCCCGATGCACCCAAGCATCCTTCTAGCTTTCACTGTTGCCTTTTCTACCTGTTTGGCCACCTTCAGATCATCTCATATGATCACACCCAAGTCCCGCTCCTCTTTCATGCACAAAAGTTCTTTACCCCTAAACTGTAACATTCCCTCAGGTTTTTACAGCACAAATGCATGGCCTTAAATTTTTTAGCATTAAATCTAAGCTGCCAAATTCCAGAGATGGAGTATGGATGAGAAGTAGAATTTTTGTTTGATGACACTGGATATGTCATCTGCACTTGATACTGTTGATACTGGTTTATTGGGTTATGAGATAAAGTATGATTCATTTTAGTTATATTTCTCTGGGCATTCTAAAGTGGTGGGGTGGTCTTGGTGAAGAAAGGAGCACCCCAGGGGTCAGCACTGTAGGTACGTCTTTTTAATATCAATATGGCCTCATTAAGTTCAGTATTTGAGACCTTGAAGGTTCATTATCATGTGTATGCTGACAATATTCAGTTATTTTTTTCCCGTAGTAAATGGTGTTGATGGGGTGAGAGAGTGCCTGCCCTGAGATTGGTAGCATGGAATACTGCTACTGTTTCGGTTTCTGTCAGGTATTTGTGACATGTACAGGCCAATGTTGTAAACAGGATACTGGGCTAGATGGACCATTGGTCTGACCCAGTATGGCTATTCTTATGCTCTAATGAATGCATTAATATAGTCGGCATTTGGATGAATAATAACAGACTTGTTTTCAATGTAAAGATGGAGATCATGATTGTAGCTAGAGTAGTTATAGGTGTGTCAAAATAGTCGCACATCACTCCAGTACTAAAACAGTTGCACAGGTTGTCAGTTTAGTTCAAAGTACACTTTAACATACTTTCATTGATTCATCAAACTACTCTTTAGTCTGATGCTCCCTGGTATATGATCCAGGCTTTGGCAATCTACTACCCATGTCAACAATTACACTCGGAAACTGCTATGCAGTTATCAATTAAGGAGACCTATGAAGAAACTAGGGGCACTGCCTTTTCTTTGGCCAGTCACTTTTATGGAACTCATTACCTGGAGCTCTGTGATTACGTAACAGTACTGTGAAATTTAGGAAATTTTTGAAAACATGTTTATTTGTTCAGGCATTCTTCACTGTTTAAATGTATTATTAGTTAGCAACCTAAAGTGAACAGGAATTGAGGAGAATGAAGGGTTTAATGCTGTTATGTTTGATTTTATTGTTGATTGTTTTTATTATATGTGTTTTCTGTAATCCTAGGTTGTAGGTGGACTATTATGGCCCTGTTTACTAAGCCACACTGTAGGTGCGCTAACGTTTTAGAGTGTGCTAAAAAGTTAGCATGCCTACAGCGTGGCTTAGTAAATAGGGCCCTAAGGGGCCCTTTTACAAAGGCACGTTAGGCTCTATGTACATGCAACGTGCCAAAATGAGACCACCGCCAGGCTACCACGTCCCCCCCCCCCCCCCCGGTGGTAATTTCAGATTTGCCACATGCCCTTAATGCCTGCATGATTTATTTATTTATTTCATCCCACATACAGTGTTTCCAGTGGTATTCAGCAGTTGGCACACGCCAACCAGTCACCATGTATGTAGCGTGTGAGCCCTTAAAGCTAGATCAATGGGTGGCATTAAGGGCTCAGGACAGTTTTACCATATGCTTTTTTCCCATCCCAATTTTAAAAAGCCCTTTATTGCAGACATGCTATCAATCCAGGAACATAAAACCTATGAAATTAAAATAATGAAATATTTTGACACCTACCAGACAAGACTTAACAAAGATCGGGATTCCTATCACATTATAATCCATACAATTATACTGCTTTGTCACCCTCTGATCACCCATCCATCTCTTCCTGTTTCCCATCCCCTACCTCCACCCTTACCTTTTCCTGTGAGACTGTCATTGGAATGACTTCACGTTTCATTTATATAATTCTGATAATTCCCATTGCTTGTTCAGTTCTGATCTGAAAAAGGTATTGCCTTCCAAAGCTAATCAAAAATATATTGTTAGTCCAACAAAAAAGGTACCTTCTTTTCTTTCTTTTACTTTTAATCTCATTCTCAGATATTTAGACCATGGTCAGTGAGGAGCCTGGATATTCAATGCTGGGCATTTTCCAGTGACCGGCATTGAAAATATTGGGGGGGGGGGGGGGGGGGTTTGGCCGGTTTCAACTTAACCATCCAAGTTGATATTCAGAGCTGGTCAGTTGAATTGAAACCAGACAAATATAGGCCTACTATTTTAGCATCCTAATTTGGCTGCCAAACCTAGCCATCAATACACTGAATATCAGCGGATAGCAAGTTATATCGCATGATATAACCGGCTATCCACTAAGCTCTAACTGGTGATATTCAGAGGGAGATATCCGGCTATCTCCTGCTGAATATTGCCAGATAGCCATTTAAGTGCTATTTAAGTGGCCAGAAGCCATTCCTGAACGGTTAAATGGTTTTAAATATCAGCTTGTGTTTTCCTGTCTAGTGTTTTGTCTCTCCATTATTGTTTTTGCCTTGTCTACCACTGTTTTTGATTTTTAATAATTATTTTTTGTAAACTGCTGAAATTTTATTTAGATTTTGAAAGATATCAAATAAAGTTGAACCTTGAACCTAAATACACTTTCTAAATTCCAGTGTCGTAAATAATCTGAAACTGCTATAAGGCCTTACAGTTCTGTTTGCCTTATGATTTGTAAATACATTATTGGTAGAACTAGGAGCTGATGCATCTGTTAAAAAATAGGAGACCTTTTTCTTTCTAATATATTACTATTTGTTTATTTCCTCAGACCTTCTTTGACTTTTTTTCTAACAAGAAAGGAAGGAAAGTTGCTTCCCAAGGAAGAGGTTTCATTAACTGTGAGTGATCCTTATATGTTTTGTTTTCCAGGTCCTCTTTGCTGTGAAGGAGCTAATGCAATGAAAAATGGTAGGTTGTTTGGAGCACTTTGTTTTAATGCTGAGTAAAATGGTTTCATTTGCAGTACAGTTTATTTTAATGTACTGTAAAATGGACTTTTAATGCTTTTATTAGAATTTATTCATTTTAACGTGCACTATGGGGCTCATTTTCGAAAGAGAAAAATGTACAAAAATTGTCATAAAGCACCATTTGGACGGATTTCTTCTCAAAACATCCAAATTGGTATTTTTGAAACCTGTTTTGCAGATGTCTATCTATGCATTTCGTCTGCAGTATGTCTAAATCTCAAGGGGGCATGTTGGGGGCATTTCAAAGGCGTGATTAGGATGTGCCTAACACTTAGATGTTTTACAGCCATAATGAAACAAAACCAATATGTCTAGAGTGAAAATTCAACGTTTTGGTCTAGGTGATACGAAAAGATGCCCTAAATGACAAGATGACCACTGATGGGATTCAGAGATGACCCCCTTTACTCCCCCAGTGGTCACTGACTCCCTCCTACCCCCCCAAAAAAGTGAATTAAAACTAGTAATCATTAGCCTCTATAACAGCTTCAGATGTTATACTCAGGTCCTTTAGAGCAGCATGCAGGTCCCTGGAGTAGTGTAGTGGTGGGTGCAGTGCACTGTAGACCCAGGTGGACCCAGGCTCATACCTCCCCCTACCTGTTACACTTGTGGTGGAATCTGTGATCCCTCCAAAACTCACCCGAAACCCACTGTACCCACATATAGATGCCCCTTCACCTATAAGGGCTATTGTAGTGGTATACATTTGGGAGCAGTGGGTTTTGGGTGAGTTTTGGAGGGCTCAGCAGACAAGATAAGGGAACATTGGTGAGATGTTGATGATACGTTGAAACCCTCTGCTCAGTGTGCTGCGGTGGCTAAGAAAACACATAGAATGTTAGGTATTATTAGGAAAGCAATGAAAAACAAAAGTGAGGATGTTATAATGTCTTTGTATCACTCCATGGTGCAACTGCACCTCGAAGATTGTGTTCAATTCTGGTTGCCGCATCTCAAAAAAGATAGAGTGGAATTAGAAAAGGTACAGAGAAGGGCAACGAAAATGATAAAGAAGATGGGACGACTTCCCTATGAGGAAAGGCTGAAGCGTCTAGGGCTCTTCAGCTTGGAGAAAAGACGGCTAAGGGGAGATACGATAGAGGTCTATAAAATAATGAGTGGAGTGGAACGGGTAGATGTGAGTCATTTGTTTACTCTTTCCAAAAATACTAGAACTAGGGGGCATGCAATGAAGCTACAAAGTAGTAAATTTAAAACAAATCGGAGAAAACGTTTCTTCACTCAATGTGTAATTAAACTCTGGAATTAGTTGCCAGAGAATGTGGTAAAGGCGATTAGCTTAACGGGGTTTAAAAGAGGCCTGGATGGCTTCCTAAAGGAAAAGTCCATAGACCATTATTAAATTGACTTTGTGGAAAATCCACTGCTTATTTCTGGGATAAGCTGCATAAAATATATTGAAATTTTTTGGGATCTTGCCAGATATTTGTGACCTGGATTGGCCACTGTTGGAAATAGGATGCTAGGCTTGATGGACCTTTGGTCTGTCCCAGTTTGGCAATACTTATACACTTATGTATGTGTACCTGGGAGCATTTATATGAAGTCCACAGCATTGCCCCCAAGGTTTCTCCATTGTTCCCTTGGGATGTCTCGGAGACCAGTCTGCTAAAAATGCTGGCCCCTCCTACAATGTCTTGATTTTCTACATTTTTCACTTGTGCATCTTTTTTTTTTTTTTTTTTGCGAAACTGTCCTGAAAAGGTAAATGCACAGAGCACAAAGCCTTGTTACAAACTGTATTTTTTTAAAAAGATGTTTTGCTTTTTCAAAAATGGTTACACTTGCTATTTTGATTTGGGACATTTAGCGTAAACCATTCAAAGTCCAACTTAGATGTCATATCGAAAATGCCCCTCTACATGTCCTAGCTATAGAAAGCAGTAGTATATCTTTCCTCTTCTTGTTGGTGGATATTGGTAATACAAAAGGAATACATAAGGCTTACCTTAAGGATCTGTATATTTTTGGTCTATATTCAATAAAGAATTGTTTTCTTGAGCAAAGAATGTGAAAAAATCTTTTTCAGTTATGGCTATGCCATCTTCTTTCAATTTATTCTTTCAGAAATTACAGCACTTGCCTTTTGAAAATAAGCTTGACAAACCAGTGTTTGTAGAGAGAGATTCCAGCACACTAATAAACCACACATGCACTTTCCTAACATTTATGTCTCATGCTCAAGTTCCTTTCACATCCAACGTCACATTGTTCATATGTACTAACAATTACACATACAGGAGGCAACTTTTCAAAATTATTGGGGGTGCTGAGTCTAATGGAAATAATCTCTCCCTGGATACATACAAAGAATTTTTCAATATTGGGGGTGCTCAAGCATCCCTCACCCACAGAACCGGCTCCTATGATCACACTCAAGCAACACTAAACCTATATAGGAAATCCACAGGACACCAATGATGCCTGCCAAGCCCAAGAACTAATTGTTTTACAGTTTAAAAATTAAACACTGTACTCTATTTTCTCTTTGTTTTCTTTCAGGGTCATAGGTTTCAGTTTTTCCAGATGAATGAGAATGACAAACACAATACAAATTATTCTTCCATGAACACAATGAAGGTGCTTGCTCAATATTGAGGGTGCTCAGTACCCACTGCTACCCACAGAGCTGGCTCCTATGTTCAGGATAGAGGGATGTCAGGATTTATCAATCTTGTTAGGCAAGTAAAATTAATTTAAATAGGTTTTGCTAAGCTAGGCTAGGAATAGTTTAGGAACACGTTCCTTCTTATTAGGAGTGGACCACGTGGAGGGGCATAATCGAAAGGTGCGCCCAAGTTTTCCTGAGGACGTCCTTGTAGGATGTCCCGGCGAAGGGGTGAGGAAACTCGTATTATCGAAACAAGATAGGCATCCATCTTTCTTTTCGATAATACGGTCAGGGATGCCCAAATCTTGACATTTAGGTCATCCCTAGAGATGGTCATCTTTAGACTTGGTCATTTCTGATTTTCGGCGATAATTGAAACTAAGGACGCCCATCTCAGAAACGACCAAATGCAAGCCCTTTGTTCATGGGAAGAGCCAGCATTCGTAGTGCACTGGTCCCCCTGACATGCCAGGACACCAACTGGGCACCCTAGGGGGCACTGCAGTGGACTTCAGAAAAATCTCCAAGGTACATAGCTCCCTTACCTTGTGTGCTGAACCCCCCAAATCCCCCAAAACCAACTATCCACAACTGTACACCACTACCATAGCCCTTACAGGTGAAGGGGGGGCACCTAGATGTGGGTACAGTGGGTTTGTGGTGGGTTTTGGAGGGCTCACATTTACCACCACAAGTGTAACAGGTGGGGGGGCCTGGATCTGCCTGCCTGAAGTGCACTGCACCCACTAAAACTACTCCAGGGACCTGCATACTGCTGTCATGGAGCTGGGTATGACATTTCAGGCTGGCATACAGGCTGGTACAAAATATTTTTAAGTTCTTTTTTGAGGGTGGGAGGGGGTTAGTGACCACTGGGGGAGTAACGGGAGGTCATCCCCGGTTCCCTCCAGTGGTCATCTGGTCAGTTCAGGCACCTTTTTGTGCGTTGGTCATAAGAAAAACTGGACCAGGTAAAGTCATCCAAATGCTCGTCAGGGACGACCTTTTTTTCCATTATGGGTCGAGGACGCCCATGTGTTAGGCACATCCAAGTACTGCCTTCGCTACACCTCTGACACACCCCCGGGAACTTTGGTCATCCCTGTGACAGAAAGCAGTTGGGGATGCCCAAAATCCGCTGTCAATTATGCCAATTTGGGCGACCCTGAGAGAAGCACGCCCATCTTGCGATTTGTATAGAAAGATTGATGTCCTTCTCTTTTGAAAATAAGCCTGATTGTCATCAGTTCTACTTATTTTGCAATTAAGGATCATGGTTGAAGGCAGGGGGAATTCCACTCATACTACAACATATGTGTGCCCATGAGATGCTTTTCATTACTTATGCCAGCCTTTAAATACTTTGTTTCTTGAAATCTTAATGATGGCAGATGTGTAGGCACTCATTGGAGTTTTGAGCCTCTAGAGGAGTATAGTAAGTCTAAATAAATAAATACATGTATTTATTTAGTAAAATAAAGCAATCACAGAAAAACAAAACATACTAACAAAAAAACAACTAAATGTAAAATAGAAGAACACATGGGTAAGTTTCGCAACAGTTCAAACCAATAAATATTAAAAAAATCAGTGACACATAAGGTATATCAATTATCCCGGAATGATCAAAAAAAGAAAAAAAATCAAAATATTAGGTCAAAAAAGATCGTCTAAATAGAAATGTTTTCAAAGCCTTTTTAAACCTCAGTACCAAGGTTTCCATCCTTAGTTCTAATAGAGGAGAGTTGGTGCTACCATTTTGAAAGCTGTTCTGTTTTGACAAATACAACCAAAGTCTATAACAATATGGTATCATTAGCTAAACCAGGAGCCCAGATATAATTTGCAGGGCCCAGGCATTCGTGGCCCCCCGTAGCCATGCCCTTGCTGCCAGCATTATCCTTGGAACCTCAATTCCGGACCATGTATGGGCTCCAGCATTAAATTTCCATGTTTATGGAGCAGGTAAAACCATAGCTAGTTAAGTGCAATATTCAGCACTTAACCAGCTGTGGTGAACCATATAAAGATAGGACTGACTTTTAAGCGGCCCTATTTATGTAGTTACCTTGGGAGGTTGAGTGCTGAATATTTATTTAGTTTATTTAATTATTTATTTGCTACATTTGTACCCCACATTTTCCCACCTATTTGCAGGCTCAATGTGGCTTACATTATATTACAAAAGATATAGTTATGAACAGAATAAGAGGTTTGTTCTAAATTAACATATTACTAACCGGACGTTTTCGGTGGCACTATCCAGTTAAATGCTGCTGAATATGACTGGTTAGCCCTGAATAAGTGATTTAAGTGGCCAGGAGCCATTTCTCTCCAGTTATTTTGCTTTGAATATCAACCCCAAAATGTTCTTTCATTGAAAGGTGGGGATGTTGTGGGTCAATTGCTACTTTCACTGCTCCACAGAAGCAGATGATTTGTCCATCTGATGCATTGAATATTCACCTGGGGGGGGGGGGGGGGTTATAAGATACCCACATTACAAAGATTGGGAAGAAGGTCCAAAAGGGCCCCACTCAAACAGCCAAAGATTCCCCTCACTCAAGAACTGGATTGCCCAGCATCACCTTCTATGTAGTGTGGTGTAGGTCCAGAAACAGAACTCATGGCTATCAAAATTTATGTAGTGGGCATTTCATAGTACACCATGTAATACGCTATTGATTGCTCACTTTGTAAAAGCCCAACAGTATTCACTTATCCAACACTAGATTAGATATATGTGGAGGGACATTTTGATATGATGTCCAAATGGCAAAATAAACATTTATCAGAAAACATTAAAAAAACTTAAGTCCATAATGGAGGAAAAAAACTAAACATTTTCCAATATTCAAAAATGCACAAAAAAACCATTTTGAAAGAGGATGCACCAAAAACATCATAGAATTCATAGAAAAAATTTCTGCCATTCAAAAATACTCTATGCAAAATGTACAATGACAGTAGTACTGGACCCCGCTTCGAGAAGGCTTTCGCGTCAATGGCAGGATTTTTTCTCCACATGCAAAACGTGCATATATACCTCTACACATGTCTCTGCATAGGAAGCCCGTTAAAAACTCCCAGAGATGGAGCTTCTGGTTCTTCTGTGCCTGAAGCACAGAAGACAAATGTTTAAATATCACCACCAATATGGGAAGAGCCACAAGGAGGTGGAGGTGCACTGGATCCCTACGGACAACAGTTCAATGTAGAGCAGAGAGGGAGTAGGGAAGGTAAGTTCTTTCCAATCAGTGAAGGAGATGTATGGCTGATAAAAGACTTTATTGGATAACATCAAAGGTGACTCGATACAGCTGCTGTGTTTCGGCACCAAAGCGCCTGCCTCAGGAGTCTACAAAAATACATATTGTGATAAACACATTGTCTGCCCTTACTTGAGGAGGCCGCCAGAGGGCGCTCTCCCACTAGAAACCAGGAAAATGCCCATTCTGGTCACTAGAGGGAGCTCCAGTGATCTAGCTGAGTATTGACTTGCATGGGCCAGTAGAGGGAGCTCCAGGGAGATAGCTGAGGGAGTGAGAAGAGACTTCTAGACCCAGATCTTTCTGGAACCAGAGGGGCGAGGTCTCAAGAGGTGGGGAGGTTTATTGGACACTTCATAAATAGCTTCCTCTCAGTAGAGGAGGGAGTTTTTGCCCGAAGAAGAAGAGATGGGAACCTGGAGACCCTGAGGCCTGGAGGAGGAGATGGTCCTGAACTGACTGGGAGCCTGAAGACCTCAGGGGGAAAGTGCAGGTACTTCCCAGACTTGGGGGGGCTATGTTATTGATAGACTTGTGGTGAACTGTGTGTTCAAAGGAGGGTGGACTGTGTGTCCCAGGACTGTGTGTCCCAAGTACTGAGGAGGGTGGATTGGGTGTCCCAGGACTGTGTGTCCCAAGTACTGAGTAAAGCAGGCTGCAAAGCCTGGGGTTAGAAGTCCCCAAAGTATTGAAGTTAGTACTGAGCCCAGGTATCTGTGTGGGGGAGGCTCAGTGTGAAGACATGTGAAGGATGTATTGAAGTTAGTACTGAGCCCAGGTATCTGTGTGGGGGAGGCTCAGTGTGAAGACATGTGAAGGATAAAGTATTTAAGCTGGAAGAAGTGTGCCCAAGGGGCTGGAATAAACAGCTGCCTGAGGAATATGCGGTTGGTGAGAACTGTCTAATTTGTTTATTGAGAACCAGGTCACCCTTGGCGAAAAGGGGTAGCACACTTATCTGCATACAATTTGCATATTGAGAACCAGGTCACCCTGAGGGAGAAAGGGAATATTACAATATAAATAAAAATAAAATACAAAAAAAGCTAAACATACATGAAAATCATGTAACAACAGATTTAAAAGGCATATATGCATAATGAAACCTCATATGAATAAAATAACATATGTGTTGTTTGAAGACGCTATTTGTATGGTAAAGGTTCCTATTTGGAACAATACTAGTAAAATGCTTATTAATAACACACTAGGATCATAGTGTAAAATCCATTACAATCTTGCATATGGGCAAACATAATGTAAGGTGATGTAGATAGTAATAAGCATGTATTACTAAAAAGGGTCTTTTTTATATATTTACGATATATCTATGTTAAAAACCATAGGAACATATGTAGGAAGTATCAATGAACCCCTAAAGCGAAACAAGAGATGTTTAATGCATCACTGACCTTATGATGTAATGTTAGATCGTAACGTTGAGCACAGAAAAATATGAAGTATCTGACATGTTGGGATTTTTTAACCCTGTGGGAAAAAAAGATGCGCTACTAACTCTAAAACATGGCAAGCCGCATTGAGCCTGCCATGTGTGGGAAAGCACAGGGTACAAATGTAATAAATAAATGACGTAGAGAGAAAAGGATCTTTTTCAGGAAGTGAGCCTGATCTATACAGACCCTGACAATGTCATTATGTCGGGGCTCTTTTAGCCAAACGAGGCATACAGAGTAAGCACTGCCGATCAATCTATCAGTGCTATGGAACCACAGTGTTAAGTTTGCAATGCTGACAAAAAATGCTGATAAAAATGTATACGCAGTCAAAAAAAACTTACTACAATTAGAAGAAAGCAAACAAACATTCACGGACTGTTGAAATGGTCTCTGTGAAGCATCGAGAAGATGTACACAATGCGTCTATTATTTAAACGCCCAAAAGCACACCAAAACGTAACAAGAACGCTATCACGCATGCATGTAGATGTAAACAAAAACAAAACGGATTACTAAAAAAAATGAACAAAAAGAGGGCTGTGTGCCATAATGCCTTAGAAATACTAACTTGTGTATTTAAAAAGGTAAACATAATGTTTGCAGAAATAAGGTTACTAAAATGAGGATGCAAAACATGGGCAACATCATGCATATTCATGACGGAAAAAAGAATAAAATAATAAAAAATGAAAAAGTAATAAAATAATAAAAAATGAAAAAGTAATATGGGGACGTGATTGCTGTCAGAGATCTATTATTATGTGCTTAAGTAAAAATGTAAAAAAGACGTAAAAAAGACATATCGGGAAGAAAGGAGAAGTGTAGTTCGAGTATCTGCACTCATTGTAAGCCAGTCCAAATGAGGCAAATAGGGATGTGCTGCTGCTACATTGTGAATAATAGCAGTGCCTGACCCCAAGCGAAGAAATACAATTTTTAAAACAAATGTCAAGCAGGTCTAATTCTGGGCATTTTTCTTTCTGCCCCTAGGAAGTCATTTTGCTATCTGTTATTGGCAATAAGCATTCATCTCATAACACCATCCATGTCACGCCCATGAAACACCCCCTCTGGGAATGTCTTCTTTTTGGTGTATAGTGGACTTGGGCATTTTTATTTTCTTTTTGGTTGGTTTGATTATGTGCTTTAGATGTTTTGTGAGAAATGCATTTCATTGCCTCTTATGCCATTTCTTGGACATTTTTCTGTTTTGAAAATGAGTCCCTTAATGTCAGTTTTTTTCAATATAATAACCAGTTTCTTACAAAAGCATACCTAGAGTTTTAGGGACGGGCATTTCAAACAATAAGAAGTCATTGCCACAGCCATCTCGATAGTGACAATATTCAAATCGCTATCTGATAGCAATCCAGATAAAATTAGGACAGCAAATTACTGTCAGAATATCACCACACTTTGCCTTTGCTCCGCACACACCCCAACACTATTTGGATCTTTCTGAGCACTATTTGGATATTCAGCAGCACACTCCTAAAAGTTTGGTCTCCTGCCTTATTAAGAACCAAATGCACAAAGGTCCCCATAAAAAATCACTCTGTATTTGCACCTTGGTAAAAATTACAGATTTGAAAATACGGAGCAATTCCCAAAGTGACTCACATGCAAATAAGCATCTCACAAAAGCAGCGAGCAGCTTGATAGGGGAGAAGCCAGTCTGTCAACTATCGCCCCATCTCCCTCCTCCCTTTCCTATCCAAGATACTTGAATGTGTTGTTCACCTCCGTTGCCTTGACTTTCTTTCATCTCAAGCTATCCTGAGCCGGTACGTCAAGCTCCATCTCTGGCCGTCCTCAAATTTAAGCTAAAAGCCCACCTTTTCATGCTGCTTTTAACTCCTAACCCTTAATCACTTGTTCAGAACCCTTATTTTATCATCCTCACTTTAATATTCCCTTATCTCTTGTTTGTTCTGTTTGTCTGTCCTAATTAGATTATAAGCTCTGTCGAGCAGGGACTGGCTCTTCATGTTCAAGTGTACAGCGCTGCGTAGAAATGAAAAGTAGTAGTAGTGAATTGGGTGCAGACTCCTATTTCTGCAGTTAATATGGAAAGGTTTATAACAGAATGACAATGCAGGGAACCTATCCAGAAATATGCTACTGGCAATGCAGTGTTTAATTTACCCATTGGATTTTAATACCACTGCTATGATTCATTTTTGTTTTCCAGTAAGTTGCCATAATGCTTTTCTCTTCCCATTCTTTTCCATCTTTATTCTTAATTTTTGGAAAGCCATGCTGATGCTGCCTCACTTCTTATGTACTGCTTTCAGCTCTGGACTCCAGCCGTGTTGGTCCTGATTGGCTTTCATCACAGAGGTTCCTGTATCATAATCTTCCAGTAAATTACTCCTCAAACAGCAAGCTACAGTATGGTATGCAAAAGATCTGCTGTTCAGTTAATAGGAGAAATTAGATTAAGCATAAACATGAACACGTTAATTAAACTAGTGGAAGGAGGATCATGAATATTTTTTAATCAGGGCCTTTTGTTAGTTTACATAGAGTAAGTAAATAAAGAAAAAATAGAAGAAAAAAGAAATAATAAGCCTCTTAAAACAATGTACAAACAAACAGAGCCCATTTAAAATAGAGGGAGAGCAAACAATTGTAATACTGGAACTGAAGTAGATATTAACTTATAAATAATATAAATCACCAACTCCCAAAAAGAAGAATGAAAAAGAAGAAAAAAAGCATAGGAAAAGTAACTAGAAACATTTATTCCTATAACCAGAACATTGTGGAGGTACCTGGTCAAAATTGCCCCGAAAAATGGCCCCGACAAAAAAGCTCCAAACAAAAAAAGCTCCCGACATAATAGTCTCTGACATAACAGCCACTGTCAAAATGGTCTACCCACAATATAACCCTTGACAAGCTAGCTGCATGACAAAAGGGCCCGATTAGGATGCCTAGAATCTGGGACTGTATTTTTTTCCTAATAATCTTATCTTGCCAAACAGGATAAGGTTGGTAAGACTATGAAAATGATGACAATATTGTTTTTTCTTTTTAATTAGCTTGCTGATGGAAGAATAGTTTCTTTAAATAGCAGAACAGATCATGAATACCAGTTTGTAGCTATAGACTTTTGTTTATTTATATATGCTTTATGCAATTGAATGCTGGTGGGAGTCTTTATCAGTGAAGATTTCAGTTGTAGTTTATTATATTTTTTGTGATGTGTTATTTTTTCTTAGGGGGCTGTTTTGTTAAGAGGGCTATTTTATGTAGGGGCTATTTTGTCAAGGGTTATTTTGTTAGGGTGTGAAATGTCAAGTTAATTTTGATACAAGGCTGTTTTGTCAGGGCTATTATGACTGGGTGCCCATTTGGAACATAAGAATAGCCATACTGGGTCAGACCAATAGTCCATCTAGCCCAGTATCCGGTTTCCAACAGTAGCCAATCATGGTCACAAGTACCTGGAGAAACATTATGTTCAGGGAGAAGCTTTTGATGTGCTCTACCAAGATGTACCTTATACCTCCCTCTTCTACTCTGTGGTTTTCTTAAGTCTCATATTGATAATTCCACTTCTGCCGCTTAGAATTAGTCTGCCACAGCATGTGGGGGCAATATGACCTGAAACCCAGGAATCCATTGATGTCATGGCCTAGATGAAATGGTGCACTGGTATAATGCCCTGAGGAAGCCACAGAGATGAAACAGTCAGCATTATTACTAGCAAATGTCAAGAAAGCTTCTTGGAAACGCAAACCCTCTAAATCTGTAAAAGTCACCAAAAATTGTGTGTTCAAAGTTAGGTATGTGCCCAATTTGCATGTGCAATTTAAGTGAAAAACAAGTCAATAAGTGCCAATAATTGGCTTTCCAACAAGCAATTATTGGTTGTAATTAGAGTCAATTAAGATGTACGTATGTAAATGTAGGTACTTGATCTGTGCCTAAATTTTATGTGCATCCTGAAAAAGGGGGCACAGAAATGGGAGGGTCATGGGCCATTTGGAGTGGATCATGGGCATGGTTTTGGGATACATGCACAATTATAGAATAAGCAGCATTTGAACCACGTTTTCATTGGTGCAAATGAGCATGCCTACATTTATATGTGACCACTAGAATTTAAGCACTTTTCTATAAACCATGCCTAACTTTAGGCCAGCTTATCAAATAGCACTTAAACATTTTTTTTGCGCCGATTATTTAGGCGTGATTTAAAGAAATCACCTCAAAAAAAGGTAATTCTGCCTTATTTCCACTGCCTTATTTTCATGCACTTAGTGCCAATTCTATAACAGAATCTTGGCACCAGTTTATAGCCTTTTATAAATACTTGCATAACTGGGGGACATGCCCACGAACCACAACCTGCTTGCAGTTAGGCACTATGGAACTTAGGTGCTACCTTTTGAAATAGTGCCTAGTGCACGTGGAGGGGCATAATCGAACGGGGCCGGCCAACTATATAGCCGGCCATCTTCAAGGCCGGCCCCGTAAAGCGGCGTCCCGACCATATTATCGAAACAAGATGGCCGGCTATCTTTCGTTTCGATAATACGGTCGGAGCCGGCCAAATCTCAACATTTGGGCCAGCTTTAGAGATGGCCGGCATTGGTTTTCAGCGATAATGGAAACTAATGGCGGTGATCTCAAACCCAGCCAAATCCAAGGCATTTGGTTGTGGGAGGAACCAGCATTTGTAGTGCACTGGTCCCCCTCACATGCCAGGACACCAACCGGGCACCCTAGGGGGCACTGCAGTGGACTTCAAAAATAGCTCCCAGGTGCATACCTCCCTTACCTTGCGTGCTGAGCCCCCCAAATCCCCCCAAACCCCACTCCCAACAACTGTACACCACTACCATAGCCCTTAGGGATGAAGGAGGGCACCTACATGTGGGTACAGTAGGTTTTTTTGGGGGGTTGGAGGGCTCCCATTTACCACCACAAGTGTAACAGGTAAGGGGGGATGGGTCTGGGTCCACCTGTCTGAAGTGCACTGCACCCACTAAAACTGCTCCAGGGACCTGCATACTGCTGTCATGGAACTGAGTATGACATTCG
This sequence comes from Microcaecilia unicolor, assembly GCF_901765095.1. NCBI lineage: Eukaryota > Metazoa > Chordata > Amphibia > Gymnophiona > Siphonopidae > Microcaecilia > Microcaecilia unicolor. Next base: position 99,676,089 of record NC_044033.1, read on the forward strand.
AGGCTGGCATAGAGGCTGGAAAAAATGTTTTTTAATTTGTTTTTTTGGGTGGGAGGGGGTTGGTGACCACTGGGGGAGTAAGGGAGGTGATCCCCGATTCCCTCCAGTGGTCATCTGGTCAGTTCAGGCACCTTTTCGAGGCTTGGTCATGAACAAAAAGGGACCAAGTAAAGTCGGCCAAATGCTAGTCAGGGACGCCCTTCTTTTTTCCATTATCGGCCGAGGACGCCCATCTCTTAACCTCTCCCCCGTCCAACCTTTGGTACACTGCCGACACGCCCCCTTGAATTTTGGTCGTCCCTGTGACGGAAAGCAGTTGAGGATGGCCAAAATCAGCTTTCGATTATGCCGATTTGGGCATCCTTAGGAGAAGTACGCCCATCTCCCGATTTGTGTCAGAAGATGGGCGCCCTTTCTTCTTCGAAAATAAGCTGGATAGTTTTTTGAAACACCCACAACCCACTCATTCCACACACATGGCCATGCCCTCTTTTCGACTGCATGCATTAGAATTTATACACACCGCAGTGCAGAATATGCCTAGAAAGTTGTGTGCGTAAATTCTAATTAAAGCCAATTAGTGCCACTAATTGGTTAAGTACCAATTATCAACACTGATTGGCTGTTAATCAATTAAGTTGTGTGTGCAATTTGACTGTGCAGCCAAATAAGAGAGCACAAGTTAAGGCGCCATATATAGAATTTAGGGGTAAGCTCTTAGGACCAGATTCAGTAAACAGTGCTCAAAATGGGGCATCAAAAAAAATAGGCACCTTTTATAAAATCGAGCTTAGCACCGATTCTTGTGCCTAACTTTAGGTATCAGACTTTCACCTGCTGAAACCTGGTGTAAATGCTGGCGCCTAAGTTAGGTACGCTGAGGCCAGATTCTATAACTATGCATACAACTTTTCTGACGCACTTATGGCCATGCCCCCTTTTGAGTTACACGTTTGTAGAGATAGGTACCACGTTTGTAGAGATAGGTACCATGCCTTATAGGATAATGTGCAGCCAGATGTGCACACCAATATTAATGAGTGCCAATTAGTATCAATGATTGGTTGTTAGCACCCACTTATTGATAGTTAAGGACTTGTTAAACAATTAAATGATACATGCATCTTGGGTGAATGCCCAAATTTGGGCACAAAACTCTGGGTGCCATATAGAGAATATAATGCAAAAAGAAAAAAGTAAAAAGAATTTAAAAGTTTGAATGGGGTTTTTAAGGACCAGTGAATGATAAAAGAACCTACAGTTCTAGCAGACAATAAATCATATGATCTGCGTGAAAAGGTTGCTGAGGTCCTTTTTCCCCCATTTTTTTTCAAACATAATCACTTGTAGTACTGAACGTGAAATTACAAAGTTGAAAAATTGATGACAAATTATTGAAATACATTTGATGTTTTGGTAACCCAGAGAGTGCCATATATAGAGTCCAAGGATTAATGCACAACTTAGCATGTGCTAACCTGTACCCCACAAGCACGCCAAATGTTAACTTGTTGGTTTAGAAGTTAAGAGTGAATTCTATATATGGCAACAAAAGTTGCATGCGCAAATTTGACACTGTGGCCAAATTGAGAGCACAACGTAATTGATTAACAAGCCAATTGGCACTGAAAATTGGGTGATAACAAGCAATTATCAGCACTAATTGGCTCTATTTAGAATTAACATGCACAACTTTCTAAATGTATTCTGTAAAGTGGAGCATGTAAATTCTAAAGCGCGAAGCTCAAAAAGACAGGGCCATGGGCATTCCTAAAATTACACTCAGTGTTATAGAATTTGCCCGATCTGTGCCTAAGTTAGGTGTGGGCATTTACACCAGGTTATAGTTTATGTAAATGGCTGTGTCTCAATTTTAGTTGCGGGGATGGGTGTATGTGTATTCTATAAACTGCACGAGGTTTATAAAATAGTGCTAATCACGGGATTTTTTTAAAGCCATATGTGAGAATTGGGTGGGGTATGAGTGGAGAATGGGCATAGGTGGCCTATTAGAGTTGGTGTAGAAAACATACCACATGCTAACTGCCAATTATGCTTTTAGTGCAAGATCACTTAGTGCTTCTTGAATAGGAGGTGCTAAGTATCCATGCTATTTGCAGATAGTATTAATGCACAGTAATGAATATTTCAGTGTGGCAATTGCAGAGGATGTGTTGAGCACACCCCCAACAATTAGCATGCAGCCTTTGCACTTAGATCCCCTTGCTCAAAACTGCTGTGCTGTACAAAACAGCGCTGGAACATACCATCCAAACAGTGCTGCAAAGTTCCTCCCCAATACTCAACACTAATGGTACACAAAATTTATGTACACTTTTAGCGCTGAGCATTGTGATGTAATATGCACAGTCTACATGGCTAGGGGGAGGAGGTACCAGCATGGCAGCTGTTAAGGATTCGTCATTGACCTGTCCCTTTAGAGCAGAATTCAAGCAGCAAGATAGACATCCCCACCAGATGAGAGGGAGACAGGCAGAACAAGCACTGGTCCCTCTGCTCTTGCATCAACAAATCTTGAGCGCAAGTTGCCCTCTGAACAAGTGGCGGCCGAGATCTTCTTTCCCCCTTCCAACCCCACTATGTCTCTCCTCCGAATCCTGCGGTGGCTTGAATCCAAATCCTGCGGTGGCTCCAGGAATACAGAAGACTGTCTCTCCAGACACCCTAATGCCAGCTCCGAGTTGGTGTAGGGTTTACTAAGGTAATGGTGCCATTCTGAAGGGTGCTGTAGTCCGAGCATCGGGGGGGGGGGGAGGAGTAGGAAATGAGTCCATTTGCATGCTTTTGCATATATCAGCATGCTACTTGCGCTGATCTGAGGCAAGCTCATTATTCCCTGTTGCAGGGGCCTCTAGCACCCATGTTTGCTTCTAAGCATCAGGCCCTTAATGCATGGTAATTTTTGCTGTTAAAGTGTATTAAGTACAGAAACAGCACATTTTTTAATAAAAGGACCCTGTTTAAACAATGGGAAAAGAAGGGTATTATATACCTGGTTCATGTAATAGATGAGGAGGGGAAGGGCCGTCCTTTTGCTAATCTGCAGCAACAATATGGGATTCCAGATGGGCAATTCTTTGCTTATCTCCAACTAAGACATTATGTTCATACTTTAACTTGGACGGACTTGACGGAGGATGTAGCCGATATCCTATCTGAGACTTATATGTTAGGTGCTCAGCTGTGTGTGCCTTTAAGATTCCATCAGCAGCAGCTAAAGGATATGACCACGGAGTTGCACTGTGCGTCTTTGGCAGCAGATTGGTTGAGAGATCTCAACTGTGAGGTGACAGAGGATTTTTTTTTGGTACATTTGTACCCCGTGCTTTCCCACTCATGGCAGGCTCAATGCGGCTTACATATTGTTTACAGGTACTTATTTGTACCTGGGGCAATGGAGGGTTAAGTGACTTGCCCAGAGTTACAAGGAGCTGCCTGTGCCTGAAGTGGGAATCAAACTCAGTTCCTCAGTTCCCCAGGACCAAAGTCCACCACCCTAACCACTAGGCCACTCCTCAAAGCATATATTAAAAATGTATATGCGCGGCGCCTGTCGGTGTTGCAGCGTGAAAAACTTTATAGATTTCTATTGTGATTACACATTTCTCCACTGCACGCATTTAAAGCCAAGATTTCGAGTTCGGGAATCTGCCCGAAGTGCGGAGCGGCTATGGCCTCCTTGGGACACATGTTTTGGCTTTGCCCGCAAGTGCAGAGTTTCTGGGTGGCAGTCCTAAGGACTGTTGATTCATGGTGGGGCTGTACTCTAACCTGTGATCCCTTGTTGTTATTCAATAGTTTTAAATTTACGGCACAACCTCCAGTGGGATTCAAAGGATTTATACAATTGGCTGTCTTTTTCAGGATCCATGCCATTTTGAGTTCCTGGATGGTGCACACGGGTCCCAATATTATGGTGTGGAGAACACAGTTAATTCACCAAATGAGACTAGATAAGTGTGGGGTCCAAAACATGGATAGTGTTCTGGGAACCCGGTTTAGAGAAATGTGGTAGCCACTATGGGTTACATTGCCACCTAAAGGGAGAAGTTACAGTTTGAATATTTAGCTTTCACACATGTAGGGAGGGGCGGGGGAATGGGTGGTATGAGGTAGAATGGATGAGTTATAATGTTTTGCAATTGTTTAGAGGAGGGTGGGGGTTTAGGATGGGGGGAGGGGTGGGAGGTGTTGTAAATCCAGAGCGTTCTGTTTGGTTTATTCACTAGTTTCCTTGGTTGGCGGGGCGCAACTTTGGCACTGGAGGGTTGAGTGTATGGTTTATGGCTCGATTAACTAACAAGGTCTAGCCATTCTCATTCTATGATATGGAGGGCAAACTGGAGGCTATAAGAGACAAGACCTCTGATCTGTGCTGGACTTTAAATGGAGGGTTAGGCTTCTTCATTTGGCAGGTTACGTATGTTATAATAGAGTTATGCCCTTTTGTTAAAAGAGTTCATGTGATTGTATATGATATACCCCGGTAGTTCGTATTATTCTTTGCACTGCTGAATGCTGAGCTTACTATTGGAAATTGGGGAGAGTAGTGATATGATTAGTGGGGGCTGAATATTGGGAAGTGGAGGAGAAGACTGTTTTGGTATCACTCAGTTTTCTGTTGGAATAGTTGTATTTTGTTGACTGATTTGCTATTTCATCAATAAAATGATGGAACATAACGGATAGTGTAGGAAGGGAAGGGGGGAGAAAATGTTAAAATTATACAATTGTAATCTTATACAATGTTTTTTTTAGTTTCTTTGATGACATTCTGTGTTTGTATTCATTGCTGAGAATTGTATTCTGCTAATTGATGCTATCGTTTATCAATAAACAGATTTAAACATAATAAAAGGACCCTATAGATTCAGATAGTTTTACAAATATGTTGTATTTTAAGTTATTTTGCATTTCTTGAGTATAAACCATTACTTAATATTTTTCTTATTATTCTGCCACTCTGCTTTCTCATCCAAAGAAAAAACATTCAGAATCAAAATGTCAAGGCTACTGCACTGAATTAGAATTTATGCTAATTATCTTTGCTAGCCAACACCAAGTTTTAGTTACAGATGTGCTTTATTTGATAACAAAATGAACAATGAAATAAAATCTGTCACGAGTCATTTTCAATAAAGTTTCGAGTGAAATAAAGACACCAGTGAACTGCCATAGTCATTATTTCATTCATTTGTTATTCAAGTCCATGGGTAAACAGAAACACTGTAGGGGGAATGCTAGATATGGCACTCAAAAACACCAATTGAAACCTGGTGTAAACGATGGCACCCAACTCATGGCATTTTGGTGTGGAAATGTTGCTATTCTATAACACTGCATGCGACTTTTCAGCATGCCCCTGATGCGCCCATGCTCCTCCCCTGGCCAAGCCCCCCTTTAGAGTTGCATAGGAGAGAAATTAAATGCCTGGTTTTATAAAATAGCATGCATGCAAATCCAAATTATTGCCAATTAACTTCAATAATTGATTGTTAATGTCGATTAATTGTTGGTTGATGGCTCATTAACCAATTTGTTTGTGTGTATCTTGGATCTGTGCCGTAACTTCAGCCCTATATGTAGAATCAGGGGGTATATGTTTCTTTTTCAACTTGTTATAGAGGTGAGTCACATATAGCACTGAGCACGCTCGCTCGGTACCACTTAACCCAGAACGATTTATCCTTTTGAGGAGTGCAGTATTTATTTACGCACATTCTTTTTAAAGATCACTTAACATTTGTCTACTGAGCTTCAAAAGTCCTATTTTCTCAGGAAATTTCAATACAAGACTCCTGAGGCAGGTGCTTCTGTGCCGAAACACAGTGCCATGTTGAGTCTTATGTATTGCAGCAATAAAATTAGTTTGTTTATTCCATTGTCGGTTCAGCCTGCTTCCTTCTCCCACTTTTTGGTCTGTTCTGATTACCCCGTGGGTTTTCTTCGTTCAGTTACCTTTCAGTCTCTTTTCAACTCAGGCAGTGTGTAGCCAATACATGATAGGGAAAGGAGAAAGACCAAATGTTTTCAAGCAACCAATCCCAACCTGCCTTAGAGTGAAGCAGAAACAGAAGCTGCAAAAAATCACTACATTGCAGTTGCTTATATAAAAGGTTAATTCACTTTACTCAAGATTAGGTAGAAGAAATTTCTAAAGTGCCTTTCTTCTTAGACAAAGGATGCTGCTTGTCTGTCTGTCACTGTCCAGCTCATTTTCGAAAGAGAAGGGCGCCCATCTTCTGATAGAAATCGAGAGATGGGCGGCCTTCTCTCAGAGCCGGCCAAATCGGCATAATCGAAAACCGATTTTGGCCGGCCTCAACTGCTTTCTGTCACAGGGACGGCCAAAGTTCAAGGGAGTGTGTTGGCAATGTACCGAAGGCGGGACGGGGGCATGGTTAACAGATGGCTGTCCTTTGCCGATAATGGAAAAAAGAAGGGCGTTCCTGACGAGCATTTGGCCGACTTTACTTGGTCCCTTTTTGTTCACGACCAAGCCTCAAAAATGTGCCCGAACTGACCAGATGACCACCGGAGGGAATCGGGGATCACATCCCCTTACTCCCCCAGTGGTCACCAACCCCCTCCCACGCTAAAAAACTAATTAAAAATTTTTTTCCAGCCTCTATGCCAGCCTCAAATGTCATACCCAGCTCCATCACAGCAGTATGCAGGTCCCTGGAGCAGTTTTTAGTGGGTACTGCAGTGCACTTCAGGCAGGCAGACCCAGGCCCCCCCCCCCCACCTGTTACACTTGTGGTGGAAAATGGGAGCCCTCCAAAACCCAGCCGAAACCCACTGTACCCACATCTAGGTGCCCCCCTTCACCCTTTAAGGGCTATGGTAGTGTTGTACAGTTGTGGGTAGTGGGTTTTGGGGGGCTCAGCACCCACAGTAAGGGAGCTATGCACCTGGGATCAATTTGTGAAGTCCATTGCAGTTCCCCCTAAGGTGCCCGGTTGGTGTCCTGGCATGTGAGAGGGACCAGTGCACTACGAATGCTGGCTCCTCCCATGACCAAAGGGCTTGGATTTGGCCGTTTTTGTGATGGCCGTCCTCGGTTTCCATTATAGGCAAAAATTGAGGCCGGCCATCTCTAAGGTCGGCGATCTCAACATTTCGGTCTACCTAAATGTTGAGATTTGACCGGCCCTGACCATATTATCGAAACGTAAGATGGACGCCCATCTTGTTTCGATAATACGGGATGCCCCGCCCCTTCGCTGGGGTGCCCGTAAAGATGGGTGCCCAGTTTGATTATGCCCCTCTGTGTCACTGCAGTTAGTGATGTGCCGATACTTGAGGGAGGGGGTAATACTATAAATTAGGTTCTAGCACTTATGTGCCAGGTACTTACTTAAATGTTTAGACTACCAGCATATATGTGTGCATACACATGTACAAACCTGATATGTGCCTAAGTGCAATTCTACAACTAGCACATATCTCTTCAATGGGTAGTGTCTGGGTAGAGTGTAGACAGGGCACAAAGTTACACATTCAGGACCAGATTCTATATACCATATCTAAAAAATCGGTGCCTAAATAAAATATGCCTAGGCATAATCTATAAAGTGTGTCTCAATGTAGGTGCATTTTGTAGAATAAGCCTAAATGTCTGCACAGTTTATAGTATATGGCAAGTGCCTATCCACACAACTAAATAGTAAAACTTGGTGTAAATGCCAATGCCTTAATTAGGCATGGACTGGGTGTATTCTATAACAACATGCATAGATTTTAGAAATGCCCACAACCTGCCCATTTCACACCCATGGCCATGCCACCTGTTCAACTATGTGACGAATTTACATGTATTACATAGCTTAGACAGCTATATGTGTAAATTTTCATTAATGCTAATTAGTGTCAATAATTGCTTGTTAATTGGCATATCAGTGCTGATTGGCTTGTTAAGTAATTAAATTACATGCGCAAATCCAGAATATGACCGGAATTTCACATATAATTTAAGTTGTACTATATAGACGTCTAATCTAATCTAATCTATTCTCATACTTGATATACCACTAAATTCCTCAGTGGTTCCAAAGCAGGGTACAATACAATTGCTCCAAAATACAATTAAATAATCATACTTGCAGAAACACAATCAAAATAAAATAACTAAGTTGTCTATACAACATTTAAAAATAAATATTTGTGGAAAAAGAAAGTTTTAAAATTTGTATAGAATGAACCTTAAAAAACATCCTGTATTAGATCTAATGGCAATGAATTCCAATAACGGGTAACTTGATATGAATAAGAACCTTCATGATTATGTTTCGAAGATTTGATCAAGGCAGTGATTTAACAGAGAAAGATCCCATGTAGAACAGTCCACAGAATATAGAAGCTGTGTGTCTCAATGACTGAATCATAGCAACAAGAGAAGTGAGGAACAGATTGACTAAGAGCTAGGACAAAGCCCTCAGAAAACCCTATGGGGAGTAAATGAATTTGTAACAGAAAGGAATCAGCAAGAACCTGAAAGACACAATTATGAAATAGGAACTAAAACAGTACACTTAATACCAAAGTCTGATAAATGAGTTGAAATAATACGATGATCTACTAAGTCATAAGCTGTGGAAAGGTCAAGGAAACCAAAAGATTATATGTACCTGTGTCTAAATGCCACTCAACTTTAAGCAGTGATACCAAACACGTTTTAGTACTGTGGTGTTTTCAAAAATTGAACTACCTGGGATATAGTGTATGGATTTTAGAAAGAAACGATCTAAGTTGGAACAGTGCAACTACAATTTTCAAGATGAAAGGAGCAATTGATATAGGATGATATTTAGATGGAGTTAGCAGATCCAAAGAAGGCTTTTTTTAATGCAAAGATCAAATAAGAACAGTTTTCCAGCATTTTAGAAAAAAAACCTTCATCAAATGTACAGCGCTGCGTATGTGTAGTAGTGCTATAAAAATGATAAGTAGTAGTAGTAGTAATAAAGACTTTAAATTAACAAGGCATATGCCCCATCCTTCACCCCTCCATCTCTCCTAATGTCCTGCTTCTTTTCCTTATATCTCACTTCTCACTCCATCCCTTTCTCATCTTTATAATGTGGCAATCTTTGAGTCAATTCTTCTATCAGTATGTCACCATTCCCACATGCTCTTCTCTCAGTTCTCTCCTGCTCTGCCCTGTTCTTAGCCAGAGGGACATAGATACTCCCTCCAGCAGTCAATTGTAAAGCTTACTATTTTCCAGTGCTTCAGGATGTTCATGCTACTGGTGGTTTTACTATGTTCCTCTCTTGCGCTTTGGACTGTTCATCCAACTATCTAGCTAAAAAGAATAGACGGATAAGGAAATGTTAACAGAAAATAGGGAAGGTGACAAATTGCTACACAATAATAGAGGCTGATTTTAATTATCCCAATAATGACTATGTAAATGCCATGTCAGGATATGCTAGGGAAGTACATTTCCTAAAGGAAATAAATGTCTGTTTCATGGAGCAGAAACTGACAAGAGAGGGAGCTATTTTAGTCCTAATCCTTAGTAGAAAACAAGATTTTGTGTGTGAGATAATGGTGTTGGATAGTGATCATAACATGATCAAATTTTATTTAATAACTGAAGTGAGGACACTAATGAAATCAACTGCTCTAGCATTTAACCTTCAAAAGAGATATTATGATAAAATGAGGAAAACAGTAAAAAAAAAAAAAAACCTGAAAGAGCAGCTGCAAAGGTTAAGAATTTACATCAGCCGTGGATGTTTAAAAATATCATCTTGGAAACCCAGATCAGAAGTATTCTGCCTATTTAAAAAAGGCAGAATGAAGGCTAAGTGTTGGCTGGTATGGCATTATAGCCAAAATAATTTCTTTTGAGTAATGGAGGAAAGATATGAATGAATAAATTAGGAAAAGGATTGGCACTGGCAAGTTAGATGTAAAGCATTAATAAGGAATGCAAAAGGAGAACTGGAAAATAAGCCTACCATAGAGGCAAAAACTTATAAGAAAAAGTTTGTCAGGCACATTTGAAGCAAGAATGTTGTGAGGGAATCATTAACTGATTGAGTAGTAAAATGTGCACTCAAGGAGGACAAGGCCATAGCAGAGAGAGGTTAAGGTCCATTTTACAGAGGTCATTGAGAGGGGAATTCAGATATCCAGATCAAAATATGTTCGATTACCCTTGTATTTTACAAAAGACTTTGCCAAATGTGGAGCCTTTTGTAAAATACTGAGAAGGATGCCGACAAGTGCACAGGTATTTGCCAACTGCAGCCAATAGAAAAGAATAGTCTTCTTGCCAAATAACAGTGTATAGGCAAGAAACCATCGAAAACCTGATGGTTCAGGATTTCTTAATGTGTATTTTTCAAACAATAGGAGTGGCTCACTGTGGAATTCTACCATAATTGTAGTGAACACAACATTAATTTCTAAGAGCTTTGGACCTTAGGACCCCACTGGCATACTATAGTCACTGCATGGAGAAGGGCACTGCCATTTTTCAAGATGGCAGCACCAGAGGCAGGAGCAAGTATTATTCCTTCCTCTTGAGGTATGCATCTGGGAGGCTTGGGGAGGGGAATGGGGTGCTGCTAGACACCAGGAATTTCTTTTTTCTAAATCAGGAACAGGGAATTGGGTCGGGAGGAGAGAGGGGTCCACTAGACTACCAGGGCTTTTTGGCTATGTTGGGTGGGGGGGAGATCAGAGAGGTTCAGGGGTAGAGGGAAGGACACTAGACTACCAGGAGCAATGTAGAAAACTATCAGGAGCAGGGAGTTTGGTTTGGGGACTCCCTGTAACCTTTAACACCACCTCAGACCTGGTGGTAAATTTTTCATACTGCAGATATCAGCACACAGTCTATTAAATTCTCTGCATTGCTGCGGATTAGTTAATATCCTGTTTACTATGCATTTTAATATGGTGTGCACTGATGTCTACCGCACAAGTTAATTTTGTCACTAAACCCCTTTTTGCATCGTGTGGCCCCTAATGAATGCATAGACTGCTTATTAGCTGTGCATTGCAACCTGCAGTGCAGTAGCTTTCTACATGGACCGTAGAAAGAGAGAAGACTGTCACAGTGCACACTGAAAACCGAAGAAACAATTTGTATCAGCCAACAGGGCTAAGTTTTATCACTGCACAGAGCATCCAGTGCACACCAAGAAGCAGCACCACATCACTGATATGGTGACAACCAGCACTATTTCGGTTTTTGATTTTAAGCTTCCATCTATCTCTGATCTCTGAGAGGCTAAGAACTGTGTTTCCTCTCTTACAACTCACACACAACCGACAACTAAATAGTTACTGTGGTAAATCTGTTTTACTTTCAGTTTGTGACAGCCTGGAAATGACTGGTTAGAAACCTATTTGCAATAGTTTGGTGCTATTTCTTTCCTTAATGAGCAATAGAATTCAATTGGAAACAACTAAAAAAGAAATAAGTCAATATTGAGCCTCCACGGTCAGCATTTTTTTTTAAACACCAGATGCTGTGGAAGATATAAAATCTGAATATTCAACACCAGGATCTGGATAGAGGCTAGCACTGAATATAAGGGTAGAGCAGTCATTGTTGGCACTATTTGGATAACAGCGATACTGAGGCAGCCATCACGCCGTCCCTCTGAATACCAGTGGATAGGTGTAGTTAAGCCCAGGGGCGTATCTGCGTGGGGCCTCAGGGGCCTGGGCCCCCGCAGATTTTGCCCTGGACCCCCCTCCCGCCGCCAACCCTCCCCCGCTGCCGTTCTTACTTTTGCTGGCGGGGGACCCCAACCCCCGCCAGCCGAGGTCTGCTTCCACCTGCCGCTGCCGTAAAAACTTCTTCTTCAGCCGGCGGGGGACCCCAAACCCCCGCCAGCCGCCCAGCGGTGTTTAAAATTCATCTTCGGCCTCCGTGGCCGTTCTGCTGTGATAGGCGCTGTTGAAATCCACTTCGGAGTCTGACGTCGCAGCACGTACAACGACGTCAACTTTTTTCCCCAGCCTGTATGCCAGCCTCAAATGTCGTACCCACCTCCATGACAGCAGAATGTGTTCGATCCTCTCACAGCTTTTCCCTGGGTCAGATGTGGCTCTCGGGTGCACTACAGGGTCACATCAGCATTGCATTGTGGTGGGTGTAGGGTATTGGGCTCCGTGATTTCATTAGCTTGTGTTACAGTCTCACGATGTTGGTAGTTGATAGGCTCTTCTCCCATGGTGCTTTCCCCCTTGCCTACTGGGTCAGAGTGTGCCCTATTGTGTTTCCTGTTGTAGTCCATGCGGTAGTGGCCATTTTTGTAAGCCAGTTTTAGTTCCCTTTCCTGTGTTAGCCATGTTAGACAACTTAGTTCTTACCTTGAATGTGGCTGAAAGAGGGCATTGTACAGCATTCTGCCAGCTCTGACCTACTGCTAATCTCAGTACCAGGGAGACTTGTTGCCAGTGGGGCACAACCTCTGATCTGCAGTTAACTGTGAGTAAACATGCTTATTCCAATAAAGGACATTTTCGGAGAGATTAGTCTTCAGGTGTCAACAGGTGTGCCAATGTGTCCTAGAGGCCTGCATGTATGCAAGTCCATGGAGCACTTTTAGTGGGTACCGCAGTGCACTTCAGCCAGGTGGACCCCGGCCCACCCCCCACCCCCCCACCTGCAACACTTGTGCTGGTAAATGGGAGGCCTCCAAAACCCACTGTACCCACATGTAGGTGCCCCCTTCACCCCTAAGAGCTATGGTAGTGTTATTCATTTGTGGGTAGTGGGTTTTGGGGGAGGGGGGTTGGGAGCTCAGCACCCGTGGTAAGGGAGCTATGCATGTGGGAGCTTTTTCTGAAGTCCACCACACTGACCTAGGGTGCCCAGTTGGTGTCCTGGCATATCAGGGGGGCGAGTGTACTATCAATCCTGGCCCCTCCCACGACCAAATGGCTCAGATTAGAAAGTTTTTGAGCTGGGCGTTTTTAGTTTCTATTATCGCTAAAAAAAAACGCCCAGCTCAAAAACGTCCATTTTTTCAAAAATACGTTTCGGCCCGCCCCTTCACGGACCTGTTCTCGGAGATAAATGCCCATGGAGATAGGCGTTTGCATTCGATTATGCCCCTCCACATGTGCCAAATGTGGGCCAAAATGGAGTTACCATGTGGCTTTTGCGGTAATTTCATTTTTGGCATGCGTCTGATACGCACGTCTGAAAAGTTATTTTTATTTTTGAACGTGTATATTGGTAGCACGCCAAGTGGCATTTGAGGTGCTTAAGTCATTACCGCCCAGTTACCACATGAGGCTTTACAGCTAGGTCAATGGCTGGCGGTAAGGTCTCAAACCCAGAATGGACTCATGGCAATTTTCATTTTGCTGCACATCCATTTTCAGCAAAAATTTTTAAAAGACATTTTTTTTACAGGTGCATTGAAAATTGATTCTGCGCACTCCCAAAACACATGTCTACACTACCACAGGCCATTTTTCAGTGTGCCTTTGTAAAAGGGCCCCTTTATATATACATTTTTTTTTTTGTTTTTCTTATAAGTTTGCATCATTTCATTGTTCATATGTATGGATAAGCACAGCATGATTTTTCTGAGCACAAAAAAAGAACAAAAATATATTTTGAGGAGGTTTTTGGCCAATGATGATATAATGGCCCGTTAATTGCTGAAAGTAGATCAGTGAGAAGTTCACTTTTCTCCTTTTGTTTTTAAGAGAATCTATGAGCAACGTATATTGTATTCTACAGCTTTCTGATATAATCCAGAGAGGACAGTACTGTCGATTGAACTAACATCCTGAAATGTTGTTGATAAAAATAAGAGTGGATCAATCATAGTTGTCTTAGTTTACAAAATGATTTTTGAACTACTGAATTAATTTGTGCTGCATTGCCCTTCTCGTGGTGGCCTGGAGTCTTCATCCATTCTTTTGGTGCCATGACATCTTCCTACTACCTTTGATATGTTACAGTGCTGTTGCCTCTCTGATGGATGCCTGCTAGCAAGATTTAAGAATGTATCATTGAAAATAGATGGCAAACCTTACTGTTAGCGTTCAACATTTCTTCCCTGTGTAATTGAAATGAATACAACAAATGAAATGAATGATTCAGAAGCTAAAAATGGATCAAATGAGTGATTGGTCCCAAAATAAACTGAAGTGACAAATTTTCATGTTTGAACTTTGAAGTCACAGCTCAGTTGCCCCTAGATATCCTCCTGACAGGAGAGAGAGAGAGAGAGAGAGCACAACAGGAATGAAAGATGAGAAGTGAGAAGGACAAAGGGGCAAAAACAATATAAGGGAAAGAGGAAGATGCACAGGAGGCAGGCTCAAGGGGCCCCAGGAGAAGGAAAGAAGGGACAAATGATAGAAACAGCATGTTAAAGAAGTGGAAAAAAGCCTGTTCTTCTAGAGCAAACATAGAAAAGCAGATGGCTGGAGAGCATCAAAATCGAGGAGGAGAGGAAATAAGAAACTAGTGGTTTTCTTGGTACTGAGTGGGAACAAAGTATGGTTTCCAACCACCAAATTTTGGACTGGACAGTCTGATTTTGCAAACTCTTTTATACTATGTCTGATTACAGTAGCACAGACAGAAATCTGGACCACATAGACCACATCATATAGCATGCCAAAGGATTTATTGTAAAAACAAACACCCAACATAGTTGCATTTCAGCCCTAGCCATTATCAGAGGTATACATAAATAAACATAAATATTCACACATTAAATAATCATATTAACAAATAAGATGGGGTTTTTTGTACATGAGTCTGAGAAAGTTTCTTATGTTTTGACAGACTCAGTAGAAACGTCAACACAAATGCATAGTGTTTCCCCCCATATTCTTAATTTGTCTTAAGTAATGCATAATAAGAGTAAGTCAGATATACTTTTCATTACTTTTCATTATTATTGTTGGCAGATATGTTTTCAATAGAATAGTGAAGACAGTGGTAGTTTGTTTTTCTCCAATTCATTTATTTTATTCAATGCAGAGATAGTAGTGTTTTCAGTTACTAAGCATGATTAATTTTGTAACAAATGCTGCCCAGAATGCTATGTCATTATAGTAATAAACTGTTATTAAGTTAGGGGTCCTTTTACTAAGGTACGCCAAAAAGTGGCCTGCGCTGGTGTAGATGCATGTATTGGATGTGCGCAGGTCCATTTTTCAGTGCATCTGCAAAAAAGGCCCTTTTTTAGCCAAAAATGGACATGTGGCAAAATAAAAATTGGTACGTGTCCATTTTGGGCCTGAGACCTTACTGCCACCCATTGACCTAGTGGTAAAGTCTCACACGTTAAGTGGACGGTAATCGTCAGCGCGCTTACAATTCTGATTATCGCCCAGTTACCGCCGCACATCAGAAATTGTCCAGGTCGCGTAGTAAGCACGCATTGAAAATAAAATTATTGCTCAGGCCACGCAGTAGCCAGGTGGTAGTTCAAAATTGGCGCATGTAGGATACATATACATGCCTACATGGCTTAGTAAAAGGGCCCCTTACTGACAAACTGACCATTGTTCTTATAAAATTGTATATTTATAACATTATAGATTAAAGAATTATAAAAACAATTAGTTCTCATAGAGAATTTTACTAGGACATTTTATCAAAATGTTTAAAGATATTAATGTCTATACATGTTTTTGTGTTTTACATAGATTTTTATGGAGAAGGATGCAGTATGATGAATTTATATATCATTTTTAATTTATTTATTATTTTTATTTGTCTATATAATTATTTACTTGTGGCTATTGTCATAATCAGGAGGATACACAAGTCCTAGACACCCTTCTCCCTAGGAAAACTGTTGTTTCGGCATTCCAGCATATACAAAGAGATAGGGGAATTCCCAGGCTGGAGTGGAAGGGGATGAGAGGGAAAGTCACAAGGACATAGGAGGTTGTGTAGGGGCAGGGTTAATGAAGAGAGAAGCCCTGTAGAAGATAAGTCTCCCTAGGTAAATAGAATAAACTTCCTGAGCCCGTACGCCAAGCCCCCTCCCTACCCATATTCAAATCCTTGCTCAAAGCCCACCTCTTCAATGTTGCCTTCGGCACCTAACCTTTATACCTTTCAGGAAATCTAGACTGCCCCAATTTGACTGCCCCTTCTTGATTGACTGTACACTTGTCCTTTAGATTGTAAGCTCTTTGAGCAGGGACTGTCCTTCTATGTTAAACTGTACAGCGCTGCGTAACCCTAGTAGCACTTTAGAAATGTTAAATAGTAGTAGTAGTAATTATGTAATGGCTCTAAGTAGGTCCCAAGGAGGGGGGGGGGGGGGGAGCTTCTGGCTGGTCTCGAGAGGTTTGAGAAACCCACTTCTATGGGAGTAGGGTACTTAAGGAAGAGTGGATGTCTGATTTGAAGTACTTGGACTGTACTGATGCAGAAGCTTTAATGGACCCCCCAAGGTATTGAGGAATGAAAAGGTTAGGATGGATTCCTTATTACCTGTCCATGAAAGATATGAGGCAGGGGATAGTGTCTAAAATGAAAGAGAAACTACCTCAAGGGGAGGAGCTGTCAGGGGTCCCAAACCTACTCAAGCTGGGAAGGATCCCAAATTAAAGCAGAGACTGAGAGAAATAAAGTCCCTATCAGATTAAAGCAGTTTTGTAGGACTTTTCTTCCTTATTAAAGGACTCATGAACACTGAAAAAACACACTGCCTCATCCTATCATCTAAACACAATACGTACAAACCCATTACCTTAATCACCCCAGAACACACCCTCCCTATCTCAGACAGCCTGAAAATACTTGGCGTTACAATTGACCGCAACCTCACTCTTGAAAGCCAAGTTAGTCCATCACAAAGAAAATGTTCTACTCAATGTGGAAACTTAAACGCGCAAAACCTTTCTTCCCGAGGGAAATATTTCGTAACCTAATACAATCAATGGTTCTAAGCCATGCAGACTACTGCAATGGAATCTACGCACAATGCAAAGAACAACTCACTAAGAAACTCCAGACCGCTCAAAATACAGCAGCTAGACTGATATTTGGTAAATCGCGATTCGAAAGTGCCAAACCTCTCCGAGAAAAATTGCACTGGCTTCCAATCAAAGAACGTATTACCTTCAAAATCTGCACCCTGATCCACAAAATCATCTACGACCAAGTCCCAGGATACATGACAGCAGGGGCGTAGCCAGACTTCTGTGGGAGGAGGGTCCAGAGATCGAGGGGAGGGGGTACATTTTAGCCCCCCCGCCGCCGCCCCCCTCCCGCCGCCATTGTCGCCCCCCCGCCACGAACCCTCCCCCGCCGCCGCCTACCTTCCGTTTTGCTGGCGGGGGACCCCACTCCCCGCCAGCCGACGTCCTCTCCGACCGTTCTGCTGCAGAGAAAAGTCTTCTTCCTTGCATGCTGATGTCCTGCACGTTGTACGTGCAGGACGTCAGACTCAGAGAACAGTTCTGTTCTCTGAGTCTGACATCCTGCACGTACAATGTGCAGGACGTCAGCATGCAAGGAAGAAGACTTTTCTCTGCAGCAGAACGGTCGGAGAGGACGTCGGCTGGCGGGGAGTGGGGTCCCCCGCCAGCAAAACGGAAGGTAGGCGATGGCGGGGGTGGGTTCGCTGGGAGGGGGTTCAGACTGAAATCTACGGGGGCCCAGGCCCCCTCAGGCCCCACGTAGCTACGCCACTGCATGACAGACCTCATAGACCTACCAATCAGAAACATAACCAGATCATCTCGAACATACCTAAACCTTCACTACCCAAACTGCAAAGGACTTAAATACAAAGCAACCTATGCATCCAGCTTCTCCAACATAAGCACACAACTATGGAACGCATTGCCAAAAGCTGTGAAAACAACCTATGACCACCTAAATTTCAGGAAATCACTAAAAAACAACCTGATCAAAAAGGCATACCCCACCAACCCAACATAAATACCTACACTCTGCAACACAGCATAACCAAAGCTTGTAATGGACACGGGCCCTTTTATTAAGGCATGCCGAAAAGTGGCCTGCACTGGTGTAGGTGCGTGTTTTGGACGAACGCAGGTCCATTTTTCAGTGCACCTGGAAAAAAAGGTCTTTGTTTTGTGGCCAAACATAAACATGGGGCAAAATTAAAACCAGAACGTGTCCATTTTCGGCCTGAGACCTTACTGCCACCCACTGACTTAGTGTTAAGGTCTCATGTGCTAACTGGGCGGTAAGTGTTACTGTGCATAAACTGCTGATTACCACCAGGTAGAAAATAGAAAATATTTTTTACCGTGTGTTTTGGACATGCATCAAAAATGGAATTACCGCCCGGGTAAGGTGCCTACGTGCCTTAGTAAAAAGGCCCTGAAGACCCTTCTCCTTACATCCCTCCTCCCCCATACACCTACCCTATAGCCGGACACATAAGAAATGTCAAAAAAACAACTGATGGTTAATATTCAAAGTCAATTTTTATATTCATCAGCAGCTGGTAAATACATAACTTGCCTATCCAGGTATTTTAAAAAAATATACAGATAATTTCAGGCAGTTCAGATCACTAAATGGCACATATTATCCATATCCTATATAATAAAACGCACCTCCAACATTCTGAAGCTGACTGCATGGCTGAGGCATTCCTGCTCTCTGTATCCATCTCCTGAATTGACATCACGTACTTCTGGGTTCGTCACAAGCAGAAGTGACCAACCAACCATACGAGGTTTCTCGGCTTCAGAATGTTGGAGGTGCATTTTATTAAATAGGATTGGTCAGTTCCTTGAAGCACAGCCAGAGCTCAGCGTCCTGCACAGTAACGCTCAGACACCAGAGAGAGAGAGGGGGGCGGGAAGTATCTCTGTCACATACACACTCTCTCTCTCTCACAGTCAATGTCTTTCTCTCTCTCACTCTCACACACTCTGTCTCACACTGTATCACATTCACTCTCTATGTGTCACACAGTCACTCACACACTCTCTTGGTCTCATACAGTCAGTCTCACAGAGAGTCTGTGCCTCACACACACTCTCTCTCTTGCACACACTGTATCAGTGTGAAACACACTCTCTCTCTCTCACACTGTGTCTCACATATGCACTTACACACACACTATCTCTAACAGACACACTCGCACCCAGACTCACTCTCTCTCTCTCATACACACACACTCGCACATTCACTCTCTCTCACACACACAGTCACTCTCACATACACTCTCTCAAACATACACACTACGAGGAAACCCTTGCTAGCGCCCGTTTCATTTGTGTCAGAAACGGGCCTTTTTTACTAGTATTTGTATATTTGGGGTGTGAGAATCCATAAAATGATGCATTTAGCAGTGATATTCAGCCTCTAAATGGATAATATATACATTTATTTTAGGCCTGCTGTGCAGGCCAAAACAGGCTTCAAATGTTTTAACTCAATTCCTATATGTGCCTTTTTACCATGTTTCTAACTTATGTGCACATATTTGTTTGAAGAATTCTAATGAAAAAGTATCCCAGTATTTAAAGAAGGAAAATAAAAAGATCCCTCCATACTCATGGAGGAATAGATTAATACTTCCTCCAAGGACTGTTTGGAAGCTTTTCCGATGCTTTTCAGTTCTCCAGCTAGTTCTTATGTAGTCTAACTTGGCTGCTGCTTTACTGCTTAGAGATAGTTGAACATAGCATCTGGCAAAGAACGCACTGTTCTAAGAAGTAGAGAATAATGTGATGCAGATACAGCGTGTCTGTCATGACAGTTTTATCTATACTACAACCCTCTGGAGTTTGCTCTGAGATGGAACTGAAATGTCAACTAATCATAGTTTAATGAAAAAAAATGAGCTGTGCATGTTACAACTGGGAGCAGGAGTCAGCAAACCATGATGTATTCTTCTTCTAGCAGCATTCATTAAGACACAATTTCGACTTACCACCAGCTTGTTTTCAACTGTTTTACTTTTGATTGTTTTGAAATCAAATAACTATTTGTATGGTAAATCTTGCTGTAAGTTGTTACTGTCGCACAACAAAATTGATGTCACATAAATAAGCACAACTCAGAGTACAAATAAGTGAAATAGTTACGATCAGTTATTGTGATCATAAACCATGGAATGAATTTAGGCCCAATCTTCCAAATTCTTCTTTTTATTTTTCATTTTATTTATTTATTTATAACTGACCAAACATGCTAAACCTCGTGGACCTGCCTCCCAGAAATGCCATAAGATCAGCCCGCAAATTTCTCAATCTGCACTTCCCCAGCTGTAAAGGACTGAAATACAAGCTGATACACGCTTCCACCTTCTCTTACATGGGCACGCAGTTGTGGAATGCATTACCTACAGCCTTGAAAACCATCGATGAAATAACTAACTTTCGCAAATCTCTAAAGACATATCTCTTCAACAAGGCCTACAAAGATAACCAATAACCGTACAAAACTACCTCACCAACCCATCCAGTTATTAAAATCCACCTTCTGTACTAACCTGCCTAACACCTTCCCTCTCTCTTCCCTTACCTAATCTTTGCACATTACCAATTGTACCTAAAATCCTGGAATGACTACGTCATAACAAAACTCTGTAAGCCACATTGAGCCTGCAAATAGGTGGGGAAAATGTAGGATACAAATACAATAAATAAATAATAAATAAATAAATATCAACAAATATGTGAAGCAATTTAAACACACATCTACATCAACATTTCTGTGGCAAAATATTAAAGCTACCATTGAATATCTAGTGGCTTTCAGGGGGAAGCCATTGTGAAGAGGTATGTTTGGAAAAACAAACAAGAGTTCTGCTATGAGATTTACTCCCCTGCTTACCAAGCCACGCACTAATGCAAACACAGCCCATTCACTTTGAATTTTATTTATTTATTTATTTTGGATAGATTTACTGCCTTTATGAAGAGAGTCACCCAAATTGGTATACAGTAGGTACAGTTTAACATAAAACTTATAATTTTGTTAACATATAACAATAGTAAAATAACCAAGGATAACCATAAATACAATAAATGAGGTAAACTTGAAAACAGTAAATTGAAACTAATAATAGAAGTACCATGAAACAGTATTAAAAAAATGTGTGTGTTCTTAGGACTTGGATGGTTCTTATGCATATAGGTTTAACAAATGTGATGGCTACACATGGAACCACTTTAGTGTGGAAGTTGCAAAATCACTGTTTCCTTAAAGCTTCCTGGTTCATGCCACTTACTTTATTCATGTATATGTGACTTTAGTCATGTGTTCCCAGAGATAGTCACATATGTATATTTGTAAAATGGCTGCTTGTACTATGCATGCTGTCAAATACATATGCACTCCTTCACAACCTTAGAAGTATTTTACAAAAGTTTCCATGTTCGGCAGAGCCTTTTGTAAAATACCGCCGGAACTGAGAATATCCCAACCTGGATGTCTCAATTCCAGTCTCACTTCTATATAAATGGCCCATCATGTTTTCAAACATATTCAGCTTGTAATAATATGGGCTACATAATTCTCTATCAATTTAACTGATTTGAAGATAAAGTACAGGAAGACTTGCATGGGTAAAACCATAGATTATATGACCTGCCAAAAATCATTAGAGGTGAGTAAATGTTTTAATTTCTATGTGAGATGAATATAAAAGTAAATTGCATGAGTATGAGAAATTTGTACATGTGGTCAGTTGTGAGTCTAAAATCACCCCTAACTAACACCCATGAGTATATACAGCAAATAGAATCCCATCCAAGAAAATTTGACTAGGGGATATATAGGGGAACTTTTACAAAGGCACACTGAAAAATGGCCTGTGGTAGTGTAGATGCGTGTTTTGGGTGTGCGCAGAATCATTTTTCAGTGCAGCTATAAAAAATACCTTTTTTTAATTTTTGCCGAAAATGGACGTGTAGCAAAATGAAAATTGTCATGCGTCCATTTTGGGTCTGAGACCTTACTGCCAGCCATTGACCTAGTGGTAAGGTCTCACGTGGTAATTGGGTGGAAATGATCTACGCGTGTAGAGTAACAATTGCCACCCAATTACCGCCCACGTGCCAAAAAATAAAAACATTTTCTAATGTGCATAGCAGACGCACACCAAAATTACCACAAGGGCCACATGGTAGCCAGGCGGTAACTCAAAATTGGCACACGTTGGGTGCACGTAGGTGCCTACGCGGCTTAGTAAAAGGGCCCCATAGTCTTCTGATAATCATTACTCATGTTTTCTTTTATTGTTAGGCCATTTTTAGTCAGCTAAGCCAACACTATGAGAAAAGCCTGTTATTGTTCTAGATGTCTGTTAGCTGGCACAGATCAAGAAAGGAATGAACAATAGAATATTAGCCAAATTAATTTGAAACCCAGCCTCGAGATGTCATAATAACTTACAGACTGGGTCAACATAAATGTTTTGCTTTCACTTTGTATGTATAGCAACTTAACAAATAGCAAGGCCAACAGAACATTATAACAAAATACAGGTGAATAATAACCATTAAAAAAAGGAAAATTTCAAAATGAAAAGGAAAAAATTACAAGCTGCAAAGTCCACATAAAACAATAGCCCACAAAAACAAGGGAGAATACCTAGAAAATAATGAAGAAATAAATGAAAGCATTTTTAAAGAAAAGGCCCAAAGCCTAAGTTAGCATACTTACATAACTGACTAATGCTTCTCAGGCAATCTCCAGCACCTCCTTCCTCCAGGGATTGTGTAGGGTATAATTTAGCATCCAAATAAAGTCCTTAATTGGACAGGATCAAAGAATATATGTTTTATATTCACAAATTTAAGAATACATTTATATGAAAAATGCAACAGAAATGAAGCTTCCAAGTTCCAGATAAGGTTCTGAGAGAGGACCTGCTGAAGGGAAGAAAACTTTACTAGTGAGTATAATAATTATATTACCTGCTGGGGAATTGCATTCAAAATTGGGAAAAGGTAGACTCAAGGTTAGATAGGTAATTCCGGTGTCTTATTTTAATTTACTCTACTTACATGATAGCTATGTACTCCATTTGCTTGGTTCTGGCGAGTTACCAGCTCCATGGTTAAAACTGAAAAAAGCAAGATTTTTAACTGAAATACCTTTGGATAGTTTTAAACTATCTAAGCAGTGTACAATTTCTAAGTGTTTATTATAAAATGCTCCTCAGTTAGGAATAAAATTGTGACATTATACGATCCTTTTACTAAGGTTCACTAACTTTTTTTTTGTTACATTTGTACCCCACGATTTTCCCACTCATGGCAGGCTCAATGTGGCTTACATATTGTATACAGGTACTTATTTGTACATGGGGCAATGGCAGGTTAAGTGACTTGCCCAGAGTCACAAAGAGCTGCCTGTGCCTGAAGTGGGAATCAAACTCAGTTCCTCAGTTCCCAGGACCAAAGACCACCACCCTATGGAGTTAAGGGCCCTTTTACTAAGCTGTGCTATGACTAGCACATGGGTTCCCCTGCATGCTGAGGCAACTTTTAGTGCAGCTGTGAAATGACCAATTTTTTAAAATTTCAATTAATAGCCACATGCTAATTTCCCAATTAGCATGTGGCTATTAATTGAAATTAAAAAAATTGGTCATTTCATAGCTGCACTAAGTTGCCTCAGCATGCAAGGAAACCCATGTGAGCCTTACAATTAGCATGTGAGCCTTACTGACACCTATATAACAGTGGCGTAGCTATGTGGGGCTGTGGGGGCCTGGGCCCCCCAAAATTTCATCCGGGCCCCTAGTTTTGCTGGCAAGGGTCCCCAACCCCCGCCAGTTGAAGTCTTCTTCAGCGCCAGTCTCTGGCACCGCCAAGTTGCCTGCCCTTCTCCCTCTTTCCTCTCACGTCCTACACGCTCCTTTTAATGAAATTGAGCATACCAATTCTATTTCAGAGCATGTCATGTGTTATTGATTTAGTAGCAGATGTCAATTTAGAACCATCCAAGACTACTATTTTGGATGATTTTAACATTCATGTAGATGAGGAACAAGACAATGAAACGTGCTGATTTTCTACAAATCTTTATCTATGGTTGGATGGCAGCAAATTACATAAGGATGGACATATTTTAGATTTAAATTTTGTGGAGAAGAATTTCTTAGAGGCTGTAGTACGTATAAAAGGAGTTAAAGGTGGGACATGTAACGGTCCCTTGGTCTAATCATTTTGTGATAACACGAGGTGAAATTTTCTAATACTATATAGATTATCAAGTCAGCCCAATACTATCATGGGTGTGACCCTTTAATGTTGAAAGTTGTCTTAAGCCCAAACCTTGATGGGGTGGAATTGAGTACTGTAGACGCAGTTGATCTTTGGACTTCTGAGATGTCAGAGGCATTAGACTAGATTGCTCCTAAAGTACAGTATTATTATAAATGGAAATCACATAATTCCATGGTGTAGTGATGAGCTGAAAATAAATAAGAAATTAGTCTGTCAAAATGAGCATGAATGGAGAAAATATCCTTCAAGGTTAACATTAGAGAATTATAACAAAAAGCACAGCAATACAATACTGCTACTTTGCTTGCAAAAAGTCAAGTTTTAAATAAGCAGATTGAATCAGCTCCATCTCAATTTAGAGAGCTTTTTTTCTTTTTGCATAGTTCATAGGTCGAGTACCTTTGATTCCCTGAAAACTTTATCAAATGGAATGTTTTCTTTCTGAAGCTCAATTATGGTCTACCTTCTCAGAAGAAAATATAGAACAAATTAAGGCTATCTTCGCTAGAATTAATAATTATTTCTGTGCACTTGTGAAGGCTATGAAATAGGTCTCTCTAAGCCAATTGTGCATATAGGCTAGATCCTATATATGGTGCCTAAAAATCCCCCCCCCCCCAACACACACATATGGTATTCTATAAGCCACAACTAAAATTTGGTGTGGTTTATAGAATTAACACTTAAGCAGAGAGTTTGCACATAATTTTATGCATGGCCATTTGCACCAACAAAAACATGGTGCAAATGAGCACCAATATTCTACAATAATGCATGTAACTCAAAACCACACCCCTGATTCACCCCTATATGCCCATGAACCTTCTGTTTCCATGCCCCCTTTTTTGGACTTCATGTAACATTTACATGAGTAAGCTGCAATTAAATCTAATTAGTGCCAATAATTGCTTGTTAAAAAGTGAATTATTGGTACTAGTTGGCTAATTATTCTATTAAATTGTTCATGCAAATCAGGAACACACCTAAATTTGCGTACTGAATTTCTGGTGACCTTTGTAGAATCAGGGGTATTGTGGGTAAGTCTGTCTCTGATGGTATGTTACCTACATCTTCAAAAAAAGAAAAAGGCCACTGTGAAGCTGTTAATTAAAAATGCTACTCTGGAGTCATCACGTACAGCGAATTATAGACCTATATCTTCACTCCCTTTTTAGCTAACATTATTGGTAAGCTTGTACTTGATCAATTAACTGATTTGTTAAATACACACCAAATTCTGGATAATTACCAGTTTAGATTCAGATCGCAGCATGATCTGCTGTGGAGTGGCCTAGTGGTTAGGGTGGTGGTCTTTGGTCCTGAGGAACTGAGTTCAATTCCCAGCACAGGCAGCTCCTTGTGACTCTGGGCAAGTCACTTAACACTCCATTGCCTGCCACATTGAGCCTGCCATGAGTGGGAAAGCGTGGGGTACAAATGTAACAAAAAAAAAATATGGAAACCTTGTTGACTTCTGTTAGACATCATTCTTTCTGGTTTTGATAAAGGGACATGTTTCTTTTTGATCTCCCTCAATATTTCAGCAGCTTTTGACTCATTCAATCAACAACCTTATAGTGACTGGGATCAATAGGGTTTAGTGGATTAGTTCTTCAATGTTTTCTACTTTTTTGAAGGATAGGCAATTCTGTGTAGAAAAAGAACAGCAAAGGTCCTCTTTCATTGATACTCATTATGGTGCTCCTCAAGAATCAGCATTATTCGCTACTCTTTTTAAATATCTTTTTGAGTCCTTTATGTGTTTTTATTAGAAGGTTTAGGTCTACAGTACCAGTTATGTGCTGATGATACCCCTTTAGACTTGAGAAATTGATAGCAAAGAGCCTTGATGTATTATGTTCATACTTGAAAACAATTAATCAATAGATGAGGGCAAATCATTTGAAGTTAAGTATGTCCACAACATGTTATGTTTTTATCTGGTTATGCTGTAACAGATGTTCCAAAATCTTTTCATATTGATGGTCATGAAATTGAAATTGTTGAGAAGATTTGTCCAAGTTAGAATTAGGATGTCTTGCTCGTTACATGAAAAAAAAAAAAAACATCTTAGAGCCATTTTCAAAAGGGAAATACAGACTTTTTTCTATTTGAAAATGGCTCTCAGATGGATGTTTTTGCACAGAAAATGTCTAAAAAGAAGAGCTGTTTTCCAAACTGACACATCCAACATATAAATGCCAAACAGTCACAAGAATGTCTGTGTGGCATCATTTTGAGAGAAATGGCCATACAGATGTCCCTGCAGATCAGAGGGTAGCCAAGTGGTCAGTGCAATGGACTTTAAACAATGACACCCAGATACAATGCCCACCATAACTCATTTATTTTGTATTCTGAGCCATCCAGGAACACAATAAAACCTACTATACACTATTACAATCACCTTCCACCCTGCAGATGTTTCCTATATTTAGGTTCAGTAGGCAATTTGGTGTTTTTTGAGGGCTTATGGGACTTGGACCTGGATCCCCTGGTTCACAGTCCACTGCACTGACCTGTAGGCTACTCCTAGGAATTGCTTGCTGTTCTGTTGGGTATGACCATAATACCCAATGTTGTCATAATGCCTGGTATCCTCTTTCAGCTTCACATTTTAAGGGGCAGGAAGGGAACAGCATCAACTAGGGGATTTTGGAGGAGCCAAGCCTTAATACTTCCAGTGGTCAGCTGGCCAGTCAGAGTACCTTTTTATAACTTAGACCTGAGTGAAACAGATCATACTTCTTTTTTTGTCCTGGATGTTTCTTTATCAGCCAGTAATTAGTTCCCAGCAATATAAGGGTAAATAGTCCCATTATCAACTTAATTAACAATTCACTGATACTTTGATGTAGGCAACAGTCCAGCAGCAAGATAAAGGCTATCCTGTCTTTTTTCATTTAGTGTCACATGTTTAATAATCTCCCAATTGGTCAGAAGTCATATGTTTGTACTCGCTGCAAAGAGCATAGCGGAAGAGCTGAGGCAGAGAGTAATATAGAGACTTACAGAGAAATAGTAAAGAAGTCCAGCCTCCAGCCTGGCAACCTTTGTGCTGCCATGGATGATAAAGGTCACTCAAAAAGAGAGCATTAGCTTGGAGAAGTTGGAGGTGATCCTAGTGTTCTTAGGTAGAAAGCTGAAATCCATAACCTTCAGGCAGAGCACCAGTCTATCAATGAATGGATGAGACAATGGTGCAGTGATGAAGGATTTAGGAACTGGACAACATTCTAGGGAATAAGAATCCTATTCCAAGAAAATGGCCAACACCTTAACCAGCATGGAAAATGGCTGCTGGCACTAACAGTAACACGATGACAGAGCAGCTTTTAAAGTAGAATCTGGGATGAAGCCCACATTCAGGATGGGGTATCTCTGAAGAATACTATCAAATAGTGTTGTTCAAAGTACTTAAGTAAAAGTAAAAATACAGTGAAGAACACATTAAAAAATATACATAAGTAAAGAAGTTATTGCCTAATACTTTTTGAGTAAAAAGTAAAAGCACTGCAACTACAATGAATGCAACTATTGTTAATGTTTTTATCCCCAAAATTTTATTGTTCGACAATTCAATCCACTTTGCTTTTAGTAAAACTAAATTTTAAAAAAATGACTGTGCTTATGAGTCATTAATCTAGCACAGCTAAAAAGGTTCAACACCTGCACTAGCAGAAAGTGAATTGTTCAGTCTGATAAAAAGTTCCTTCAAATCAGGCCAGGTTGCAATATTATTGATGTCTTCTGACTGGGTCTGCAGGGAATCTCTGAAATACTTGACTTCCATGCAGCAAGGAATACTTTATCATTATTGTCATTATCATCAGCATTAGAAGTAGTACTGTGGGATTTATCATTTGCATCGTCATCTATAAACTATCTTCCAGATTTTAGATAGTGCGTCTAGAGTTCTGCGCTGAAATCTAGGTGTATTCCATAACAACGTGCATAACTTAATTGGCTTAACAAGCTAATCAGCATTGATAGCAGCACTTAACAAGCATTAATTGGCAATAATTAGAATTTATGTGCACAGCTCGCTAAGCATAATCTGTAATGAACTGCTTCTACATTGTAATGTGCACAGTTCAAAAGGGGTATGATTAGGGGCAGGGAAATGGGTATTTCATAGGCATTCTAAAATTTACACACATAGAAAATGGCCCAGTGTGCGTAAGTCTATGTGCAGGGATGTTTGCCACGTTTTTGTTGGTGTAAATGGAGGTGTGTAGTTTTAGGTGCTAGCATATCAACAAAATATTTTCTATATACCACATCTAAATCTAGGCATCACTTATAGACTTCCAGGGATGACTTAAGGTAGGCCCAGGGGTTGACTACAGGAAGGTGGGAGGTCTTCATGGGTATCTTCATAGAGGAGGGAGAGGGGGATCCACTTCTATATGTCCCTTGCTAGGCCCTTAAAGGTGTCTTTCCTGAACATAGGCTGCATGTTAGTGGCCTGATGCTCTCCGTTCAGGAAAAATAATGTAAGCTTTGAACTGACATCATTTTTCCAGGAATAGCACAGCTAGTGGAATTCAGTGCAAGTTGAATTCTTCAATTTGCATAATAAGGAGCTGTTTTACATGTTTTATATCTCACTGTTAGTTGCATCTCGTTTTTGTAGTAAATTAATATACATTACAGTAGTACAATACATGTTATTTCTGTTTAATGAGTATTATGGATCAAATAATGTGCACTATGTTCTTAACACATATTAGTACCTACCCCCATAGATTATTGATATATATGCCTTCATTTTGGTATTGATTTCAAATATCTCATTATTATGACAATGAAAGAATTTGAAACACACATGAGATTACATGGTTTATTACCATTGCTATGATAAATACATATAATTGTTACCTCTATTGTATGTAGAACTGTAAAAAAATAATTTTACTACAGTATCAAAATGTACATAAGTGTTTGCATGTCAACAGACTGGTGTACCTTCGAATTAGTTACTACAGCAGAATGCTGCAGACATACAACTTGTTACCTAATATCTTCATATTACAGGAATACAACAATTTAAGTTAAATAACTATAAAGATGAAATAATTCCAGTTAGATATCATGTTAAACAACTATTGTGTCCACACAAACACAGCACTTACATGTAGGGAATTTATTTTTTAAAAAAAGAAGAAGCTTTCATATTAAAGTTTACATTCTGTTTGACTTGCTAAGGTTTGTTAAATCATAGATTCAGTAATGGAAGCGATGTACTTCTTAAACAAATGAATCGTATTGTTTGAAGTATTATGAATCATTCTATTTTAAAATTAATCTTTTCACATGACTGCAAAATCTGTAGGAAATACACAAAAAGATGACATCAAATATGGAGCATAAAGCCAGGTGCAATAAAGAAAAGTCTACCTGATCTCACATCCTTGCATGTAAGGTTGAACTTCTATGATTCTCCCATATTCCCCCAGATTCCATATATCGCGCTGAGATTTCTTGCAGAAATCGAAGCATATTCCATAATAATGTGCATAATCTGGTTTGATAACCAATTAATCAGTGCCTATAATTGCTAATTTGGGGGGTTGCAGAAGGCAAAAGTAGAGACTAATAGACGATTCACCACTGGTGAATCGTCTATTAGTCTCTACTTTTGCCTTCTGTGATTCGTCATCGTAGAGAACTTTTCCTGTTCTATATTTTGTAATTTGGGGGGTTGGACATGACATACTGCCTTTCTGTGGTTACAATCAAAGAAGTTTACATATTATATACAGGTAATTATTTTGTACCTGGGAAAATGTAGGGTCAGGTGATTTGCCCAGAGTCACAAAGAGGTGCAGTGGGAATTGAACCCAGTTCACCAGGATCAAAGCCCACTGCACTAACCACTAGGCTACTCCTCCACTCTAACAAGTAATTATTGACAATAATTGGCATTAATTAGAATTTATATGCAGAACTGTCTAGGCATATTCTATAATATGCTGTGCATAAATTCTAAGTTGCATAGTTGAAAAGGGGCATGACCATGGGCGTGGAATAGGTGGGTCATGGACATTTCTAAAATCTATGCGCATTATTATAGAATACATGCGGTCTGCACCTAAGTTAGGTGTTGGCATTTACACCAGGTTATACTTAGCGTAACTGCCTCTGACTAAATCTAGTTGCACATACATGCGCTCAGCATATTCTATAAACCGTGTGGAAATTTAAGCTTATTCTCCCTACATTAAGGCATACTTTATAGAATGCGCTTAAGCAAATTTCATTTCAGCGTCATATTTTGGGGTATGAGATACAGAATCTAGTCCATTGTGGGGATCTACATTCATTCTCATGTGTTTGATCATTTAGGCACCCTAAAAATATTAGTGCACACAAACTCTATAGTATACATGTAGATCTATGAATAAACATGTCTACAATCAATTTGCATATGTTATAGTTATCAGTGTAGGCTACCATTAAGATGTGTTATTTTATTGTTAATCCCAGTTATTAGTAACTAGGAGGCCCTTTTACTGAAGCTTAGACACAACAAAATTAGCATGTACTAAATGCTAAGAAGCCCATAGGTAAAAATGGGCTTTTTATCATTTGCCCCAAATTCTAAATAGCACACCTAGAGATCCATGCCAAAATCCAAGCGTATTCTATAACAACATGCATAACTTAATTGGCTTAAGCTAATCAGCGTTGAAAACAGCTCTATCAAGCAATAATGAGCACTAATTGGCAATAATTAGAATTTACATGCACAACTCTCTAAGCTACTCTATAACGCACTGCACCTAAATTCTAATACATGCAGGCAAAAAGGGGCAAGGTTATGAGTAAAAAAATGAGTGTTCCATGGGCATTCTGAAATTTATGCATATAGTTATAGAATATGGTCCATTGCGCGTAAATTTACATGCTGGGATTTATGCCATGTTTTTCATTGGTATAAATGGATGTGCATAGTTTTAGGCGCTGTGATATCAACTAAGCATATTCTATATACTGTGCCTAGGCACCGCTTATAGAATATGCTTAGTTGGCATTGTTTTTCACATGGATTTTTTAGGCGCCATATATACAATCTCCCCCT
This sequence comes from Microcaecilia unicolor, assembly GCF_901765095.1. Taxonomy (NCBI): domain Eukaryota; kingdom Metazoa; phylum Chordata; class Amphibia; order Gymnophiona; family Siphonopidae; genus Microcaecilia; species Microcaecilia unicolor. The sequence continues at coordinate 99,707,383 of NC_044033.1, forward strand.
TAGCCCATGCTAATTCTGTTAGTGTGTACTAAGGTGTAGTAAAATGGCCTCTAGGTCTCACTGCGTAAAAAGGGACCTGTACTAAAGCTGCACATTAGTGGTAAAATTACACATCTAAATGGTATGCCATGTCTAACTACGTCCATTAATGTGCATATAAAAAGTTAATGTAACAAATAAGTGAAAATAATTGAAAAGCACACAAAAAGCAGGAAACAAAATCCAGAAAAGAGGAAAAAAAATTTGGCCATGCAAATCCCTGATGTCTCAACCTCTGAAATGATTTTGGCCTCTATCACTTGCACTGGGAGGGTGTTCTATGTATAAATCACCCTTTCATAATATTATTATTCATGCATCTCTCTTGTTCTAGGAATTCCTTTCTATTGATTTTTTTTCTTATAAACTATTAATACTGCAAAGTTATGAGTATATCTCCCCATCCTGCATCTCCTTTAGAGTATACACATTTAGGGGCTTATTTTCAAAATAGAAAAAAAATCCAAAAATGGCATAACAGGCAGATGTCAGTATTTCTTGTAGAAAAATGTCTAAAGCGCATAATCAACCCCCCCCCCCCCAAAAAAAAAAAACAGCTGAGTTTCCAGTGGGGGTGTTTTGTGGGCCCGACATGGGCAATGTGACGTGATTAATGTTTTTGGCAATAACAGATAGCAAAATGACTTCCCAGAGGCAGAAAGAAAATCATTCAGAATTAGACCTGCTTTAAAAGCATCTAGGGTAAGGCTAAACCTGTCTTTAGATCCATATGTGATTTTTGTTTTCTCAGTTGGAGAGTAGAGAAGTGAACGTGGTCGTTTGTGAGGAATAGTGGAGAGTTGCTGAATGCTTTCTTACCATTGTGTGTTTGCCCCAATCTGAACCTTTTAACCCTCGCATTTCCAGCCTTGCCTCCTCTGTCTCACCTTCTCAACTCCTTGCCCACACCTGATATCCCCTCCCCCAGCCACATGCATCTCCTTGCCCACACCTGATATCCCCTCCCCCCAGCCACATGCATCCCTTCCTCTGTAACTTGCTCTCTTCCCCCACCAAACCTTCACTGTCCCCAAACCCCCACACCTCCCATTATACCTCCCTACCTGCTTGTCCTCTGTCTCTCATTGTCCATATGTCCACTCCCAGTTTATTACTGTGTTCTGTGCTGCAGCTGTGTGTGTGACAACTGTTGGCTAGTGGTGGAAGAGTGAGTGCTTAGTGCTGCAGCTGTCTGTGTCAGGACTGTTTGTTGGTGGTGGGAGGGTGAGTGTTTGGGGCAGCTGGTGTGTGTCTCATGACTATGCTGGTGTGGGTGCTGGTGCTGGGTCTCATGAGGTGCAATAGGTGGAAGTGTGCACAGTGGTATTTCTGGGGTCAGTGAGTTGCATCTGTGGTGGAACACCTGCACGTCAATCATCAATGCACTGAATGCTTTGGTGGCTCACCTTGCTGGAGGTGGATGAGAGTTTGGAGGGTAGGCCCCAGAAGAGATATTCCTACCAGAGAGTTTTCAGGACCCAGACCCTCTTCTTTGACCTCAATGACCAGGAATGCCTTACTAGGTTCTGCTTTGATAGGGCTGCCATATAGCACCTCTGTGATGAACTACTAACCCTCCTCCAGCCCACAAAATGCAGGAATAATCCTGTGGTAGCTCACCTGAAGGTCACTGCCTCTCTCACCTTTCTTGCCACTGGCATTTTGCAGTCAGTGCTAGCAGTCAATGCAGGTCTCACCTAGCATACCACCTCCAGCTATCTTGCTCAGTTCCTTGATTCCTTCCTCACCCATACCTCACGCTATATTACCTTCTCGACTACCGCCCAGGCACTCCAGAGCAACATGGCTCAGTTCTATGCCATAAACTGCTTCCCCTCGGTTGGTGTCATCAATTACACACACATTTTTATTTGTTTATTTTGTTACATCAGTGAGATCAAAGCGGTTTACAATCAATCAATAATAATAAGAAAAAATAGAAATAAAAGAACTCCATAAATGATAAGAAAGAGTTACATAAACCAGTGGCGATCCTAGCTGGCATGACACCCCCCCGGGTGCACGCCGCTGGGGGGGGGGGTGCCGCGGTGCGCGCCTGTCAGCTGAGTTCGCTGAGTTTGCTAACTTTGCTGCAGCTCCCTCTGCCCCGGCCGGAACAGGAAGTAACCTGTTCCGGGGCAGAGGGAGCTGCAGTGAAGTTAGCAAAGTCAGCGAAGTCAGCGAACTCAGCTGACAGGCGCGCGCCATGGCACCCCCCCCAGCGGCATGCACCCAGGGGGACCGCCCCCCACCGCTCCCCCCTTGGTATGCCACTGACATAAACCAAGGAGCCAAAGCAAATAAAATACAAGGAGGAGGAGTGGCCTAATGGTTAGTGCAGCAGGCCTTGATCTTGGCTACCTGGGTTCAATTCCCACTGCAACTCTTTGCGACCTTGGGCAAGTCACTCAACCCTCCATTGCCCCAGGTACAAAAACTTAGACTGTGAGCCCTCTAGGGACAAAGTACCTGCATATATGTGTACAACACTGCATATGTCTAGTAGCATTATAGAAATGATTATTAGTAGTAATAAAATCTAGCTTAAAAACAACACAATAAAATTAATATTAAAAGATTCAAATTAAAACTTAATTTCCTCACACAGACCCACTAGTGTTCAGGCTAGCTTGGAGTGGTGCCAAAAGCTAGGTTAAAAAAATGAGTTTTAAATAATACTTTGAAAATAAAAAATGAGAGTTCAGAGTGCAGTGAGGGAGGACGATCATTCCACAGCTTAGGGACTAAGAAAAAAAAAGCAGCAGACCTAGAAGATTCATATTGCACAAACTGAGGTGATGAAAGAAACAAATGATGTCCATCTAAGGAGTGAAGTGCACGGGCTGGAGTATATGGAATAACAAGTGAAGGGACATATGGTGGGATTAACAGAACGTAAAGCTTTGAGTAAGAATCAGGATCTTAAACCAGGAGCGGACAGGAATGGGAAGCCAGTGAAGTTGAAGAAGTAAGGAGCTGAAGTGATCATATTTCCTGGCATTAAAAATCAAATGGGCAGCTGAATTTTGGAGGGTCTGAAGTTGATGTTGTTGGGTTTGAGTGATACCAGCATATACAGAATTACAATAAATGGGAGATAATAAAGGCATGAATTAAGGTGTGCATGGAAGAAAAGTCTAAGAGTTTATGAACGTAAATGGTGTAGCCATAAAAACCTAATTTAACCACACCAGAGTTTTGATGTTCAAATGAGAGCCTGGAGCCAAATAACATACCCAAATATAGGAAAAAAGGTACTGGAGAAACATCATGGCTAAAGAACTTCAACAGAATAGAGGGAGTAGGATGAAAACTGGTGATACAGCAGGCAATAGTTTTCTTACGGTTAAGGACAAGTTTGTGGGTGCAAAGCCAATCAGAAAGAGCAGACAGAGCAATGTGTAGTGGACCAAGATCAGGAACATAGAAAGTGGTAGGACAGATTAGTAGAATATCATCGGCATAGATGAAGAAACAAATGTTGAAACCCTGTAGAAGAGAAGCCAGTACACTGAGAAAGATGTTTATTAATTTATTTTATTTATTCCATTTGTATCCCGCATTTTCCCACCTAATGGTATGTCCAATGTGGTTTACATACAACAGGACATACAATTACAGAGTTTCAGTTTGAATTGAAGAGTGTTGTTACAACAAGGCAGACTATTACAGTGAATTCAGATTAGTTTAAGAGTATCACTTATTACAAGCAACAGATATGGCCTAGGCTATATCTATAATTATTATGGTGGAAGTGAGTGCAGTAAGCTAAGGGTTAGGTTTGCGTTGGTTTGTCATTGTCTGAAAATATATGAGGGTGTTGCAGTGGGTTTGAGGTTAGGTAGGATCAGTGGGGAGGAACTTCTTAAAAAGATGTGCTTTTAGGTTTTTCCAGAAGTTTAGGTAGTTCTTTATGCGTTTCAGGTCTTTTGGTAGAGTTCCAGAGTTGGGTGCCTATAAATGAGAAGCTGGAGGCGTATGATGTTTTGTATTTCAGTCCCTTACAACTGGGATAGTGGAGAGTTAAATATGATCTTGCTGTTTCCATCAAGTTTCTGAATGGTAGATCAATTAGTTCGGTCATGTATTCCGGTGTCAGTCCATAGATAATTCTGTATATGATTGTGCATAACTTGAAGGTTACAATATGTGCGCACTTATTGGTAGCCAGTGTAGGGTTTGAAGGAGGGGTTTTGTGATTTTGAAGCGTGATTTCCCATAGATATGTCTTGCTGCTGTGTTTTGTGCTGTCTGTAGTTTTCTTATGATTTGTTCTTTGCAACCTGCACAGATGCCTTTGCAGTAGTCTAGGTGGGCTAGCACCATTGTTTGGATCATGTTGCGGAAGATGTCTCTAGGGAAGTATGGTTTTATGCATTTCAGTTTCCACATTATGTGGACATTTTCTTTTTCATAGTCTTAGCTTGGCGTTCTAGAGATAGGCTGCGGTCTATAGTTATGCCTAGGATATTCAGTTTGTCCGAGATTGGGAGGGATGGGTCTAGGCATTGATGGTAGTATGGTGGTCATTGTTGTACTGGGAGGAGAGGATAAGGCATTGAGTTTTTTCTTTGAGTTTGAGTTTGAAAGCCTTGCCCAAGATTCCATGATTCTTAGGCAGTTTGTTATTTCCTTGGTGATTTTGGTAGAATTCTGTTTGAAAGGGATGTAGATTGTAATGTTGTCTGCATATAGGAATGGGTTGAGTCCTTGTTTTGCAAGGGATTTGGTGAGTAGTGTCATCATGAGGTTGAATAGTATCGGTGATAGTGATGATCCCTGCAGTACTCCGAATTCTGCTTTCCAGTGTGGAAAAATATCTGAGTCTGATTTGACTTGGTATGTTCTGGAGGTTAAAAAACCCTTGATCCATTGAGTACTTTGCATGTAATTCCTATCTTGTCAAGGATTATCAACAGTATTTGGTGATCAACCATGTTGAATGCACTCGACAGGTCGAATTGGAGTAGGAAGATGTTGTGTCCCATTGCTATTTCCTGTTTGAATCTGGACAGGAGTGTGATTAGTATTGTTTCTGTACTATGGTGGGGTCTGAGGCCAGATTGTGATTTGTGCAATATGGTAAATTTGGTGAGATATTCTGTTAGTTATTTTGTCACTATGCCTTCCATCGTCTTGGTTATAAGGGGTATGGATGCAATTGGTCTATAATTTGTGATATCATCTGCTTTCTTTTTGGTGTCTTTTGGGTTGGGGGTTAATAGAATATTTCCTTTGTCCTGTGGGAAAAGGCCTTTTTGTGGCATGTAATTAAGATAGTCCGTGAGTTCTGTGATGAATTGTTCAGGGGGGTCTTTCATGATGTAATTTGGGCAGGTGTTGAGATGGCAGTGGGCTGTGGAGAATTTTTTTATTGCATGGGTTACTATTTCTGTAGTAAGGTGGGTGAAGTTAGTCCAGATGCGGTCCTCAGGGTGTTCCTCCGGGTTAGGATCTAGTTCGTTTAGAATTTCCCTTGTGCAGATTATTCCTTAGGTTGGGGATTTTTTTCTTCAAAGTAATGGGCTAGTTTTTCAGTGGGTGGGACTTTGTTGTTCAGTGTTGTTACTGTTTTGGTGTTGAGTAAGGCATCCACTACACTATTTTTTTTTGGGGGGGGGAGGGGTTATTATAATCTGTGCCTATTTGTTCTTTGTAGTATTTTCTTTTGGATTGTCTTATTTTGCTTTTGTAATTTTTTTTAATTTCTTTCCAAGCTTTTAGCGATTGATCATCTTTGGTTTTTCTCCAGTTACGTTCGAGTCTTCTGGTTTGTGGTTTTAGAGTTTTTATTTCTTCATTGAACCAGAGTATTGTATTGAGTTTTTGTGAAGACAGTTTTCAAAGGGAATTTTTATATTAGAGCCTCATTTGTAGTTTGTATATAATTGTTAGCATTAGTGTGTGTACAATGAAAAAACTTTACCATAGGAGTATTTACCGCTTCCTATTTAGGAAGCGTAAGGGCTCCCGTGTATTGGATGTACTAAGCAGTTAGTGTGGAGGTGATGTTGGCATGCTAGTTGATTCTCACATCCATACCCATTCTTTGCCCCTGATTTGTCCCCTCCAAAAAATTCTTTAAAAATAAATCCCATTAATTTAGCATACATAGATGGCAATCTAACACAAAACACTTTAGCATATCCTGCATTAGGCTATTTTTGCTGCATTAGGCCCCAAAGAAAAGAAAAATGTTTAAAAAAAAAATGAAGTCTGAAGCATTAGAATCAAATCCTGGCAAACACATTGGAAATTGTTGCATTCCTATTTTTTATGCAAAACTGTGATATAAATTTGAAGTGAACCATGTTTCGCCATAAGCCTGCTAAACATTCAGATTTATTAAAAAATCTATATATTACCATTTAGATTTATACCACATACCTATCATAGCATTTAAATATTCACAACTCAAAAGTTTACACACACAACTGAGTCAAACTAAGCATATCTAGGGCATCTCCTGATCAAATCTCAAAAAACTTGTACAAGAGTTCTTAGCATCTGCACAATGTATTACATGCGTTTACTATAATAAAACTTGTTTTTCAAAGAAAGCTAGGCAAAGATAGCTTTCCATAACTGCAGTGCAATTTTTTTTAATATAGATTTCCTCTAAAACATAAAATGAAAATATCTACATTAAATGGTAAACATTAACAGGGTCATTACGAACAGCATGCGTTAATACCTTTACCACACATTGAGGCTCTTTTACTAAGGTGCATAGGCACCTAAGCACATCCAATATGCATCAATTTGGAACTACCGCCCGGCTACCGTGAGCCCCGGATGGTAATTCCATTTTTTTATGCATGTCCGATACGTGAAGCAGAAAATATTTATAATTTTCTACAACATGGCACTAACCAGGCAGTAATCAGCAGTGTACGTGTGCTGACAATTACTGCCCGGTTAACACGTGAGACTTTACCGGTAACTCAATGGATGGCGGTAAGGTCTCAAGCCCAAAATGGATGTGTGCCAATTTTTATTTTGCCACATGTCCACTTTTTGCCCAAAAAAGGCCTTTTTCACAGGTGCACTGAAAAATGGACCTAGGCACATCCAATACACGCACCTACAACAGCGCAGGCCATTTTTCAGCGCACCTTAGTAAAAGGACCCCATTATTTGCAAATATTGTGTAAGAACACCAGAGAATGTTGTAAAGGGGGTTAGCATAGGGGAGTTTAGAAAAGGTTTGGATGGCTTCCTAAAGGAAAAGTCCATAGATCATTATTAAATGGACTTGGGGAAAATCCACTATTTCTGGGATAAGCAGTATAAAATGTTTTGTACTTTTTTGGGATCTTGCCAGATATTTGTGACCTGGATTGGCCACTGTTGGAAACAGGATGCTGGGCTTGATGGACCTTTGGTCTTTCCCAGTATGGCAACACTTATGTACTTATGTACTTATAACAGCATTAGTGCATACTGGGGTCCTTTTACTAAGCCACGGCAAAAAATAGCCTGTGGTAGTATGGGTGTGTGTTTTTGGTGTGCGCCGGGCTAGTTTTTACCGCATCTGGGGAAAAAGGGCTTTTTTTCAATGAGTCGGGAAAAGACCCTACGGTAAAATTGAAACCAGCGTGTGCTTATTTATGGCCAGAGCCCTTAACACCACCCATTGATCTAGCAGTAAGGGTTCATGCGCTACATGTGCAATGACTGGTCAGCACATGGCAACACAGGAAACACCACGTGTGGTAAGAATTTTAAAAATAATTTATCCTGGCTATATGAGCTCATGCCAAATCTGAAATTACCACCCGGGGAGGGGGGGGGGGGGCTAGCCTGACAGTAGTCTCGTTTTGGCACATGTTGCACATGCATAGCACCTACCATGTCTTTGTAAAAGGGCCACACTGTTAGTAAATAATCCCTTAAATATATTTTACCAAACTTGAAAATATTTCAGTCAAATTTTGGTTCCAAAGTACTAAATGTCAATGTCTAATGGTAAAGCTGTGAGGTGTGGTTCTCCTTCTCAGTACGTATATTTCAGCAGATGTGAGTGAAGACTAGTATCCTTGAGTTTATTTGGAAATAAATATTTCCCACTGGTTCTTTGCTACACTCTACCTAGAGACCTCCTGATCTCCCAGCACCTCAAAATGCAAGCATTCTAAACATCATTTCAGCTGCAAACTTCCTACACACCATTAACCCATTGTTAGATGAAGTAGTTCATGGACTGTGATGGGTTAATATTCAACCTCTGCAGTCAGCATCCTTAAATAAATCACGGTCAGCACCACTATCCAGATACTAAATAGCACTTGATATCTAGGTAGAGCAGTGATTTTTTTTGGGGGGGGGAGGGGAGGGCAGTTAGTAATGAACATTATAACACAATTTTTGCCTCTTAATACATGATAAACATCAAAATTGAGCATTATTTTACAGCAAATCACGATATATTAAATTTTAATATACATGTAGAGTAGTACGGGCTGCATAATGAGACGTAAAGCTTGCAAATGCATGTAAAACATCTCAATATTAAGTAAATCGAATAACACAGCTTGCATTGAACTTTGCAACCTGCATAATTTTTTTAACGTGAGAGTATCAGGCTACTAACATGTGGCCAATGCTCCCAGGTGGCATCTTAAAAGGACTGGCATGGTGTTAAAAGACCCCAATAAACACTCCGTACACATTCTTGCCACTGCCCTAAGTCCCCCATCTTCACAAAGACACACTTTCTGAAGGGTTCAAGCCCTACTCCACTCCCTGTTGCCCACTACCAGTCCCTGCAAAGCCTTGCGCTCCTCCCCCGGACCTACCTGACGTAATTATTGGTGGTCTAGGGGTCATGGGCCTGGATCAATCCCCAGTTGCTCCTGCCCTTGCCAGGACAGTGCTTAAAATGTTGCCTGCAACCTCTCATGGTACTACTGCTAAGGGTCAGCTGCAATTGGCCCTTATATGGAAACCTTCTTCCTAGTGGTAGTACTATGAAACTACTGCTAGGAGTTGCAGGTGCCATTTTGAACATGGCGCTGACAGGGGTAAGAGTGACAAAGGAATTTTCCTACTCTGACACCCTGGGCCACCAATCTTTGTTTCAAGATGGGCCTACAGAGTGATGGGGATCTTGGGGGGTTTCAAGGGACAGGCAATACAGGGTTTTGAACCATTCAGATCTAATGGAGGAACTTGAATCATTCAGATCTAATGTGTCATAGAGGGTTTGGGGGTAGATATGTTCTAGGGGGGTGGGGTCTTTGCTGGTGGGTGAGAAGGGAGGGGGTCCAAGAGACGACATGTCTTTTTGTACCATATAAGCAAGCTGATACTCCCAGGAAATAGAATAATGCAGCTCCTGAGGCTGAAAGCAAATTGTGTTATTCATTTACCGCTGGACTCACTATCCTGTTGTACTGTTTATAGCAGGTTAGCGTCTCTCATGGTAAACTAAGTTGCGGTATAATGCCTTATTTTACCAGAGCTTGATGACTTCCCCTCTCAATTCATTTTGTCGATAGCAATCCATAAAAAGTTGGCACTAATTTTTCTAGTCTAACTTTATCTAGGTAGTTATCCAGATAGTAGTTTGAATATCACCATTCTCTGGATAACTACCAACTACACCCTTGTCCCCCTAGGCAGTGCCATGACACTATCTGGATAAAGCTGAGGCAATCCATAAGCATATTCAATGGCACTATCTGGTTATTTAAACGCCAGCAGATACACTGTCTAGATAGTGTTGCTGATATCCACCATCAACACCTGCTAAGCTATTTATTCGAATAACGGTGGCTCTTATTTGAATAAATGACTTTGAAGATTGGCTCATGAGTTTCTTTGAAAACCTGATGACTAAAGGCACAGTTTTTACTTTTCTTCCCATTCAAGTAAGAAAAGAAAAATCTACCTTAAAAGCTGGAAAAAAATTTACAACTTAAATACGGGAGATCTACAAGTTTCAGTGGGTTCTTCTTGACCACTAATCCCATTCAGGTGTTCCAGGGAATATACTTCAGGCTTGCAGTCATATGACTAATTGCTATATAAACTTCTGGTCCCATGTTCTTAAGATGAACTTAAATTTAAATTTTATATTAAAAAAGCCAACCATCATAAGCAAAGGTGAATTCATAGGAAACGCACCATGAAGAGATTATATGATTGAATACAACACCACATCTTTCCAGTTGAAAAAAAGTCATAAAGGAGCTCTATAGATTTTATGAAAAGTTGTTTGTACATAGAAAGTTCAGATATCCTGTTATCAGTCTAATGTTTAGCATAGGTAGAATGATCCCACTTTTTGTATCTTTCAGTGGCAGTTCAAACTTCTTATCAGCAGAGAGAAGTGACAGTCAGCTTCTCTTACATTGGTCCTTTGTACTGATTTCCAGAAAAATGTTGTCTAATTCCAGGACATGAACCTGCAGCATCTCCAAGTTTCCTCCACACAACCTGCAACCAAAATAGAAAAAACAATGGTAAGTGCATGATAATAGGACGTCTAAGTCAAAAAAAGGATGTTCAAGCTGGAGTGTTCAGAATTTCTCATGTATTTTACAACAGGCTTGCATTCATATATGCTGATGAGATTGCAAACAAGATCAAAGTAGGTATCAATTTAATGGAATCCTGGGGCTCTTAATTTCAAATTAAAACTTAATACTGATAAAATCAAATTTATGATAGTAACTAGTCCCTATCACCCAATAACATCTCAAATTTTAAGACTGATAATGTTACTTATTCTTTGGATTCAACAATGAATATCTTGGGGATCTTAATTGATCAGTTTCTTTCTTTTGATTGCCAAATTTCCAGAGTAGCCTCAAATGTCTTTAATTCATTGTGAAAATTTAAAAGATTAAGATCATTCAAGATCAGTGTTTCGTACTTTAATACAGTCATTAGTCTTAACTAAATTTGACTATTGCAATTCAATTTATTCAGGTATTAAGTGGAGCCTCCTAAGAAAGCTACAAACTGCACAAAACATGGCTGCCAGCCTTATATATAGATTGCAGCATTACGTTAAAGCATCTCCTCTTCTTAAGGATCTACATTGGTTCTGTGTTCTTGCTCACAAGATTCTTTATGGTATCTTACCATCTTATATGATAGATCTCCATTAAGTTAACACCAAGAATTGCCACCTCATCATGTAGAGAATATTTCATATTACTTTTCCCAAGTTGTAAAAACTTAACCTACAAAACTATCCATAATGCTTTTTCCTACCAACGTAGCAAACTCTGAAACGCATTACCCAAGTAAATCAGACACTCAGGGCAAGATGCACAAAAGCCCTCATTAGAGCCGTTCTGTACCGAATTCCAAAACGAATCGGTACGGAACGGCTATGCACGAAGGAAAGGGAATGCAAATGAGCTGCTCGTTGCAGCTCACTTGCATTCTCTAACCCTTCGGTAAAACCATCGATAATTGGCCCATAAAGCATTCGCAGAGCAGCCAAGCGTTATGCTGGCTGCTCTGCGCATGCCAAAAACGCCAGAAAAAAACAAACAAACAAGTCCTTTATGGACGGCCTTGCCCCCCCCCCCCCCATCCGAGGTCGCCGCTGCTCCCCGCTCACCCCTGCATTAAAAAATCATAACTTTAGGCAGCCCCAGCCCCCCTCCCTCCCTTCCTTTCTCTCTTTCTCCCCAGCTCCGCCTTCCGCCATCCTCCGCCCCCGTGCCCCGCCCCCCCCTGAGGTCGTCGCCGCCGCTCTCCCCCTCCACCAGGCCCCCCTCCGTCTTACCGGGCCCTCACAGTGCCTCTCACCTCTGTGTGAAGGCGCTGCATGGGGAAGAACAGCTGATCGCCTCTTCGGACGTCCCTCCCTCATCTGACATAAGTAACCTAAGTAGGTTACTTATGTCAGACGAGGGCGGGCCCAGGAGGAATGGAGGGACATCCGAAGATGCGATCAGCTGTTCTTCCCCGTACTGTGCAGCGCCTTCACACAGGCACTGTGAGGGCCCGGTAAGACGGAGGGGGGCCCGGTGGAGGGGGGAGCGGTGGCGATGACCTAGGGGGGGCGGGGGCAGTGCACGGGGGCGGAGGATGTCGGGAGGTGGAGCTGAGGAGAAAGGGAGGAAGGGAGGGGGGCCGGGGCTGCCTAAAGTTATGATTTTTTAATGCAGGGTGGAGCGGGGAGCAGTGGCAACCTCGGGTGGGGGGGGGGGGGGCAAGGCAAGGCCTTCAATAAAGGACGCTCCTGACGAGCATTTTTGTCCCCTCACGATTTTTTTTTTTACATTTACATTTTTAAGCCGGGCAGCCCCAACGAGAGGTACAGACCTCTCATTAGCTTTCCTGTAGTTTTCCATCATTAGGGCAAGCAGAAAACCTTAGTGCATCTCATTTCAATAGGGTTTCTACACAATTTGCTCATCTGCATTCTGTTTTCGTTTGCTGCTACTGTCTCGGAAATTGGGCTTTAGTACATGCCAGGGTTAAAAACTTGTTCATTAAAGGCTCGTTTAGTTTAGTGCATCTTGCCCTCAGAGGCAGGTACGCTGATCTGAGGATCCTATTAAAGCACTTTGATCATTTAGATCGCCGTGATATAACAAGGATGTGCTAATTGTTAGTACAGCAGCCTTTGATCCTGGCATCCTGCCTTCAATTCCCACTGTAGCTCCTTCTGACCCTGAGCAAATCACTAAAACCCTCCATTGTCTCAGGTTCAAAAACTGAGATTGGATGCCCTCTAGGGACAGAGATAGTACTTGATTATAAAGTGAAATTGTTTCCTGCTTTGAACTGAATCCTATATCCAGAAAACAGTCAAAATAAGTTCTCTGTCCTGTTTAGAGGCAATAAGCCATAAGTTTACCTAGTTGAAAACCTGTTTAAAGCTTAATGACATGTTTATTCAATTGCTATTCCTCATAACCTGTTCTAATGTATCAAACCTCTGCTTCACATGATTTTGTATTCTGTTCTTTTTAAAAATGTATTCCAATTGGCTTTGTATGTATTCTGCTTGGCTGTACCTATGCTGACTCTGTCCCATTAAACCATGGTCTATGTGTTCTGTAATTTTATTCTTTTTAATAGTTTCCACTATTTTCGCTGACACTGAAGTCAAGCTTACCAGTCTGTAATTTCCCAGATCACCCCTGGAACCCTTTTTCAAAATCAGCGTTACATTGGCCACCCTCCAATATTCAGGTACTATGGATGATTTTAATGACAGGTTACATATTACTAACAACAGATCAGCAATTTCATGTTTGAGTTCTTTCAGTACCCTGGGGTGTATGCCATCTGGTCCAGGTGATTTATTACCCTTAAACTTGTCAATTTGATTCAGTACATCTTTCAGCCTTCTTTATCACTGCTTTGTTCTAGCTTGACAGTGCTTATGCTGTTTCTTATTTTCTTCATTAGGATTCTTTTCCCATTCTTTGAAGGATGCTCTTTTGGCTCTAATAGCCTCTTTCACTTCACCTTTTAGCCAAGTTGACTGTCATTTGCTCTTCTTTCCACCTTTGTTAATACGTAGAACACATCTGGGTCTGGGTATCCATGTGATGGTATAATATGGGATTGATGTGTGGATTTGTTTGTGGGTTGTGAGTTTGTATCAGGAGTGTAAGTACATAGGAGAATGTGTGGGTGTGTGTGAGAATATTCGTGTTTGGTATGTGTTGGTGTGTTGTGGTGTGAAGTACAAGGGGATATCAATGTGTGCGAGTCAGCAGGCATGTGTGTGAGTTGGGTTAGGGAATGAGTGAGGACATAATATTTAGGTATGTTGGGACTAAGGCATGGATGTTGGGGGCTGTGAATGGTGAAAAAGAGAAGGTATACTTAGAAGTGTATGAATGTGCATGTAGTGGGGGTATGCGGTTGTAATGAGTGCATGGGGTAGGTAGGGTGTGTATGAGAGAGATGTTGGAAATATGGGGGAAGAGGCTTTGAAGGTGCACTTTGATGCCATCCATTGCTAGTTGCTTCATTTATTTTTCCGTCTCTACTTTCTTGTGCTACTCTTTCCTAAAGCACTGGAAGAGTAAATGAGGAAGCTTTTAGAATGGAGCAGTGGAATGGAGCAGGGATGAGCTTTCTAACAGTTCTAGCATTTTCAAATGGTTTCCCATAGAAAGTAATTGGATTGTTTTGTTTTGTTTTTTTGGAAGGTTCAACTCTCTGAAATTACTAATGGAATCTTTCTGTTTTTTTATACTTGTGTGAGATTTTCATATTTTCAACTTGAATTTCTGCTCCTTTTTGGAGAGTACTAATGGATGGACGATGATCCCTTAAAAAAAAAAAAATTCATTACAACATTCCATATATTGGAAAGAATGAACATGAATTAACTCTGCTCACAATGGAACTAATTGTTCAGGCTAAAGACATGAAAAAACAGTCCCTTAGCAAAGCATTAAAAATACATATTGAACTGAAGTTCAGCCCAAAGACTTTGAAACAGTGTAGGTTTACTGGCAAACAACTCTTGCTTTCTCAGTTTGTTAGGCAGCCAAACGCAGAAACAAGGATCAATTTTTCTTTAGAATGAACAGACAAGTTTTATGTTCAGGAAGTCCCTGAGGAAGTACAGAAAAGTAATAAACTGATATAACTGGGACCCTCTTATATTTATACAAGAAAAATAAGCAAAAAGAAGCCAGGACGAGCCATAGGAATGCTCAACAAAGTTTAGTCGACATAAAAAGCATGCTGAATGGTACTAATCAAAGAGAAGGCATCACTGATCCAAGGTTCATAAGGACTTTTGGCTTATAAAAATCTGTATGCTCTAACCTTATCCAATTCAGAAAGAAAAGAAAACATTGACCTCAGTACAATTGAGAATTTACTATTTTTAAACTTTATTATTATTTCTGCCAATTTCAGGGGTCCTTTTACCGAGCTGCAGGAAAAAGGCCCTGCGCTAGCGGTGGGGACTGTTTTTCCTACATGCCAGGGCCCTTTTTACCGCAGTGGGTAACCCTCTCTCCAGACAAATATGGCCTTGCGGTAAGAGAACTCTTGCCACATGGCCATGCGGCAAGGAGCCCTTACTGTCACCCACTGAGGTGGCAATAAGGGCTCCCCCAGTAACCCGACGGTAACCAGGCAGTGCGTAACGATGCCCGATTACCTCCGGGTTACCGCCATGCAAGCCATTTCCATGGGTTTTCTTTTTATCTGAAAATGGTGTGCGCTTGGAGTAGAACTACTGCCAGTGGCCGCATTGGGCTGGTAGTAGTTCCGATTTAGTGTTCGGTAAGCTCGCGTTGGGCTTACTGATGCTTTGTAAAAGACACCCTCAAACATTAGTCTGAAGCAAGACAGAAATAAGAATTTTCAGAAGGTATGATCTGGTCAAAATGGTCAGGACTCTCAAATATTTCTTTCACTAGCTCCATAGTATTTTTATTTACTTATTTAATTTCTTATATACTACTACTTATCATTTCTATAGCGCTACTAGACGTATGCAGCGCTGTACACTTGAACATGAGGAGACAGTCCCTGCTCGACAGAGCTTATACTGCCTAAAAGCTATCAAGGCGGTGTACATTCAGGAACAGTGGACATTTTTCTCTTTTTTTCTGTCCCTAGAGGGCTCACAATCTGAGTTTGTAGCTTAGGCAATGGAGGGTTAAGTGACTTGCCCAACATGACAAGGAACTGTTCAACAACAACAAAAAAACCCCCAATGCTCTAACCATTAGGCCACTCCTCCACTCTCATAAGAACATAAGATTAGCCATACAGGGGCAGACCCATTGTCCATCTAGCCCAGTATCCTGTTTCCAACAGTGGCCAGTAGTAGCAACTCTGGCTGTATTGAACACCCCCCCCCCCACCACCACCACCCGAACCCCGAATGCACCACCCGCAATCGGCCGATTATGAGCAATGCACTCTGGGCACTAGGGGGTTGATCACTCAGCACAGCCCCAGCAGCAGCATTCCATTATGTTTATGCATTTATTCAAGTCTTGATATACCGTTATTACTGAATCACAAGTCAAAATAGTTTACACTCTAACAAATGTAATCTTATTAAAATGAAATGAATGCCATTAACGATAGGAAATAAATCATTCACACAAGCTATGGAGGCAAACAGCCAGACCTAGCATATGCCTCCCATTGCTATGCATATGACTGAATCACCTGGGGTACCTTCCTAAGGTGAAACTCCAAACGCTAGCCCAAAAATATGAGATGTAAACTGGGACTAAAATTTTGGAAATGACAGTTCAGATCTTATAAAAAGGCATGTTTTGTAGAGGGAAGCACTAAACAATGCGAGTCAAGATAGCAAAAAGACTATGAATATAAAAAATAATTAAAGAAGAAAGATGATAAGGTAAACCCATACGCAGAGTCTTATGAATAAACCAAATAGGATAACAATACAGAGAGTTTTAAACCAAATACAATAACTGACAGGAAGCCAATGTAATTTGATCAGCAAGGGTCCAGGGAGAAACCGAATCATACCTCCATGCCTTACACAGAAAATGAGCAGCAGCATTATGCAGTGTCTATAAACGAATGGCATCTGATGAGAAGTGATGGCTGAATTTATAGTATTACAGTAATCCAATCATGAGATAACAAATGCACATATCAAAATATGGAATAAAGAGAAATCCAAATAACTGGAAATTGATTGTAAACATTAAAGGGAAAGAAAACTCTGTGGGAGAACTTGGGAAATCTGCTCATCACAACACAGACTAGTCTCAATCACCACTCCAAGGTACCAAAAAGAATCAGCTGTAGGAATATGCAAGTTAAAATAAAGAGGGGTAAAGGCTTGGGGAGGGAACCAATGATCTAACTGGCAACTATTTTTGATGTGTTAAAACCAGCCTGTGATTGCCTAGCCACTGGTACAATGTGAACAGACATGAATGGAGAGGTCCAATATCTGAACTGAGAGGTAAGAAAAATAAAAAGGATGTCATCAGCCTAAATAAAGAATTTAAAATCAAAATTCTGGATTAACATGGCCAAAGGGCTAAGAAAAATATTGAACAAGAGAGGGGACAGGACTGAACCCTGTGGAACACCACAAAGAAGGGGAATTGCAACACATAAGGAGGTGGAACAAAAAACTGTAAAGGAGTGATCAGTAAGATAGTAAGAAAACTACGACAGAACTGTACCTGAAAGACCTAAGGCTTTGAGACTGGAAAGTAAGAGAGAATGATCAACTAGATCAAACATGGCTGATCAAAAGTCCTGCATCCAGCAATGAATGAAGCTCACTCAAGAGAGCTGTGATTGCAAATTCAGTACTGTAATATATTCTAAAGCCAGATTGGCATGGGTGGAGAGTGGAGAGCTGGTCAACATGATTCAAAAATTGATCAAAGACAATTCTTCCCACTACCTTTGAAAGAACACTAAGGATTGACACCAGACAGTAGTTCTTGGGAAGAGGGATCCAGAGTGGGGGTTTTGAGGAGGGGTCTAACCAATGCATTTTTCCAGGAAAAGGGGACGTGACAGGTAGTAAGGCTTTGGTGGATCATGTGAAGGAGCAATGAAGCAAGATCACGTCTAGAGAGGTGCAAGATCACGTCTAGAGAGGTGAAGCTAGCATGGAGGCAAAGAATCAAGTTGGCAAGTGGTGAGATGCATAAAGGATATGGTCTTAGATGGTTGGGTTAAAGAAGGGACTGAAAAGGAGGACCAAGAAGAAGAGGGAACTTACTCAGGGAAAAAGAAGCCACAGAAGGGATAGTAGAAGCTGGATCAGCAACTCAAAGCTGATGCACCTTTTTTGGAGAAAGAAAGAAGCTAAAGTATGAGCTGGAACAACTGCAGAGTCTACTTCTCCTAACATGATGATCTTAGGTATAGTAAAGGGAAATTGGTCTGTAGTAAAAGCAAATTTTCTGCATCTCACTTGAAATACCCAAAACGCAGCAGAGCATCTAACAGTAGTGCAATAACACAATTCCACAAAATTGTGTAAATTTCTTTAAAATTTTATACATCAGTTTATGAAAATCTATGGAATTCTGCAGTTTTCAGTTTACAGTTTTTCCAAACCTCTAGCATATGTAATCAAAATCTAATACCAGCTCAGCATGCAGAAAGGACTACTGCAGGCTACCTTTTAGTACTGCTTGGTAAAATGGCCCCTTAAAAAAATAACATACGGCACAGAAACTGATAGACAATATTTCTATCCAGGAGAGGCTGCATTACAATTTTGAATCATGCTGGAATCCTGTTTCTGTCTGAAAGGAGTTATGTGTGTTTATGTGTGTGTGTACAGCTTCAAATTCTAATAATAATCATGATCTTGATAATAATAAATCACACACAAATTATCCATGATTTCTATTCATCGTCTTTTAGTAATGCCCTCTTTTTGCAAGGTAATAAAATATTTACTTTATTGTCTCAATCGACGGCACACCACAACATGATATGTGAAGTTCAAGGATGATAGGACCTACAGGTTGCTTCCCTTTTGATTATGTCCAGTCAGACTTTGTAAGAGTATTTGAAGTGGACAATCAATAATAATAATAATAATGATGTGAATAATCAATCAGATACCAAGTACCACTTTTGTACAATATCTCGTGGATCGAATATTCAGTGGAACTAATGTTGTACCATAGTGCACATTATTGCCATACATCAGTTTTTGTAATTATATGACTAGAAATAATAAAAATACCAATCACAGTAGGAAATTTATAATACAAAATTTGCATGATAATCTGGCTAGGAAATCACATAATGTCACTTCTAGTCAGTAAATATTACAAATGAATGCTAGAGTTTGCTCACCAGCATTTTTATTGGCTTGATTAATGAAACAAAATATTATTTATATTCAGTCACCCTGAAAAGTAAAAATGTTCAGTCTGTCTACCACTTTGGGGGTAAACAGGGGCCCTTTTACTAAGCCGCTTAGGTGCCTACGTGCGCCAAATTGGTGTTACCACCTGGTTAACAAGTGGCCCTTGCGGTAATTTCAATTTTGGTACGCATCCACTATGCGTGTCTGAAAAATATTTTTTTGTTTTCTGACAAGTGGCACCTATGCGTGTCAAGTGGCATTTGATGCACATAGACCATTGCCGCCTGGTCACCATGTGAGACCTTACTGCTAGGTCAATAGCTTGCGGTAAGGTCTCAGACACAAAATGGACATGCGGCAATTTTCATTTTGTCACATGTCCATTTTTGGCAAAAATTTTAAAAAGGCATTTTTTGTAGGTGTGCTGAAAAATAATTCTGTGTGCACCCAAAACACATGTCTACACTACCACAGGCCATTTTTAAGCGCAACTTAATAAAAGGACACCTAAGGGAGGTGCTAACATTTGAGCACCAAATATACAATAAATAATTAGAATAAGGGCGTATATGTGCACATGTGTGCTCATACACGTGAAATGCCAAAATTATGGTGGAGCATATAGAATACTATAATTTGCAGATGTATTTAATCAATTTTGGCATAAGTACTTAACACTAGCTCTAAATTAAAGGCCATGGCTGTGCTACCAGACTCTTGGTCTTAAGTGAAGTCTTACTATTGTCAATCACCAAAAGTAAGGCACTAGGATGATATGCACCAAGCGTGAATTCCATAATGGCAGTTCTGAGAGGAACTGCCATTATAGAATACTAGTGTAAATTCATAGTTTTACACATAACTCTAGGCATGTGTACTTGCAATGTCAAAGGCTGGTGTAAGTGCTCATGTCTAGCTGTTAACAGTTAAGCACATAACTTTAGTATTCTATAATATAGGCATGCAACTCATAGGCATGCCCCTCCCATGACCCCTAGAAGCTGCACACAACAGAAATTGTGCATGCAGCTTCTAGGATAGCGTCTAAGGTCAGTTGCACATGCAACTGCTAATTAATGCCAATTAACACTAATTTAAGAAACTAATTGGCTGTCAACTACAATTAAGAGGCAAGTATTAAATTCAATAGAATGTGCAACTGACCTTTTTCTATAAATCGGATGCCCAACTTTGTACACTAAGGGAGAGATTCTATATATCGCGCCTGAAAAATCTGCGCATAATAAAATTACACCTAGGTGTATTCTCCAAAGTATGCTTAAATTTTAAAGAATAGGCTTAAATTTCCGCATGGTATATAAAATACACTGAGCGCCTCTCCGTGCAACCAAATTTAGTGGCGGCCATTTACGTCAAGTAAAACCTAGTGTAAATGCTGGCACCTAAATTACACATGGAGCAGGTATATTCTATAACCATGCGCTTAGTTTTTTTGGAATGCCCGTGAGACACCAATTTCTCCACTCATACCCATGCCCATGCCCCTTTTTGGATGTGCATATTAGAATTTAGTTGCAGTGAGTTACAAATTACACATTAGCGAGTTATGTGCTTAAATTCTAATTATTACCAATTAGTGCTCATAATTGCTTGTTAAGCACTGTTACCAATGCTAATTGGCTTGATAAGCCAATTATGTTATGTACATTCTTCTAGAATGCAGATGGATTTCAGCATGAAATGCTGAGTGCGTTATATAGAATCCAGGGGTAAGTGTAAACTTGAGCACCCAAGTTTGTAAAATTAGGGGGTTAACGCACAGTAGCAATTAGTGTTGGCCATGCTCCATATCTGTTCATGACCCACCTGGACGCCACTGCTACCTGGAGAAGCAGATGGCATGTAACATAGTAACATAGTAGATGACGGCAGAAAAAGTCCGCCCAGTACTATCCCCGCCTCCCAACCACCATCCCAGCCTCCCACAACCGGCTCTGGCACAGACCGTATAAGTCTACCCAGCACTATCACCGCCTCCCAACCACCAGCCCTGGCACAGACCGTATAAGTCTGCCCAGCACTAGCCCCGCCTCCCAACCGTCTCTGCCACCCATTCAAGGCTAAGCTCCTGAGGATCCCTTCCTTCTGAACAGGATTCCTTTATGTTTATCCCACGTACTGTATGTTTGAATTCCGTTACCGTTTTCCTCTCCACCACCTCCCGCGGGAGGGCATTCCAAGCATCCACCACCCTCTCCGTGAAAAAATACTTCCTGACATTTTTCTTAAGTCTGCCCCCCTTCAATCTCATTTCATGCCCTCTCGTTCTACCGCCTTCCCATCTCCGGAAAAGGTTCGTTTGTGGATTAATACCTTTCAAATATTTGAACGTCTGTATCATATCACCCCTGTTTCTCCTTTCCTCCAGGGTATACATGTCCAGGTCAGCAAGTCTCTCCTCATAAGTCTTGTAATGTAAATCCCATACCATCCTCGTAGCTTTTCTTTGCACCGCTTCAATTCTTTTTACATCCTTAGCAAGATACGGCCTCCAAAACTGAACACAATACTCCAGGTGGGGCCTCACCAACGACTTGTACAGGGGCATCAACACCTCTTTTCTTCTGCTGGTCATGCCTCTCCCTATAC
This sequence comes from Microcaecilia unicolor, assembly GCF_901765095.1. Lineage (NCBI taxonomy): Eukaryota > Metazoa > Chordata > Amphibia > Gymnophiona > Siphonopidae > Microcaecilia > Microcaecilia unicolor. Next base: position 99,728,819 of record NC_044033.1, read on the forward strand.
AGCCTAGCAACCTTCTAGCTATGGCCACCGCCTTGTCACACTGTTTCGTCGCCTTCAGATCCTCAGATACTATCACCCCAAGATCCCTCTCCCCGTCCGTACCTAGCAGACTCTCCCCGCCTAACACATACGCCTCCCGTGGATTTCTACTCCCTAAGTGCATCACTTTGCATTTCTTTGCATTGAATTTTAATTGCCAAACCTTAGACCATTCTTCTAGCTTTTTCAGATCCTTTTTCATGTTTTCCACTCCCTCCGGGGTGTCCACTGTGTTACAAATCTTAGTATCATCCGCAAATAGGCAAACTTTACCTTCTAACCCTTCGGCAATGTCACTCACAAATATATTGAACAGAATCAGCCCCAGCACCGATCCCTGAGGCACTCCACTACTCACCTTTCCCTCCTCCGAGCGAACTCCATTCACCACCACCCTCTGGCGCCGGTCCGTCAACCAGTTCCTAATCCAGTTCACCACTTTGGGTCCCATCTTCAGCCCATCCAGTTTATTTAAGAGCTTCCTGTGGGGAACCGTGTCAAAAGCCTTACTAAAATCTAAGTAGATTACGTCTATAGCACGTCCACGGTTCAATTCTCCGGTCACCCAATCAAAGAATTCAATGAGATTCGTTTGGCACGATTTCCCTTTGGTAAAACCATGTTGTCTCGGATCTTGCAGCTCATTTTCTTCCAGGAAATTCACTATCCTTTCCTTCAGCATCGCTTCCATTACTTTTCCAATAATAGAAGTGAGGCTTACTGGCCTGTAGTTTCCAGTTTCTTCCCTATCACCACTTTTGTGAAGAGGGACCACTTCCGCCGTTCTCCAATCCCTCGGAACTTCTCCCGTTTCTAAGGATTTATTAAACAAATCTTTAAGAGGACCCGCCAGAACCTCTCTGAGCTCCCTCAATATCCTGGGGTGGATCCCATCCGGTCCCATGGCTTTGTCCACCTTTAGCTTTTCTAGTTGTTCATAGACACTCTCTTCTGTGAACGGTGCTATATCCACTCCATTCTCAAATGAACTTTTGCCAGACCATCGCGGTCCTTCTCCCGGATTTTCTTCAGTAAAAACAGAACAAAAGTATCTATTTAGCAAATTTCCCTTTTCTTCATCATTATCTACATAGCGGTTTGCAGTATCTTTTAGTCTCACAATTCCCTTTTTAGTCACTCTCCTTTCACTAATATACCTGAAGAAATTTTTGTCACCCCTCCTTACATTTCTAGCCATTTGTTCTTCCGCTTGCGCTTTTGCCAGACGTATCTCTCTCTTGGCTTCTTTCAGTTTCCTCCGATATTCCTCCCCGTGTTCCTCATCTTGAGTTTTTCTGTATTTCTGGAACGCCAACTCTTTAGCCTTTATTTTCTCAGCCACTTGCTTGGAGAACCATATCGGTTTCCTTTTTCTCTTGCTTTTATTTACTTTCCTTACATAAAGGTTTGTGGCCCTATTTATAGCTTCCTTCAGCCTGGACCACTGTCCTTCCACCTCTCGTACGTCCTCCCGGCCCGTCAGCTCCTTCCTTAGGTATTCCCCCATTTTGCTGAAGTCAGCAAGCTTGAAATCCAGGACTTTGAGTTTTGAGTGGCCGCCCTCCTCTTCAGCCGTCATATCAAACCAAACCGTTTGATGGTCACTGCCGCCCAGCTGGGCTCCCACTCGGACATTTGAAACGCTATCCCCATTTGTGAGCACCAGATCCAGCGTCGCTCCCTCCCTCGTGGGTTCCATGACCATTTGTCTGAGCAGAGCACTTTAGAAAGCATCCACAATCTCTCTACTTTTTTCCGATTCCGCAGACGGAACCTTCCAATCTACATCCGGCAGATTGAAATCTCCCAGCAATAGCACCTCTCTCTTATTTCCCAACTTTTGAATATCTACGATCAGGTCTTTATCTAATTCTTCCAATTGTGTCGGAGGTCTGTAGACAACACCCACGTGGACAGAGGTTCTATCATCTCTTTTTAAGGTGATCCATATCGCTTCTTCCTTTCCCCAGGTGCCTGTCATTTCAGTTGCCGTGATATCATTTCTCACATATAGAGCTACTCCTCCACCTTTACGCCCCTCTCTATCCTTCCTAAATAGATTATAGCCTGGTATGTTTGCATCCCATTCGTGGGAACCATTGAGCCACGTCTCTGTGATTGCAACAACATCTAAGTCTGCCTCCAACATCAGGGCTTGAAGATCATGAACTTTATTGCTTAGACTGCAAGCATTTGTGGTCATCGCTTTCCATCTACATTTCCTGTTATGTGCTTCAACATTTGTGATTTGGGTGTGTCTTTTCTCTTTGGGTCTCTTCATATCCTTGTGTTTCAACTTCATTTCTTTCTCTTCTGCCTCAGTTCTATTATCAGGATCCTCACTGTGCTGTAATGGAGCAAAAAACTTTTGTAGGGGCAACACTTGTGAGGACTGATGCTTGTGTGTCACATAACGAAGTCTGCCTGAGCCTACTGTGAACCATCTATTCTTAAGTGGTTTTATTCTTTGAGGCAGTGGTGAGAAGTTATGATTCTGTGCAGTCCTAGAAGCTGCTTTAAGAGCATCCAATTCCTGCTTTACTTTACTGAGCTCCTGTTTTAAACTAGATATCTGAAGGCAGATAGGACAAGACTTAAATCTCCAGATGATTGGCCTTAAAATTAAAGCACCACAATTGTTACAGAGAATAAAAGTCATCCTGTTTGGCTGAAATGGGTATGAACAGGTGTACTATGTTGGGGTGAATACTCTGTAAGATTGCCTGTGTATGATTGAGGAGCAAATTTAATGAGTTTTGTCTTGTGTATAAATGAGTGGAAAACCCTGGGGTGGGTGGGATGTGGGGAGGGTGGGTGGGATTATATAAGTCCCTGTGAGTCAGCTAACTGCTGTTACAATGCAAGCTCTCTAGGGTTTGAGCAGAATGAATGGTAGAGTCTGCTCAAGGAATTTTCAAGATTAAACTTTTCAAATTCCTTTGGAATATAGCTTTCTTTATGTGATTTTTTTTTGTACTTCCCAGGCTGGGATTAAAGTGAAGTAGCCTTTAGCCGGGTCTACATGCTAACATCCACCCTAACTGCTTAGTGCACGTCAATGAACATGCCCCATAATTCTCATGTAGAAAATTTTAACCATGAAGATTTGACTGGCTACCTCCCAAAGGGGTCCTTTTACCAAGCTGTGGGACAAAAGGGCCCTGCAATAGCAGCGTGGGCTGTTTTTTCCAGACACCAGGGCCCTTTTTACTGCAGTATGCTTTGAAAAAGACCTTCAAAGTTAGTTAAACCTTTTTAATATTCTCACTGCAGCTAAATGCACATGACTACTTTTAAAGTGGCTAAAATATATTTATTCCGATGCGACTGTTGCAAAAGTTTCTGAAGACTTTTGAACAGTTTCCTCTTAATTGATAGAGGTAGGCTCACGCACCAAAAATGGTTAGATTGGAATACGGCTGGGTTCCTGACAACCAGCTATAAAGATTTGTTTGCTAATAACTCATGTTATGGAAGGGGCATGTGCGGGTCAGGGGCCTTAAACATTTACAGAGCTGCCTACAGTTAGGGAACGGCATTTACCTTAGCTCATATGAGCCAACTTTTCAAAATTATTGGGGGTGCTAAGCCCAGTTGAAATAACCCCTCCCTGGACACATACATAGAATTTTCTCAATATTTGGGGGTGTCAAGTACCCACAGAATCGGCTCCCATGCCCCAGCTCTGTGACTGGTTTGTTTAGTGCGCTTTCAGCCACATACACTTGTATCTGATAAAGAAAAGCACACACCTACCATACTTTATAGAACAGGCTTCAAATAAGCGCATAAATCTAGGTGCCCCCTCTGTATGTTGAATTATGCTTAATATCATGGGATACATTCATGTTTTACATATATGTAATCAAGATCATGAAAAATGTTAGCCCCATGCTCCTCAATTAAAAAAAAAAGTTAACCTGCTCACTAATAAGAGACTGAGGGGGGAAATTATCAACATGGAAAACCATTAGGACAGGTTATTTCATCATGATTTATGTTATTTAGCACAGTTCCCATTTTATGTAATGAGACTAAGGGCCCCTTTTACTAAACCGCACTAGCGATTCCCACAAAGCAATTGCGACAAAGTCCACTCAAATTGGATGGGCTGCATTGCATTTGCTGCACCGGGAATCACTAGCACAGTTTAGTAAAAAGGGCCCCTAGTTACTAATAACTTGAGGTAGCAGTAGAATAACCAGAAGCGTAGCCAGGTTTTGACATTAGGGGGAGCAGACTGTGCCAAAAAAAATAGGTGGCAGCACAAATAGGTCTTTTATAACCTCAAAGGTGTCATTTTCGTTGCAAGTCCGTTTGGAGGAACAGCTGTACCTTTTGCACCTCCTTAGCTACGCCTCTGAAAATAACCCATCGTAATGGCAGCCCATGTTGATAACTTCCCCCTTGAATCAGCTAATCTGACTGATGACTTTGAGGGGTTTCTTTTTCATGACTAAGTTTTCTCTAATCATCCAATTAGAAAGTGTTGAATACAAATTATAGACTGCTGTGAAGAAGTCTTGATGATACTTGAAAGTGTCCTATAGCACATTTCATAAATAAAAAATATGGAAACATGTTTTATTGTTACTTTGAGAAATAAAGCACAGTGTCAATAAATGTCACAGTTCGAAAGCAAGAAGAAGTGAGAGGAAGCTTGATTAACAGACCGTGTAAAGACTTTCTTTAGGATTAATATTGAAAGCGTGATCCAAAAAATGAAATCTATCTGAAAATACACATCCTACTTGGCATGTATGCAAAAAAAAGAAAGAAAGAAAAAGAAAAAAATCGACTTACTGCAGCAATATCATTGAAGCATTTCATTTCCCTCTTGCCTGCAGCATTGGCATTACATACAAATTGTTCTCTGCTGAAATTAGGAGATTTTACACACCTGATGCTGCACAATTCATTCTGTAGGACAGAAAACTCAACAAACCATAGGGTAATCTTTTGAAAACTAGAACCCGTAAACATATCTATTGATCATTCACCATACCTTAATAATCATATAAATGGTTTGTAGGATAGGAAAGGTCAGTGTCCAGTTTATCTGTAATATACATACAGGACTGGACGTTATCATGGGTTGTTAGTGTGAGAAGTTGAAAAAGACACTTAGGGGTCCTTTTGGCTTGAGGTAGTGTAGGCACGGGTTTTGGGCATGCACCAATCCATTTTTCAGCATGCCTGTTAAAAAGGCCTTTTTAAAAGTTTTGCCGAAAATGGACGTGCGGCAAAATCAAAATTGCTGCACATCCATTTTGGGTTTGCGACCTTACCGCCAGCCATTGACCTAGCGGTAAAGTCTCACACATTAACCAGGTGGTAATGACCTATGCATGTCAAATGCCACTTGGCGCACTTCCGATGCGCGCATGTGAAAAAATTAATTTTTCGGCCGTGTGTCAAAAACGAAATTACCACAAGAGCCACGCAATAGCCAGGTGGTAACTCCATTTTGGCATGGGTTGGGCACGTGTAGATGTTTACACGGCTTAGTAAAAGAGCCCCTTATGTTCTACTCATTTAGAAAGGCAACATAGGCGTTTCAAGACTTTATAAAATGAGCACCCGAATGCAGCCCCAACAATGTAAAATGCTAATGCAAACACCTGCTCCAAAGTAGGTATAAATTTATGTTTGTCCTTGATTATTGTATGCAATATACTTAAAAATCAAAAATCATGGAAACCCTACACATCCAAATAACAATTAAATCAAGTGACAATAGAAACTGTTCTTCAAACAGGAAACACTTTTTTTCAGAAACTTTTTTGTTAATTTAAAAAGGAGGGAAAAAAGCCTCAGCAGTCAAAAGTCTTTGCCATTGGCTGGGCATAACCCACTTGATTTTTCAAAAGCCAAGGCTCCTTCTGACTAGCACAAATCATAGACTAAAAAACCTCCAAAATATTTTCAATTCAATTTTCCTTATTTAATTCAATTTAATTTCTTCTGCTTGAAGAACAGTTTTTGTTGTCACTTCATTTAAATGTTATTTAGATGTGTAGGGTTTCCATGATTTTTGATTTTTAGTCTTACTTAGGGACCATTTTACTAAGCCACGTAGGCGTGAATGTGTGTCCTATGCACATCAATTTTGAACTACTGCCCAACTACCACGTGGCCCGGATGGTAATTTCATTTTGTACACGCGTCCACTAAGTGCGCTGGAAAATTAACCGAGCAGTAATCAGTATTGTACATACATAGACCATTACTGCCTGGTTAATGTGTGAGACCTTACCACTAGGTCAATGGGTTGCAGTACGGTCTCAGGCCCAAAATGGATGCATGCCAATTTTTATTTTGCCGCACGTCCATTTTCAGCCAAAAAAAAGTACTTTTTTGCAGGTGCGCTGAAAAATGGACCTGCACACGTCCAATACATACGTCTACACCAGCGCAGGCCATTTTTCCTTGCAACTTAGTAAAAGGACCCCTTAATTTTGTGGAACAGTTCATTGTTGCTTAGGCAATTTATACAATATACTTATACACTAAGAGCCCCCTTTACCAAGCTGTGGTAAAAGAGGCCCTACTGTAGCCTCGGTTATGGATTAGTCATGCACCAAAGCCCCCTTTTATCACATTTTCTAATGCCGGAGTTGGCATGCGGCAGAGGCTGTGACTACCATGGGTTTCTGCGGTAGGCCCAATTTGCCATGCGCCAATACAGTGGTAGCCCTACCAACCTTTAGTAAAGGGCCCCTAACTGATTAGTGCTGGAATGCCCCCCAGGCACATCCCCTCCCAAAGCAATTGAAAAATATTTTAGCACATGAATTATTATGTGCTAAATTGGCACTTAGCTTGTCCCATGGTATGTCATTTTAAGCTATGTTGGGTGTGCATCAGCATCCTAGAGCAGCTTAGTAAAAGGGCTCCATGCACATCCGGAAAGGTAAAGCCTTTTGTAAAATACCACTTGAATTGAATATGTGCTGACCTGGACTTCTTTTTTGTTGTTGTTTTAATCATTTTTTATGTAGCAGTTAACTAATGGAAAGAAGCAAAACAACATAGTAAATGAACATAAAAGCAAAATCTATTATCGTGATCTCAATGTTCTTTGTAAAATGGGCAGAAAAGTTGCAGAAATCATAACTAAAATAAAGCTGTGGACACTTATACACCTACTCAGTAAAATTCCAACAAGCCACTATTTACACTTGGAGATGGAATTCTATAACAGGGCATTTCCTCTTAATGCCACTTACACACACAAATGTATAGAAACGTGGCCCTTATGCATATAACTGGCAGCAAAGTGACTGAATGCTTTTCTGTACAGATATACATAAGTGCATAAATTCAAGGGAGTGTTCACATGGGCAGAGTATGAGAAGGGCATGGGTGGGGCTGCTTTCTATATACACAAATTACCAAAATGCAGTAGGGGTCCTTTTACATAAAAAAGCCCCTTCTTAAATTTTTGCCAAAAATGGACGTGCAGCAAAATCAAAATTGCTGCACGTCCACTTTGGGTTTGCGACCTTACCGCCAGCCATTGACCTAGCGGTAAAGTCTCATACGGTAACCGGGTGGTAATGACCTATGCACGTTAAATGTCAGGGACCTCCCAGAGACCTGCATACTGCTGCGATGGACCTGAATATGACATTTCAGGCTGGCAAAAAAAGTTTTTAAAGTTGATTTTTTTCAGGGTGGGAGAGGGTTAGTCTCCACTGGGGGAGTCAGGGGAGGTCATCCCCGATTCCCTCCGGTGGTCATCTGGTCAGTTTGCACACCTTTTTGAGGCTTGGTCGTGAAAAAAATGGACCAAGTAAAGTCAGCCAATTGCTCGTCAGGGACGCCCTTCTTTTTTCCATTATTGGCCGAGGATGCCCATCTCTTAAGCACACCCTCCTCCCGCCTTCAGTACACTGCCGACATGCCCCCGAGAACTTTGGTCGTCCCCACGACAGAAAGCAATTGAGGACGCCCAAAATCGGCTTTCTATTATGCCAATTTGGGCGACCCTGAGAGAAGGACGCCCATCTCTCGGTTTGTGTCGGAAGATGGGCGCCCTTTTCTTTCGAAAATGCCCCTGGATGTTATCTTCAAAGTAATAATACTGTACTGTTGATATGTTGATAAAAACAAACAAAAAATATGCAAGATGACAGGCCCTAGTTAAAAGAATTATTGCTTGCATCTCTCTGCGTGTCATTGCTTGTCCACAGGACTGCTCTGAACAGACTGCAGCACTTTATCAGATACCTTTTCAGCTTCACATATTGAGCAGATTTGAAGATTATGGTATTCTGGATGTCTGTATTATTCAATAGGTCTGTAAGTGTCATTTTCCAAATATGAAGCACCTTTGTTAGTTTCCTGGAGTGTTCTAGCTCTTACATTTCTATTTTAATGACTTTTCTAATCTTCTCTCTCTTTCTGTTATTTTGTTCTTATGTCAGTCATAATCAGAGCAGCGGTAGTGAACATGTTCCTGCTGAAGAGACTGCAAACTCATTGCTGTCATCTGGATTTCAGGCAATATTCTCTGTGCTTTCTTTATGTATCTTTTGCCAGTTCTAATTCAACATTTTTGCTTTTTCTTGAAATATGTTTTTATTCACACAGTTGATATCTATAAATATACACTGTGCAAATTTACAAGCAACTGCCAAACTAACAGGATCTTAAGGATAATTGTGTTTATATATAAGTCTTTGTGTAATGCAGAAGAATAATATTTGAAGATAACTTCACAATAAGGGGCCTGTTCAATACAACTCAGGCTAAATTATTTTAGCCATGCTAGTCACTAAGGGCCCTTTTACCAAACTGTGGTAAAATGTGGCCTAGCTCTAGTGCATGCTTACATGGGTCATTCCCATCTGTCAAGGCCATTTTTACTGTATAGGTAAAGGGCTATGGCACCTGAAAATTCTTGTGCAGAAAAAAACATGCCTAGGTGCAGTCTCTAAAGTATGTCTACATTTTATAGAATAGGCTTCAATTTCCATGCTGTATATATTTTTATTTGTTACATTTGTACCCCATGCTTTCCCACTCATAGCAGGTTCAATGTGGCTTACATATTATAAACAGGTACTTATTTGTACCTGGGGAAATGGAGGATTAAGTGACTTGCCAAGAGTCACAAGGAGCTGCCAGTGCATGCAGTTGGAATCAAACCCAGTTCCCCAGGACCAAAGTCCACCACACTAACCACTAGGCCACTCCTCCACACAGAATATGCTGAGTGCCAGTCCACACAACTAAATTTAGTCACAGTCAATTAGGCCAATTAAAACTTGATGTAAATCCTGATGCTTAAATTAGGCACAGGGAGGGTGTATTCTACAACAACACACATAGATTTTAGAAACACCCATGACCCACCCATTCCACACCCATAACCATGCCCACTTCTCAACTACGTTACAGAATATGATTAGACAGTAGTGCATGTAAATTCTAATTAACGCCATTTAGTGCTAATAATTGCTTGTTAGCATCCAATTATCAGTGCTGATTAGCTTGTTAACCAATTAAGTTATGTGCATTGTTAAAGAATACGTTTTGATTTCCACGCAGAAATCTCAGTGCTATATATATAGAATACTGGGAAAATGGCTGAATTTTGGCATTTTTCTATTAATGGCCATGCACTATTAGTGCATAAGCCCCTACTGCTACCCATTATATAGGCAGTAAGGGCTCACATGCTAACCACATGCTAATTGGTTAGCGAGCAGCAATATATAAGTACATAAGTGTTGCCATACTGGGACAATCCGAAGGACCCTCAAGTCCAGCATCCTGTTTCCAACAGTGGCCAATCCAGGTTACAAGCTATCCAAACCTTTTTTAAACCTCACTAAGCTAACTACTTTTACCACATTCTCTGGCAATGAATTCTAGAGTTTAATTACATGTTGAGTGAAGAAATATTTTCTCCGATTTGTTTTAAATTTGCTACTTTGTAGCTTCATTGCGTGGCCCCTTGTCCTAGTAATTTTGGAAAGAGTAAACAAGTGATTCATGTCTACCCATTTCACTCCACTCATTATTTTATAGACCTCTGACATACATCCCTTCAGCTGCCTTTTCTCCAAGCTGAAGAGCCCTAGCCACTTTAGCCTTTCCTCAAAGGGAAGTCATCCCACCCCTTTTATAATTTTTGTCACCCTTTTCTGTACCTGTTCTAATTCAACTACATCTTTTTTGAGATGCGTTGACCAGATTTGCACAAAGGCATTATAATGTCCTCATTTTTGTTTTCCTTTCCTTTCCTATTAATGAATAACATTCTTAGCCCCCACGACACACTGAGCAGAGGGTTTCAACATATCATCAATGATGACACCTAGATCCCTTTCCGGGTCAGTGACTCCTAATGTGGAACTTTGAATCATGCAACTATAGTTTGGGCTTCTCTTTCCCACATGCATCACTTTGTACTTGCTTACATTAAACGCCATCTGCCATTTGGATGCCCAGTCTCCCAGTCTCGTAAGGTCCTCTTGTAGTTTTTCACAATCCTTTTGCGATTTAAAAACTTTGAAAATAACTTTGTGTCAGCAGCAAATTTAATTACCTCACTAGTTACTCCCATCTCTAGATAATTTATAAATATGTTAAAAAGCAGTCATAGAACCCTGAGGAACCCTAATATCTACCGTTCTCCATTGAGATACTAACCATTTAACCCTACTCTGTTTTCTTTTATCCAGTTTTTAATCCACAATATAACACTACCACCTATCCCATGACTCTCCAAGTTCCTCTGGAGTCTTTCATGAGGTACTGTCCAATGCCTTTTGAAAATCCAGATACACAATATCAACTGGCTCAGCTTGACCTTTAGAACTAATACCTTGAGACTGTGGCTAGGTGTCACCAGTACCATTTCAAATCCAGTGCAGCAGAGGTTGAAAAACTAGGAACTGTTTCTGCCCCAAACCCCCTAGACCATCAGGGAGTGACTGAGGTAGAACCAGGGAAGTCCAGGAGGAGAGTGGGGGAAGGGGAACATTTCTTTATTTGTTGAGCTCCAATCCCTTTAATAAAGGTTCCTCAGGAAAATCAAGCTACACATTAGCAGCTCCATGCTCCCACAGAGCAGAATAATAACATTTGCAAGGTTGATCACAAATTGGGTTATTCATTTACTGCAGGAATCACTATGCAGTACCGAGTTACCACAGATAAACTACACTGCAGTTCAATGCCATATTTTACTGCAGCTGAGTAACCTACGGAAGATATGGTAGAGCTACTACACTCCAGAAGGTGTCAAAAGGGAGTAAAAAGTTCCAAGAGAGCAGGAAATTAACATGTCTAGTGTTTAGAACCTTCAGCCATATGTGTAAACAAGGATCTTTAAGGGGTGGTATCAAAGGACAGAAAGATATATAATCCATATTCTGTGACTCAAAAACACCAGCATCTGGCCATTCCCTGCCTCAGTTAACAACCTTGTAAAGTATGACGCACACGGGCTAAACCATACAGTCTGCTACTGCTTCAAAGCTTACAGCTATAAACTCTGTACTTAAAATAATTGGACAACTCCAAACAGAGGTTGAGATTCACACTGCTCTTTAGCCTGAAGCCTATTAGATGCCTACAGTGGTCTTTGGCTACAGTAACAGTGTTTTTTTGTAGGAAAAAAGATACTGGTACTCATTATGAGCGGAGCCACCACACATGGCTCCACCCTTATGATAGTCACACCCATGTTAGCCACACCCCTTATACCAACCATGGCGCATATAAACAGGCATCATTGAAAATATTATACCAGTACAGGAGAAAAAATAACTTGCATTTTTTCATCTATATACTGTAAATAAAAATGTAAATGTTCGTTTGTTCAAAATCTTAAATCTCAGAAAGTTCTTCACTGATTGGTTTCAAATTTGGACACAACGTTGCATTCGAATACGCGCATGTTTTTATATACCTACTATTATATAGATGTCACAGTTGTCGTAGTCGCGGAGCGGAAACAGTGCGACAAGTAATTGCAAATCAAACTGAGGAAGAACGGCCATCACTGAACGAGCGAAACAGACAAAGAATGGCTGAAATACGTGCCGAGGAAGCAGCAGAGCGACGTGCAGCCAGACTTGACGATGCACGGTTGCGAGCACGGCGATCAAGTTCTGCAGCTTCGAATCTGCTTCATTCTCAACAGAATCAACATGACAGGCTGAGAATGGCTTAAATCTCTGAAAGCTTTTCACCGATTGCTTTGAAATTACGCGCATGTTTTTATATACCTACTATTATATAGATGTCACAGCTGTCATACTCGTGGAGCGGAAGCAGTGCAACGAGTAATTGCAAATCAAACTGAGGAAGAACGGCCATCAGCGAATGAGCGAAACACACAAAGAATGGCTCAAATATGTGCCGAGGAAGCAGCAGAGCGACGTGCAGCCAGACTTGACAATGCACGGTTGCAAGCATGGCGATCGCGTTCTGCAGCTTCATATCTGCTTCGTTCTCAACAGAATCAACGCGACAGGCTGAGAGTGGCTTAAATCTCTGAGGGTTCTTCACCGATTGCTTTGAAATTTCGACACAACGTTGCATTCGAATACGCGCGTGTTTTATATACCTACAATTGCAAATCAAACTGAGGAAGAACGGGCATCAGCGAACGAGCAAAACAGACAAAGAATGGCTCAAATACGTGCCGAGGAAACAGCACAGCGAAAAACATCACTCGAGGTTCTTGATCGATCATTGCAAGATTTGCGTGGAAACATCAGACCATCTCACTTCCTGTCTCTTCCCTCCCCTCCATCCATGTCCAGCACTCTATCCCCTCCGTCCATTTCCAGAATTTCTCATCTCCCCTAAATCCATGTGCATCTCCTCTTCTGTCTTCCCTCCCCTCCATCCATGTACAGCATTTCTCCTCTCCCCCTCCCCTCATCCATGTTGATCTCTCTTCCTCTCTCTTTCCTCCTATCCATCCATGTCCAGCATTTCAACTCTCTCCCCTCCCCACCATCCATGTGCATCTCCTTCCTCTGTCTTCCCTCTCCTCCATCCAAGTCCAGCATTTCTTCTCTCTCCCTTCCCCTCCATCCATGTGCATCTCCTTCCTCTGTCTTTCCTTCCCTCCAACATTTCTCTTCCCTGCCCTCCACTCCATCCATATCCAGCATTTCTCCTCTCTCCCCTCCCCTCCCATCTCATCCATCTCCAGCTTTTCTCCTCTCCCCTCCCCTCCATCCATATGCATCTCCTTCCTGTCTTCCCTCTCCTCCATCAATGTTAAGCATTTCTCCTGCCCTCCCCTCCACCCATCCATGTCCAGCAACTCTCCTCTCTCCCCTGCCCTCCTATCCCATCCATGTCCAGGATTTTCCTCTGCCCTCCCCTCCCATCCACGTTCAGCAATTTTCCTTTGCCCCTATCCTTCCCTCCCATCCATGTCCAGCAATTCTCCTCTCTCCCCTGCCCTCCCCTTCATGTCCAGCGATCCTTCTTTGCCCCTATCCTTCCCTCCCATCCATGTTCACCGATTCTCTGTCCTCCCCTCCATGTCCAGTGATTCCCCCCTATCCTCCCCCTCCCTTCCATGTCCAGTAACTCGCCCCAGCCTCCACCTGCCCCTGAGATCGCTCCAACCCCATCCCCACCTGCCCGCCTTCAGCAAACAGGCAGGCACACCTCCTCGTCACTTCCCTGCCCTCTCAGCATCCCACCTTCCTCTGATGTAATTTCTTTTCTGTGAGGGCAGATGCTGAGAGAGCAGGAAAGTGACGAGGAGGCGAGCCTACCTGATTGCTGTTTTCATTGCCGCCGGTTCGCGCAGCGACTTTGGGTAAATAGAAGATTTGCAGGGGGCAGAACGTAAAGTCGGGGAGCTGAAGGCCGGCAGGTGAGCCGGCCCTCAGAAAAATGGTGCCGGTATGCCGTACCGGCGCATACCGGCACAAAAAAAGCACTGATTGTGCCTCATCCATTGCCTCCCCCTCTTTCTCTCTGTCATTCTCTTCCTTGCCTTTGTGTCTTTTCTGTCCTACTGGTATCCTGTGAGTGGTCATACTATTCTTCTTATGGTGCCTGTCCTAGTAAGGTGTGGATCAGTGTCAATTGTCAAATTCAGTACACAACGATGATTCTCTTTCAGTAGAACACATACCACATTAATTCTTCTGAAGGTTGTGATTAAGATAATAAATAGTGTCTACATTCATATCTCTAATATAACACGGAACTATTCTGAGCTTTGATAGATTTCTTTGCAGTTATCTATCGTCTGCCAGGCTTTAAGGGAGTAATTCTAACAAATTGGGCACTAACATTTACATGCCTATTACATGCAAAAATTATTAGAATAATGGAATTTTTACACATATATATGCTCATACATGCTTAAACACTAAAATTCCACCAAAGAGCTATTCTGTAATTATGCACGCAACTTGCACAAAAAGTGTTTGATAGGTGGGCATATGCATAGGCAGATTTATTTGCATATCTACAGAATTTAGGCACAAGCATTTATACCAGCTCTATGACTGGCATAAATACTCATATATAAGTGCCTACACATGTAAATATCCGATTATGCTAATCTAATATAATAAAACGCACCGTGAACGTTCTGAAGACAACGTTCTGAAGTCACTCAAACATTACTTGAAGGGTTCGTGGATTCGTGGTGTGAAGCCAGCCAGGCTGCCAGCCGACTCTGCCCCGCCCTCGCGTCAAACGTCATGACGTCGAGGGCGGAAAAAAAAAACAAACAAAGCGCAGCGTCAGGGAAGGAGGCGGCGCTCCCGACGTCTCTAGCCTTCCCTTCGCTGTGTTCCGCCTTCTTCTGACATCAAGGATGACGTCAGAAGAAGGCGGAACACAGCGAAGGGAAGGCTAGACATTGGGAGCGCCGCCTCCTTCCCTAACGCTGCGCTGCCGGAACCGCCGCCACGGAGGTAAATTAAAAAAAAAAAAAAGGATGTTGGGGGGAGAGAAGAGGGTGGGCAGTTGAACAATGGGAGCGGGAGGGCAGAGGAGAAACGACAGCAAGGATGCGAAGGGGGGGGAGAAGAGGGCGGGACAGGCTGGGACATGGGAGACAGAAGAGCATGGATGCGAGGGGGGATCATGGAAGGGAGAGAGGGGAATTGCTGGAAAAGGATGAATGGAGAGGGCAGGGGACAGAGAAGCATGGATGGGCATGGATTGGGAGGGCAGGGCTCAGGGAGAGAGGGGAATTGCTGGATAGGGATGAATGGAGGGGACAGATGGGCATGGATGGATATGGATTGCAGGACAGGCCTCAGGGAGAGAGGGGAATTGCTGGATAGGGATGAATGGAGGGGGCAGGTGACAGGAGCATGGATGGGCATGGATTGGGAGGGCAGGGCTCAGGGAGAGAGGGGAATTGCTGGATAGGGATGAATGGAGGGGACAGATGGGCATGGATGGATATGGATTGCAGGGCAGGGCAGGGCTCAGAGAGAGAGGGGAATTGCTGTATAGGGATGAATGGAGGGGGCAGGTGACAGAGGAGCATGGATGGGCATGGATTGGGAGGGCAGGGCTCAGGGAGAGAGGGGAATTGCTGGAAAAGGATGAATGGAGGGGGCAGGGGACAGATGGGCATGGATTGGGAGGGCAAGGCTCACACTCTCTCTCTCATATACAATGTCTTTCTGACTCTCACTCTCACACACTCTGTCTCACAATGTGTTACATTCACTCTCTATGTGCCACACAGTCACTCACACACTCGCTTAGTCTCATACACTCACTCTCACAGAGAACCTGTGTCTCACACACACTCTCTCTCTCGCACACACACACACACACACACACACACTCTCTCACACTGTGTCTCACATACACACTTGCACACACTCTCATTCTCACACACACACACTCTCACAAACACACTCACACCCAGACTCACTCTCTCTCTCACACACACACACACACTCACACTTTCACTCTGTCTCTCACACAGTCACTCTCACATACACTCTCCCAAACATACACACTCCAAGGAAAACCTTGCTAGCGCCCGTTTCATTTGTGTCAGAAACGGGCCTTTTTTACTAGTACTCTATAAAGGTAAGTATGTACCTACTTTCCTTTATAGAATATACTCCGATATGGCACACTGTTATACAATTGCCCCCTAAGAGCGGAAAAGTTGAAAACCTGATTGAGTGTGTTTCATGGGCTGGGTTAATAACTCCTGGTACAAGCGGATAAATATTGGGCTATAACACATAGGTGTTAATTAATTCAATATTACAGTAATAATGATTCTGTTTGTGATTGTTGAAATAAAGTTGCAACAGGGTGCAGAGAAATGCAATATTTGCATGTTGTAAATTTACTACAAGATAGCCACCAAATCAACATGCCCAGACATGTACATAGGTCTTGCACAAACACCAAAGTACATTTAGTAATAATAGGTTAGTTTCCCCGATCTCTCACTGAATAAAGCATATTCGTTTCAGTCTAAGCACATGTTTTAAAAATAGAAAGGTTCATTTTAAAACAGGTTGCTGAGACTGACAGGGAAGAAGGCACCTATTTATAGCCTGTTTATGTTAAGACACAAGGAACAGCTTTTTAGAAAGGTTGCCTAAGTCCAAATAGGCACATCCAAGTCTGTACATCCACAAAGAGCTATTTTACAAATTGGAACATACAAACTATGGACGTAGCAAACCCAGAACTTGGACAGCAACATGGATATGTTCTAAAATAACCACACACAATTGGCTAATTTTCACTGCAGAGTCTTACCATCAAATACTTTCTCACATTCACAGTCACAATCTAATAAATCTATTGGTCTCAGAAGTGTAATTTGCTGGTGTGTTGACTTTTACACTGCAAGATTTACAACACCCACCTCCTCATCGACCAATAGATGAAGTGCTATTTCAAAAGGATTTTTATATTAATTTTCCAGGTTCTGGCAAACTTATATCATAATCATTTTCTAAATTATTTGCATTGTTTATATAGCGCTATTATAATACTTATCTGGGAATAATTGTTAGAAATGATGTTGGGTCGGGGATCATTAATCCAACATGATTCATGTTTTGCAAATGCTGTCTCGAGGATGCGTCCCCTCAAAATTAATTGTCAGTTGCCTGCAGTATTACATTTCAGCCCAGTTCTAAAATAACCACAAAAACATCTATGTGGTGGAATGCTCATCTCAGCCATTTTAGTTCCATGAATATCCATCATTTCTGGAGCTAGGCCATTGTCCTATTTTTTGCGCTATTTTCATTTTTCATGAAGACAGCAACCCTGTGGGTATTATGGGGGGTGACCCACCCTCAATACACTCCAGTGAAGCACTGCTCAATCAGAGCACCTTTTTTGTGACCTGGACGTTCTGGGGAGCAGATCTAAATATAAAATCCATTTTTATGGACATAGACATTCTTTTCCCTTCTGAAATAGAGAATGGTTGCGATATGAATGTCATAGTGTCAGTCACTCCATAGTCCCGCCCAAAACATGCCCAGACCATGCCCCTTATGAACATTCTGCAGATTTGGATGGCCCTACCCAAACATTGTACAGTAGGCCTTTGGGTGTCCTTGCAGTATAGACATCTAAATACCACTCTAGGGACCCCTAAACACACAAATAAAGCTTCTAAAATAACCACCATAGGCACCTATGTGTCTGTATGAAATACCATCAAAACTCCTGCAGAGATTGAAGCTGCAGATAAGTACGGCTGCTCAGAAGTAGGTATGAAAGTTGATGAGTAAAATATGTACAAATACATGTATTTTATAAACTACACACAAATTGTAACTCCACCAACACTCTACCTAAAACTTATCTCAGAACATGCCAACACATGGTTTACATGCAAAAGATTTTTTGTAATTCTCTGTACTTTTACACATGGGGAATGTTTTAAAAACTATTTTACACACATATAGGAGGTAAACTTATAGCAGAGCAAGAAGGTGCCTATTTTAGCTTACTTTATAAAGACACTTAGGTGTCTATCAGGCTTATTTTCAAAAGTGATTGCCGGCCATTTCCCGACATAAATCGGGAGATGGCCGGCAATCTCAGAAAAGCGGCAAAATCGGTATAATCGAAAGCTGCTTTATTGAGAGCATCGCCACTTTTCCATCGCCTCGCCGGTGAAAGTTCAAAGGGGCATGTCGGCGGTGAAGCGAAGGCGGGACATGGGCGGGCATGGGCGTGGCTACCAGATGGCCAGCTTTCGCCGATAATGGAAAAATAAAAGCGGTGTTAAGCAGTATTTTGCCGGGTTTACTTGTTCCATTTATTTTCACGACCAAGCCTCAAAAAGGTGCCCCAACTCACCAGATGACCACTGGAGGGAATGGGGGATGACCTCCCCATACTCCCCCAGTGGTCACCAACCTCCTCCCATACTAAACAAATAAAACTAAAAACCTTTTTTGCCAGCCTGTATGCCAGCCTCAAATGCCGTACCCACCTCCATGACAACAGAATGTGTTGTATCCTCTGACAGCCTTTCCCTGGTTGTGATGTGGCTCTCGGGTGAGTGTGACACCTTTTCTGTTAGGTGTACTGCAGAGTCACATCAGCAATGCATTGTGGAAGGTGGAGGGTAGTGGGCTCTACTCCCATGGTGCTTTTCCACCTGCTAACTGGGTCAAAGTGTGCCCTGTTTTGTTTCCGGTAGTCCATGAGGTAGTGGCCATTTTTGTAAGCCAGTTTTAGATCCCTTTCATGTGTTACTCACGTTAGAGAACTTAGTTATTACCTTGAATGTGGCTGAAAGAGGGCATTATATACCATTCTGCCAGCTCTGACCTACTGCTAATCTCAATACCAGCGGGGCACAACCTTTGATCTGCAGTTAATTGTGAGTAAACGTGCTTATTCAAATAAAGGACTTTTTCAAAGAGATTAGTCTTCAGGTGTCAACTGGTGTGCCAAGGTTATACAGCAGCAACAAGTCCTAGAGGCCTGCGTGTATGCAGGTCCCTGGAGCACTTTTAGTGGGTACCGCAGTGCACTTAAGGCAGGCAGACCCAGGCCCATCCCCCCCACCTGTAACACTTGTGCTGGTAATGGGAGCCCTCCAAAACCCACTGTACCCACATGTAGTTGCCCCCTTCACCCCTAAGAGCTACGGTAGTGTTGTACATTTATGGGTTATGGGTTTGGGGGGGGGTTGGGGGGCTCAGCACCCAAATTAAGGGAGCTATGCGTGTGGGAGCTTTTTCTGAAGTCCACCACACTGACCCCTAGGGTGCCCAGTTGGTGTCCTGGCATGTGAGGGGGACCAGTGCACTACAAATGCTGGCTCCTCCCATGACTAAATGCCTTGGATTTCGCCGGGTTGGAGATGGCCGGCATTTTTTTCCATTATCGCTGAAAAACAAAACCGGCCATCTCAAACCCGGTGAACTGTAGCATTTCGCCAGGCTAAACCATATTATTGGGAAAAAAGATGGCCGGCCATCTTTTTCGATAATACGGTTCCGGCCAGCTGTAGCGCCGTCGCCAACATAGATTGCCGGCGATCTATTTCACCGGCGACGTTCGATTATGCCCCTCTATGGTGCTCATTTTTGAAGTATATGGACATCTCAAAGGGAATCCCCGCCAGCTACACTAATGTTGTTTGTTGCCACTAGATGCACCTGAAGTGAAACTGGGAGGGCCCCTGCCCACTCGTAGCTACGCCACTGCACTGGAGGATTAAGGTGATGATGTCTCCTAATCCCTCCTATAGAGTGCTGTCCAAAATAAGCACTTTTACAAAACATATATGTACCTAGGAGCAGCTGCAAATCCAGACATTAGTCTCATTGATCATGGGTGTGCATTCCCCTTCAGAAATGAGGACTACATGTGCATTTTTGGTTCCATCCTAGCCCTGCCCAAACCACACCTTCATGACGTATACACTTATTGCAGATCTATACATATAAATCCCGGCTTTTTAAAATTGGGCTTTGAAAGTACAGTCAATATTCACGTGTAGATGGCAAAAGTTCTCTGTAAAAATTACAAATAGGCCTTCTTAAATAAGGGCCATTCTGTATGTAGATGATGTGGATTATTATGAACACGTTAAATAAATAAATAAATAAATGTTTCATTCAGTTCGTAATGGTGAATGTTAATTGCCTTAAGAAACTACAGTTGTTACTAGCAATGGAGCATCACGCTACCTTTCAAGGCACTAAGGGCTAGATTTTATATATGGTGCTAAAAAAAATCAGCACTAAGAAAAGCACTATTCTGTAAGCCGTGCTTAAAGTTAGGCATGGTTTATAGAATAGCACTTTTGTCCAGGAATCATGCCTAACTTCAGGTGCAGCCATTGGCACCAACTGAAACGTGGTGCAAATATACCAGCCTACATTAAGTGTGTATCTCCGTTATTCTAAAATAATGTGTGTTAATTTTTAGGAACATCTCTGTTATGTCCATGATTGTCTTTTTCAGATTGCATGTAAATGCCAATTAAATCTAACTAGTGTCAATAATTGCTTGCTAAAAAAACAATTCTTGGCGCTGATTAGCTTATTATTCAATTAAATTACGCACACAAATTAGGCACGCACACAAATTTGCACATGCAATTTTTGGTGACTTTCATAGAATTAGGGGGTATAGGCTAAAGGGGTAAAGGGTCATAGATTTGATATACCACCTTTCTATAATACAACCAAAGAACTTTTTGTTACATTTATTATAGGCAGGTACCTCCTCTGTCCTTAGTGGGTTCACAATCCACTGCGGTAAAAGAGGCCCTGCACAAGTGGTAGCACATGTTTTTGCTGCGCACTGAGGTGCTTTTTACTGCAAAGGGAAAAAAAGGCCGAAAGAAAGAAATGGCCGTGTAGTAAGTTCATACTTGCCGTGTGGCCATTTTTTGGGGGGAGGAGGGCACTTACCACCACCCAATGAGGTAGCTGTAAGTACTCCTTTACTAACCTGGTGGCAACCAGGCAGCAATTAATATACAGAAATAAAAAGCCATAGTGCCGGAAATGGCACACACTGGGAGTGCAGTTACCATGGGCTGCTGCGATAGCCTAGCAGTAGTTAAGTACATAAGTATTGCCACACTGGGACAGACTAAAGGCCCATCAAGCCCAGCATCCTGTTTCCAACAGTGGCCAATCCAGGTCACAAATAGATCCTGGATTAGCGAGCAGCAAGCCTATTGCCATCCCCTAACCCTTTAGTAAAAGTGCCCCTAAGTTTTTGTACCTCTGACAACAGAAGGTTAAGTGACGGTAGTAGTCCTCTCTCAGGAAAGGAAAGGAAGAGGAACCAACTGAAACAATGACTTTACAGCATGAGTTTTAATTAGTCCTGAGTTGATACTTTTCCACAGGTTTGGCATTATCCTGTTTAGTTCTGGCATATCTGACCTGTGCTGTGTTTCCATGGAAGTTGAGATTTCAATTCATTTAGCTCCTTTGCACTCTTATAGACTTTCTGGCACTGATGACAGATCCTTTCTGTTTAGATAATTTTGCTCTGCCAAGATTTCCTTCCTGTCTCCTATTTCATTAAGAGGTGGCATTTCTATTACAAAATTGCATGCTGCGATTTCTTTTTTCCTTATCTTTATTGCTCACTGGCCAATTTATATGCAGTGTATTAAGATAGAAATAAAATAACTGAGAAAAAAAACAATAATAATTTACCAAGGATATCACTTACCAATAGAATGTGCATTGCCTATAGGACCTGCATAACCCTGACAGGCAGACACAACTGCTGTTATTTTTTAAATAGACTCAAATACAGTCTCTCCAAAAATATATCTTATTGACTTGGGGATTCTGATGAAGAGCAAATGAGATGGAGTAAACTGGCGTTTTCAAACAGAGGAAGTGTCTAATTACTATGCAGTTCTGCTGCAGTATGCAATTATACCTTTGCACTCAGAACTGTGATAACATAGTATACACATTATTAACTGTCGGGAAATAAAGGCCCAGACCACACATGATTATTCAGTGTGTATTGCTTACATTCATTTCAAGCTTTTCAGCTGTTGGGAAAGTTAAGGAGTGAAGCATTAAAGTATATTTGCACAATTCTGCATAAACATGTTTAGGGCTGTTATTCAGGATCCTGACTACAACATTATGATCAGCAACAAACTCCTAAATTTTTTTTGAAGATGATAATAGACCAGAAAAATTTGAACAAAATGAATATTATTACAGATGATTAATATCGAGATTGTTGTTTTCCCAGAGTTCCGGATATGACTCCTAAAGTTTTTTCCTCTGAAATGATTCCTCTTAGTATATTTATTCAAAAGGAGTGAAGCCTGTGAAACTGGGATTACCTTAATCAGTGGGAATTGGATTAGAGACTCAAGTGTTTGTATTGTTAAATAATTTCTGGTTTTAAAAGAGAAAAAATGAAATCAGTTGTATTATTTCCACTAATATTGGACAATAAGTATGTTTCCAACGAAATAAATTAACTATACACCGTTTTGGGTTTGAAGAAGCCAACCAGACGATCAACATGGAATAATGATTCAGATAATAAATAACTGGGGATAATCAGGTTTAATACCACGTTTTCTTTGTTTACTGTTGTTTAATTGATCTCCTTGTCTTGTTTCACTCTCCCTATTTTGTGGTCTAAGGAAGAGTTTATAATTACCTGATTGAAATAATTCTTGTATTATTTTGTCTGTATTTCTGGCAAGTTATTTTAGTGCTTGTAAAATTAAATTCTTATAAATAAATGTTTTTTAAAAACTCCTAAATTTTTCCATTTCATGAATCCATTGCTGTGGTGGCCCATGTTTTAGAATTTCTAAATATAGGAAGCTAAATTTAAGAACTCAGCCCTAGTCACTTTTCAAAGGGTCAGTTCTAGAGCTCAAATCCCAACATTAGGTTCCTGGGTAATTTGAAAATTGGCCTACGATTACACCACTGAAAAAGTACTTGTTTTTCCGCAACAAGCGATCCATGCTGTATGGGTGTTCTTGGATATGAATTGTAGCCTTAACTGAGAAGAACAATTTCAATTTCAGTATTTGATTCTCTAAGCAAGATCTGATTTTCTGCTTTGTTGAGCATCTTTTAGGTATCTTCGCAGCTGGAGGAATTGGTTTTCTAAAACAAACCACAATGTGATTATGATTTAGAAAAAAACATGAAGCTAATTTGCTTTCCAGCTTTCTGAACAAATTTGAGCTTCAGAGAATCCACAGTATGAAGGGGATACATGAACTGTGGATCATAATAAAAAGGAATATTGAAAAGGCAAAAAAACAAAAACATATAGCTAGCTAGCTAGCTAGCTAGCTAGCTAGCTAGCTAGCTAGCTAGATAGATAGATAGAGATTTTATATTTATATTTAAAGCAAATTAGCAAAGTGGAAAAAGACCAATAAGATTCTCTAAAGAGCAAAAATTCTAAACAAGCAAACATATACACACATAGGCAGAGGAAGGCAAGTAGAACTGTCAGATACCAAAAGGGAGGGATGGAATGAGGGAGAGTAGTTAGAAAAACTGCACAAAGCTATTGTACAGGAAAACAATCTTTACCATGCTATCTGCAACAGTGACAGTGCCCGATATGTTACCATGCAATAGTTATAATACACAGTACTTGCCCGTTCCCCATCCCGGAAAAATGACCTAATGTAGGATGCATTATAGCTTTCTGCATTATTTTTTTATTTGAAGTGTGCTACGCGTACAGTATGTGTTTATTTATTTTGTTGTTGTTTTGGAGGGGGCTTGTCTGAAGTGGAGAATGGGCATGGAGCACTATTCAGGTAGCACACTCACAAGATTCCATGCTGTTTAATCCCAAGGATAAGCAGTGGCTTTCCCCAGGTCTACCTTAATAATGATTTAAGGTAGACCTGGGTAAAGCCACTGCTTATCTTTGGGTGTGGTTTGGGTATGGCTCAGGCAGAACTACAATCTCAATGTGAATTCCTAATTTTGCAATGGAATATATATGTATGGAGAAAAATGTCCATGTCGTAATGTATACCTGCTGTAAGGCAAGTATAGGGGTGCCATTTTGAGAGCAGCAGTGGACTGGGCAGGAGTGACTGGGCTTCACTCCTGCCTGAAGAGGCCCCCTAGACCCCAGAAGACCCCCTTAGACCCCAGGAAATCCACACCCTGGACCAGAACACTATCAGGTGGGGTCTTTGAGAGGGGAGAGCCTCTTCTCAGTGGCTTGGAAACATCAGGCTGCTGTCTTGTGATTCAATGTTCCCAGATGGTAAAATAACCCCATCTAAAAGCTGGGGTTATTTTACTGTGGATCTGAGGCCCTAAAGTGACTTGCGGTATATCATGTTTTGCATCTAATTACTATTTGCATGGTAATTAGATGCAAAACATGCATTTGCATATTTTGCATCTCATTACTCCCTAATATGAGGTGACTTAAATAGTGCCATGCTATTTTTAGAACAGCAGCTTTAGGACCATTTAAGTTGTGTTAAAGGACAATTAATTTGACTTAAAGCCCTAACGCTGCTTGATGGATTCTCCCATTAATCTCATTCTGAAACTGCTGAGTGCTCTCTGTAGAATCTTGCTAGAACTTTTCAAAAGTATGTGCAATTCAACTTTACTCACTAAATTTGTTGTTTCCTGGGACGCTATTGAAGCATCCCGTATTTGAATGGCTTTCCAAAGAGTCTCCAGTGTTACCAGGGGGAGGGGAACAGGAAGGTTTCTTTCCCCAACGTTCTTCACTATATCTGCCATCTCCACAGGTTTCTTCCCATTGCCACTAGCAACTTGCATGGTGACTTCCACCTGTCTTGAGCTTGAGAGCCCCACACGCATCTCAGCAGGACACGGTGGCGGGCTGAATTCCAGAGGTGTCAACGTTGTGTCTTGTCCAAATGAGCCAGAGGCTCCTTCCTCCAGTGTCAAAGCCAGGCTTCTTCCAGTTACTCCTTGTGGATTCTGGACTGCATAACTGTTCATAGATTGCTAGGCCAGGGACGACGTCTGATCCAGCGAAGGTAAGTTTTTGATGATCCCTTTTCTCTTTTTATGCAGCATAATAGGAAAAAGAATATTTCCAGCTTGGGAATAGACCACTTGCATATTCAGATGTCAGGTCAGCATCTTGGCCACTCCCCCAGTAGCTCACCTAGGTTCAAGGTATGTGGCTACTGTACTTTGCAGTGAAACAGGCACACCAATATTTTGCCCAAACAGTATCATCAAATAAAGAGCTTGGAGGCAGAGCTGTGGATTGGTTTCTTTGGCCGCAACCAACCGAAAAGATGCTCTGCTGCCTCTACAGCTGACATTTAGCTTTCTATACCTGTTTATTATATCCAGGAACTGGATAAATTGGTTGAAACTCAAGTATCAGTCATGTTGTTTATTTTTAAAGAACATAGTACTGGTTTACTGTCTGAAAGACAAAGTAATTGCAGTCAACAGAAGCCCAAAAATGGTCAGGAAAGGCAAAGATATTTCTAAAATTTTCTTTGGGTGACACTCAATTTTGCTACATCTAAGGTGTACAGTTCAGGATATGCTATTGTCAAGTTATAAGCAAATACACAGACATGCAAAAATGTCACCTTATGTACACAGATATCATAATTAAGAAGTTGTTTAATATAAGAGATAGCATTTTATAATTAGCACACAGTTCACCACCCTTCCAGTAAAATATAAAGAAAGTGAGGGGCCCTTTTACTAAGCCGCGTTAAGTATCTATGTGCGCCCAACATGTGCCAAAATGGAGTTACCACCCGACTACCACATGGCTCTTGTGGTAATTTCATTTTTGGTGCGCGTCCGATACGCGCATCTGAAAAATATTTTTTATTTTCAGGCGTGCGTAACGGATGCGCACCAAGTGGGGTTTGACATGAGTAGGTCATTACCACCCGGATTCTTTACCGCTAGGTCAATGGCTGGCGGTAAGCTCTCAGACCCAAAATGGACGCGCGGCAAACCATTTTTCTGCGCACCTTAGTAAAAGAACCCCTGTATCTCTTATTTGCAAGAAAGATAATTATGGAAAAGAAAGCAAATGAAGGTATCTACTCCTCATTTGCATCATTAAAGATAAATCCACACACACATAGTAAAATGGGGGAAAATGTAGACCCTATACAGAATAGAAATCCTCATGCTTTGCTATCTAGCTCTTTGCTATCTAGCTCCTGGCAGTAAAAGTCACCCACCTGGGGAAGCATGCGATTTTCTTCCTCCAGCTGTCTTACTCTGGCCTCCAGCTGTCTAACATAGGACAAAGTGGAGTCTAAAATTAAAAAAAGAAAAAAAAATACTTCTATTATACAAGAGTTCCCTCGTTCACTCCCGCTCTGTAACCTACTATCTCTATAATAGGACAAGATTTTCTAAACTGATATGTTCTACTCTTTTCTGTCATAGTTAGTTGTCTACATAAAGTAGATATGTTCCTTCTCCGAATCATGGCCACCTGTAAAACTAACAGAATCCTGCTGCCAAACATGAATACAAAAGACTTAAGTCTTCTTACAATCGATCCACTTCTCAGTGGATTCAGGACCTGAAACTACTATTCCTTACTGGCAACATGTTATACAGAATGTGTAAAAAAAAAATGCAGTATGAAGCTTCTGCATTGACACTAACTGTAGCAAAATAGTTGGCAAAAGTGATTCACACTCAGCTGAGCTAGTATTTCAGTTCCTGTCCACACTGGGGATTTCGCCAGCCAAATCCAGCTGGTGCGAACCAAGCAACAAGTCTATGTGAATCATGAAGTCTATCTCTTCATCTTGATGATAAAATATTGTTCCTAGTGAAATAAATTGCCAGTGGTACTATTAAACCATTGTCATTCTTTTCTCTGTTGTAAAATTATAATTTAAAAAATAATAATCTGTAACATCCAGAAGTGGGCTGCTGCCATCTGGGACTAGCTTCTCTTGCAGAACGACCCAGGGCTATGCATTCCTTGAAAGCCTCTTTCTTTGGAATCACCCTATAGGGACGGGCTGTCATTTGCAATGACATGGGAAAAATCAACAATGTATCCCACATCATTGCATGTTGTTAAAACCCATAAATAAGCAGAAGTAACAAAAATGTCTGATTCTCATTTGCCGAAAATAGTGCACATTCTTTTGAAAGAGGGAAAACTATTTGGAAAAAAGGGCTCACTCTTTTCCTGACAGTGTGCCTTTGCGTATGCGTGAACCATTGTGTATGCTTAAGCACTGTGCATGCAAATGCTATCAAGAAACGAGTGTGCACTGTTCCAGAAAGTGTGCCCTTTTCACAAATAGTGTGACCTCTTTATATGGCACCCAAAAAATGCACACAGAAAGAATTTCTGCCTAAGCGTGTTCGATAAGCGATGCCTAGGTTTAGGCATGGTATACAGAATATGCTTAGTTGATATCTCAGCACCTAAAATTACACAGCTCCATTTACA
The DNA here is from genome assembly GCF_901765095.1 of Microcaecilia unicolor. NCBI lineage: Eukaryota > Metazoa > Chordata > Amphibia > Gymnophiona > Siphonopidae > Microcaecilia > Microcaecilia unicolor. The sequence goes on from NC_044033.1 coordinate 99,756,266, forward strand.
CCAACGAAAACGTGGCATAGATCCTGGTGCGTAAATTTAGGCACAGAAGGCCATATTCTATAACAATGTGTGTAAATTTCAGAACGCCCACAAAATGCCCATTTAACTACCTATAGCCACGCCCCTTTTTGCTTGTGCATGTTAGAAGTTAGACCCACTATGTTACAGAATATGCTTAGCGTGTTATGCACACAAATTCTAATTATTTCCAAATAGTGCTCATCAATGCTTGTTAAGTGCTGTTATCAATGCTAATTAGATAGTTAAGCCAATTAAGCTACAGGCATTATTATAGAATATGCCTGGATTTTGGCTTGGATCTCTAGGTGCACAATATGGAATCCGGGAGATAACGATTTTGCTCCCGAGATGAAAAACATGGACAATGAAAATGATTGAAACAAACAATCCCAGAAACAACATGGGAAACGACATGAAAACATGCACTCAACACATGGAAACAATCACAAAGAAAATACAAATACGCAATAAGACAGACCAAAAGAACATACTATAAAACTAAAATAGGGACAGATTACAAAGACACGAAGAAATTATACCAACTCGTGAACAAACTCCTAGACACCAACTTGGTCACTACATCGAATCTGCAGAAAAACTTGCTAAGTATTTCAATGAAAAAATTGCAAACCTACGCAACACGCTACCTCAGGACAACACTGACATCAAAATCTTACTTAATGAGTTGGACCCAACCTCTGGAGAACCCGGCTGACCGAACCTGGTTAAAATTCATCCTCCTTACCGTCGATGCAGTTGCACAGGCTATCAGCAGGTTCTCCAACACTCCCTGTAAACTAGATACCTGTCCCAACTACCTAATGAAATCTGCCCCTGACTGCTTCATAGCAGACCTCACATCCCATCTAAACTACATGCTTCAGCAAGGTCTCTTCCCTAAGGAAAATGGCAATATTCTACTCACTCCGATACCAAAAGACACCAAGAAAAAAACAAATGAAATCACTAACTACCGTCCAGTAGCATCCATTCCATTGTCAGTCAAACTGATGGAAAGAATGGAAGCCAAACAACTTACAGATTATATAAACAAATTCTCAATATTACAGGAATCACAGTCAGGTTTTCGTCCCCTCCACAGCACAGAAACAGTACTACTCACTCTCCTAGCCAAATTCAAGCAGGAAATAGCAACAGGCAAAAACATCCTCCTCCTCCTCCTCCTCCATTCGACATGTCTAGTACATTCAACATGGTAAACCATAATATATTAATAAGATTACTAGATAAGTTCAGGATTGGTGGAAACATACTTAGCTGGATAAAGGGTTTCCTAATGTTACGTTCTTCACCTGGTTCCAGGCCTGCGCGGCTGATTCGCCGGTGAGGTGCGGTCCGGCAGAGATAGCCGGTTATTTTGGATGTGGTTTCTCCAGGATGGGTCTGTTTCTGTTTCCTATTTCTGGCAGCCGTCATCTTGGTTGGATCAAGGACAGCAGCCATCTTGGCTAGCTCAGGAGGGGGCAGCCATCTTGTATACAAGAACAGGAAGGAAGCCCACATTTGGGCGTTGTGCTACTCTGCTGATGGGGGCAGCCATCTTGGATCAGCTGCACATGTTTGAGACTGATTCCTACCCTATTTAAAGCCCTGCCTCCAGTCCATTGTTGCTTCGGCCTCAATTGTATTTGAGGTCCATGCCGGTGCTCCTTATCTTCAGTTCCAGTGTTCCAGACCTCGGCTTGTTTCCCGGACCTCGCTTGTTTTGCTGCCTGCCTAGACTGTGGACTGTTTTTGACTACTCTTTGCCCTACGGATTTTCCTGGCTTTTGGACTGTGTCTGTTTGCCTGCCTGTCTGGTCAGTGGTCGTGCAACCCTGCCGGTTCCAGGAGTCCTGGTGGCCACCTGCAGCTGGGAGCTCAACTCCTGGTGAACGGTGGTCGCTTCCCAGGATCACCGCTATCACCGATCCTCTTCAACCTAATGATGACCCCACTAGCCAAGTCCTTATCCAGCCAAGGCCTTAACCATTTCATCTATGCAGACAATGTCACAATATTCATTCCTTACAAATCTAAACTGACAGAAATCACCAACGAAATCAAGATCAGCTTGAACATCATGGACTCTTGGGCAAATGCATTTCAATTAAATCTAAACAAAGAAAAAATACACTGTCTCATCCTCTTATCCCTACATAGCGCAGATAACCCCACAATTATCAACACCCAAGATTACACCCTCTCTATCTCAGACAGCCTGAAAATCCTCGGCATTACAATGGACCGCAACTTAACACTAGAGAGCCAAGTGACATCCACAATAAAGAAAATGTTCCACTCAATGTGGAAACTCAAACGCGTGAAGCAATTCTTCCCAAGGGGAACATTTCGTAACCTGATACAATCAATGGTACTAAGCCATGTTGTCACGTCTGTGGCCGTGACCCCTCTCAGACTCACCTTATTTCCTGTGGTCAGCTTCTGAGCTGGCTTCTGTCTGCTCTTTGTGAGTTAGTTCTGTCTCTGTCTCTGTGTGCTGGCTGTATTAGATTGTCGGTGTACTGTCACCCTTTCCAGATTTCAGCTCAGTCCAGTCCGGATCTTCCAGGCTACCCGACCCTTAGTTGCCTGGTGATTGTTGCACCTGAGTCTGAGCTACCTGCTGGGCTTATTAGCCATTTGGAACCTCTCTGCCTTTGCCTTTGCATTGCGTCTAAGGCCCTGGTATGTTGGTGCTGGTTGCACTTCTGCTAGTCCAGTGATTTGTCTGAGATTCTTGCTTTGATTCTTGCCTGTTTCTAGTTAGTCTGTGTTTGGTTTAGTTTGGGTTTTATTTGTTTTCCTAGCCTTGTTTCTTGTTTGTATCTCAGTGTTTAGTTTCTGTTTGTGTGCTGGCTTTGTGGCTGCTTGCAGCTTTTAGTTCTGTGTCTTGTTAGTCAGTGTTTTGTTCCCTGTTTCAGTGGCTGCTTGCAGCTTCCAGTTTCTGTCCCCTAGCTTGTCCTGTCCCTGCCTTGTGTTGTATTGTCTAGCCCAGTTTCCTGCCTTGCTGCCCATGTTCCTTCCTTTCCCCTCTGACACTCAGTCCCTGTGCTGCCTAGCGGTTATCCAGCTCCTGCCCTGTCCTGCAAAGTCCTGTCGGCCACCTGAAGCTGGGAGCTCAACTCCTGGTGGAAAGTGGCCAGGTACAGGTGAAGCCTAACTGTTGTCAGAGTTCTGCCTTGCCCCTGGTGTGGGGTGGTTTTGCCTGCCACTGCCGCACCTCGGCAGTGGCCCAAGGGCTCACAAACCAGTTTCCAGCTTTGTAAACATGGCACATGTAGACTACTGCAATGGAATTTAGGCGGGTTGCAAAGAACAAACCTTAAAGAAACTTCAGACCACTCAAAACACGGCAGCTAGGCTTATCTTTGGAAAAACGCGATTTGAAAGTGCAAAGCCCCTTCGCGAAAAACTACACTGGCTCCCAATCAAAGAACGCATTGCTTTCAAAATCTGCACTCTGGTTCACAAAATTATCTACGGTGAAGCTCCGGGATACATGACAGACTTGATTGACCTACCAACTAGAAACACATCCGAATCAACACAAACGTACCTAAATCTGCACTTCCCAAGCTGCAAAGGACTCAAATGCATATCAACTTACGCGTCCAGTTTTTCCTACATAAGCACACAACTGTGGAACACATTACCAAAAGCCTTGAAAACTACAAACGACCACCTAAACTTCCGGAAAACACTAAAAACTAACCTGTTTAAAAAGGCATACCCTACTGATCCAACATAAATGCCTGATCTCTGCAACACAACCAAACTAAAGAACGTAATGGACATAACACAACTCTTCCGTTGTACGATTCCCTAATGTGGCTGTGCCACATGAGCTTTATCTTACCACAACATCACTTTGTATTTGTTTACACCAGAGTCTGTAACGCCTCTCCGGTACATGTAAGCCACATTAAGCCTACAAATAGGTGGGAAAATGTGGGATATAAATATAAAGCAACAAAATAGCAGGTTAGATCAAGCAATTTGCATGCTGGTCAAGAAAAATAGTGGAAGGGGGGAAGAAGGACCTCAGACTGGTGACATTTTAACCAAGATAATGGAATTACTTATGCACATATATCCCATATGTACAGTCACCGTACTTCAATCACTGGTCCTCAACCAACCACCTCCCTAGATATCTATTTTTATGATTTTTGTGCAAAAAGTGTCACATATATACCTCCTCAGGATGTAGAGACGTTGGGGAGGTCAAAGTTCAATGCCGCCATAAGATAAGTTATTTCTTTTGCTCTCTACATCCTGAGGAAGTGTATATGTGACACTTTTTGCACAAAAATAGTTATAAAAATAGATATCATCCACCAGGCTTGTAAGGCCTCTCACTATCCCCTGGCTTCTATAAATGGAGACTAAAATTGCACATGTATATCAGTGCACATAGCCAATTTTTGCACAAAACATAATTGGTTAACAAGCCAATTAGCGCCTATAATTTGATGCTAACAATTATTGGCATTAATTGGCCTTAATTAGGATTTATACACAGATCATATTCTATAATGATCTGTGAATTAATCTGAACGTGTAAATTTGGGAGGGTGTGGCTTGGGATGATTCAGGGGAATTCCCAAATTTTACACACAAATACAGAATTCAGCTGAACCGCGCTTAATTTAGGTACTGGCATTTACACCTGCTTTTTTAGCCAGCTTAATTGCTGGCGCCTAAAGTTAGGCGCAGTTTATGCCCTAAGCACTATTCTATAAAGCAATGTTGCCAAAGTCTGGTCCTGAAATACCCCTTGCCAGTCAGGTTTCCAGGATATCCACAATGAATATGCATGAAACAGATTTGCATATAATGGAGGCAGTGTAGACAAATCAAGTTCATGCATATTCATTGTGGTTATTCTAAAAACCTGACTGGCAAGGAGTACTCCAGGACTGGACTTGGGAAAACACTGCTATAAAGGATGCATACCCTTTATATAATAGCACCCAGCAAGTAAAACATTTGATGCTGATTTTTAGATGCCACTTATAGAATTTACCTCTATGTGTAAAAGGTAGAGGATTGTCGTATGACTGTTTCTAAAGACTCCCATTGTTGGATGCTGGATGTCATATGCTTCAAGGAAGTTTTTGGAACTCTTGCACAGCACAGCTAAACTTAGCCTAAGCAGACTAAACAAAAACCCCAGATTACACTCCCAACCACTATCCAGTTTTCTATGGAATTATATATTCCATTGCCTAGCTGAAGATGTGTACACTTACTGATGCTGTGAGGCTATCGATAAACAAAATAAACAATACACTATTTTACCAATTAATTTCTTTCTGGTTTTATCAGAGAACAGTGATTCTCAGCCTGGTATTTAGGACCCACCCAGCCAGATTTTTATAATATCCACATTGAATATGCATGAGATAGATCTATATGCACTGCTTCTTCTGTATGCAAATCTATATCTCATATATTCATTGTGGATATCCTGAAAATGTGACTAGCTGGATATGTCCCAAACACTAGGTTAAGAACCACTGCGATATTATTAATAATAGTCTATTATGAGATGGGTGTTTTCTTTCTTTACCTTATTTTCTTTCTTTATCTTACCTCACTGTGGTTTTGTTGCTTTATTCATAGTATTAGATATTGCCTTTTGACAAAACCTCTAATTTCCGTTTCTCTCTCTCTACTTTTTCATATTCTAGGATGATGACAATTTTATACCCCCTAATAAAGTAACATATACACACAAATTAGCTATCTGATATAACTCCTTTAAGAGGTGAATGCTCAAAGGCAGATGAGACAACCTTGTGACCTCATCTGATGGGCAGAAGTCTAATGGAGTTCATTCTTTTTATGGCAGTTTAGCTGTTCACATGAACTGTAAGTAAAGCCCATGGGGTCCAATATTCAACAAAGCTGAGCTCATAAGGTAGTCTTCTAAATTTGTGCCCTATTTTCAGACAAACAGAGGAGCCTGTTTTCAGCTGAAAATTCAACTTAATTTAGGGAATGAAAAGTTATGCTTATAAATTTAGGACTTCCTTTCATTTCCCTAAATTTCTTAGCCTAATTTATGAAAATCAGTGTTAAACTAATATTTTTTTGCCCATGGCTAAATCTGTTCCTGTTGTCACTTACTTTTTATGCTCCTAAATTTAGGAGTTTGTGAAATTTTGAATATTTAAGCACCCATTCCTGGTAAATTTTCAAAGTGGTCAGTATAGGAGCATAACTCTCAAAGTTGGGACCTTTGACTTTTTAGCCTATGGTATAACTTTAGGAAGGTTAGGGTGTTCTGGGGAGAGGGCCTAAATTAATGCAGAGAGTGGTGATATTCAAACATTATCTAGATAAATTTTTCCGTACAAGTGGACTACATAAATAACAGGCCCAATTTTGTATGGATAATGTATCGGTATAAGTTTAGGACCACATATTCAGCAGCCCAGTTTAAAAGGATAGGGCAATTATATGTATAAAGATATCCATAAAACTTATTCAAGTATATTTATGACTTAACCTCTGCTAAATATGTTCTCTATACTAATAAAAGAGTAGGTGTCCATATCTGTCCATCAGGGTCACAACTCATAGACAGTGCAACCTATAAATCTCAAACTTGACTTGCATATTAGAAAGCCCTAGGGATGGGAACCTTAGGGTTACTTTTTTAAACCAGGCATGGTTTGACTGAGTGCTCTTTGTTTCCTGGGATGTGTTTTACTGCTATGGTCTACCTATGCAAAGGCCAAGAGCTATATATGGGATCATTTAAGATATATCCAGTAGATATAAAGGATACAGAGCATCAGTACAGCAGTGTGTTAAGGCAGTAATTCAGATGACATGAGGGATGAAACCCCTTAGCCAACAGCTCTGAAGGCCAGATTGCCCCGTATAACCTAATGGACCAGCAGATGTGGTTGCCAGGGAACAGTGGTGGAAGCTTGTTCTTTTTGTTTACACAAATCTGCACCTTTATATCCAGCTCTGCTGGCTCTACAGGAGAATTTAAAACACAAGAACAGGCACTTCCTGTTACTGACATGTGCCAATTCCAGTGTTTTAAATTCTACCATAATGCCAGCAAAGCCAGATGCAGATGTGTAGGCAGAGGGAGCAAAAAGCACAAGTTCCTGTCGCTGAGGAGGGCAAAGTCAGTGAGGCAGACTTTGAGTACCCTTAAGCTTGGGTGCCCCATGCCGGTGCCTCACTGGCTTGTCCCTTACACCAGCCTTGTTGCTAGTACATTGAAACCACAGTATATCTGAGTGCGACAAAAACATTAAAAATGATTTTGCAGAATAGTTAAATGATTCCAATATAAATGCAAAGCTTTTAAAAACTCATTCTTGGAAAAGTAGTATTGGGCTATATTGTGATGTGCAAACTGTTAGCAGAATAAAATCTTTACTGTATTTGATAACATACCTCACCAAAATAGTTTGTTTATTTATTAGTTCTAGTTGAGTTACAAAATAAACACTGAAAAGAAAATAAGATGATACCTTTTTTATTGGACAAAGAAGGGCTACCTTCAAAAGCTAATCAAAAAATGTATTAAGTTAGTCCAATAAAAAAGGTATCATCTTATTTTCTTTTTTATGTTTTATTTTATTCTATTTCTATTGTTTACCTTTGGAAGTAGACTAACACGGCTACCACATCTCTTTACTTAAAATAAGCATTAAAACACAAAGTACATATGTTACAAAGTTTTTAAAAAGACAGCAAAACAAACATCCAATATAAAAAATTAATTAAGAACAATAATATTTCTGAAATTGCCAAGCATTCAACTGTTTCTTTAAAATAGTAAAAGATATAGGGGCTCAATTTTGAAACAGAAAAATGACCAAAACAAAACATACAAAGTGGCAGATGGACTTTTTTTTCACAAAAACATCCAAGAACCTATTTTCTAAATTCATCTTAAAGATGTTTTTCTATGCAGTTCACCTAAATCTCAATGGGACATGTTGGAGGTGTACTTTGAGAGGTACTTGGGCATTTTGCTGCTATAATGGAACACTGTAAAAAACATCCAGGACAAAAAGTAGAACTTTTTTTGCTAGACTTGTTTCAATATCAACTAAGTGCCAAAAAGGTGCCCAAACTGACTAGATGGATAAATACATGATTTCCCCCTTTAATCCTCCAGTGTTCACTGACCCCCCCCCCCCCTCCCTCTCCCCTAAGAGGTGAAAATGATAGTATATACCAGTAGTAGTAGCTTTATGACAGCTGCAGATATAATGGCTGTTCCTCTTAGAGCAGCAAGCAGGTCACTGGAGTAGCCTAGTGGTTGGTGCATTGAACTGTAGAGAATGGGACCCAGGCCCATATCCACATTATTTTAAAGATATACTTACAGACCATTCCAGGTAGCATCTTACATCATAATCAATATTTGCTTTTATAGTATTTAAGCACCTAACCGCAGATATTCAACAGGAGATAGGTTATCTCCCGCTGAATATTCAAGTTAGCGGCTAGCCATTAACCAGCTATACCACATGATATAGCCAGTTAGGCACAGATATTCACTACCAAACTAGCTATGCTGAGCGGTCAAAATAGGCTGCTTAAATAGCAGGCCTATCTTTGACTGCTAAAAAGTTAACCAGGTAGTGCTAAATATCTGCATAGCCAGTTAACGTTTTAACAGTGAATACCCAGGAGAAATTGACCCCCGTCTGCTGAATCTCTTGCACAGTTCTTCACATCAAAGGTAGTGACTCTTCTCCAACCTTTTCCTCTATCCTTTTCCTTGCCCTCAACCTTAGGTCTAATCTACTAGGTGCTAGGTATAACAGAAGAAATTGTATATATAGTGCAGAAAGGGAACTTACAGAACTGATGCTCAGTGGCGTACCAAGGGGGGGCGGTGGGGGCGGTCCGCCCCGGGTGCACGCCGCTGGGGGGGTGCCGCATGCCTGTCGGCTCTTTGTTTTCATGCTCCCTCTGCCCCAGAACAGGTTACTTCCTGTTCCAGGACAGAGGGAGCATGAAAACGAAGAGCTGGCAGGCGCGCGACACCCCCTCCCAGTGACGTGCACCCGGGGGGGGGTCTTTCGCCGGGGGATCGGGGATTCTTTCGCCGGGGGGGGGCTGCACCCGGGGGCGGGGCACATTGGCGATCCGCCCCGGGTGTCAGCCCCCCTAGGAACACCACTGCTGATGCTTGTGATGCAAGATGTAAGGATTGCCTGCTTTCAGACACAAATAACTTGCTAGTTGCTTGTTATTGCAACTTGTCTTTGATTGATAACCATATGGCTTGTAGCACAAGAAATAAAAGTAGAAAATATATTTTTAGGAATACAAAAACTGAAGGAAAAAAACAAGAACTATGTTTGAGCAGAAAAACTATATAAAATCACTACTGAAGTGGGAGGGAAGGACCAGTTCTAAGCTGTGTAGGAGAAACTCTGTTTGTGGTCTTCTCTAATAGTGTTTTCTGACTGATGCCTAACAGAAGGTGAACTATATTTCTTTGACACTTCCTGAGGGGACCTATCAGGGGTGACAACACCTTGAGCAGGCTTAGACAGACTGTCTCTCTACTGAGCATCCCATGCAAATCCAAGGTATGAATCCTGAAACACCATGAAACAGTCCATGGAGACTCTGCCTGTATTGCTTCTACTACTTAGGTTGTCATATCTTCTGTCAGACTCATTTAACTTCTCTTCCCTTCTTGCTGTCATACTTTCTCTCTTTAAATTCTGACCCCATGCCAGACACCCCTTTCTGTCCCATCCTTTCTTTCTTCCCTTCTTGAGTCCTCACTCTGCTCACTACTTCTTATGTTATTACCCTCCTTTTACCCACATTTTCCTCTCATCCTGCCCTAATCCTGATCCCTTCTCTCTCCCTCTCTTACCATTCTAAACTCACCCCTGTATCCCCAACCCCTGCCCTCTATAGTCCGTTTTGCCCCCCCCCCCCATTCCTTCTCTCACCATTCTAAGACCCAGCCCCACTCTGCATACAGTTCTATGTGCCCCACACCACCTCTCTCTCTCTCTCTCTCTCTCATGCATTGGCCTTAATAATAGATACCTTCTCCTTCAACAATGATGACCCAACCTCTCTTTTTCTTCCCTCAGTGGCCTGTGGAGTGCAACAGTGGCAGGGTGGGGGACGGAAAGCTATAAGGTAAATACTGCCCTCTGATACTTGTCAGGGAATAGGTTGCCTAGGGTTGCCAACTTTTTGAAAGACAAAAACTTGTCACCTGCCACACCCAACCTCCGGTCCTGCTTTGTCCCATGCTCTGCCACCACCCTACACTCTGCTACCAACGAAGAACTGCACTGAAGGCAGTAGAGCCAGCTTCAGCATCTGCAGACCACACTGATGGTTGGGGGGGGGGAGGGGTTCAGGAAGTACAAAAGGTTGTACTATTCAGGCTCTATTGACCCACAGTCCCCCAACACACACACATACTGCTGCTGCTGCCACTGTATGGTATTAAAGCCAAACAAATTCTGCATACACAGAACCCCCCCCCCCCCCCCCCAGGTCCTCCCCCAACAATGGATGCAGTGCAGAGCTAGGACATTTCCCCAAAAAACTCATCAAAGACTTTTCTGATTCTAGCAAGATTGGGTGGCAGAGCCGGTGGCGGGAGGCGGGATAGTGCTGGGCAGACTTATACAGTCTGTGCCAGAGCCGGTGGTGGGAGGCGGGGCTGGTGGTTGGAAGGCGGGACTAGTGCTGGGCAGACTTATACGGTCTGTGCCCTGAAGAGGACAGGTACAAATCAAAGTAGGGTATACACAAAAAGTAGCACATATGAGTTTATCTTGTTGGGCAGACTGGATGGACCTTGCAGGTCTTTTTCTGCAGTCATTTACTATGTTACTATGTTACTATAATGTCAGTAACAGTAACAAACTCTTTCAGTATCAGACCTATTGTGAAGTAATACAAAGCTTTACAAAAAAGTCACTCGGGACCTAGAGCAAATCTTCCATGCCAACACTAACTTTCAAAACAAGAACCCTAGTTACAAAAAGGCAGTGCCTTAAATATTATAGTGGTTCCTTTTGGAAAAACTGAAAAAGCCAAATTATACAGATCGCTAAATAAAAAATGTATGCAAATATAACACTTGGCCTTACTCATAAACACAGAATACATATATCAAATACAGAATAAGTGATCACAAACTAGAAATACAAATATATAGACAAAAATTAAGCTGAAACCCCAAGAAGCTAGACCTTGCATGTAGTACAATACCAGAGAAATAGAGATGCATTTCCCCCTATACTGTACAAAATATAAAGATAGCTTTGGCAGATGTACATTCTAAAACATGATATATTGTAATCACGAAATAGAAAATAAAATTCTTTTTTTCTACCTTTGTAGTCTGGTCATTTTATTTTTCTAATCATGTTGGTCCCAGTCTCTGGTTTCTGTTTTCTTCTGTCTTCTCTTAATTCGCTTGCCACGGTCTATTGTCCATTTGATATTTATTCTCTCTTCGTGGGCATCATCCAGCTCTCCTCTGCATCCCTATCCCTATCCCTCCATGTTTAGCATCTCCCCTTTTTGTCCCTATCTTCTCTCCATGTTCAGTTTTTTCCCTCTATGCATCTATCGTCCCGTGCCAAGCATTTCCCTTATGTGCCCATATTCCTCCACCAGTGTCCAGCATTGCCTCTCTGTGTTCCTATCACCCTTGCTAATTTGGAACTGATCATAAAACTTGACATATCACCCTAGGTTTGAATAAAGACAATACAGCCATTTTTTTTAAATGCTGACTGCCATGGGCAGATTTAGTCCTGGATATTAAATGGTGGGCCCTTTCCCGGCAAACATTGAATATCTGGGGCAAAATATATTTAAAGAAGCCACCACGGCTTATGCAGATCCCGGATAAATATCATCCAGGACCTGTTTAAAGTGCTTTCTGCTCCTCTGAATCCCCTCCCTCCATCATGACCCCAATCCCCCTTCCACCCTGCATGTATTTAAAGGCCGACCGAGGCCATCACAACCGCTATTATAAAATGGCTATTGCAACCTCTAGCGGCAGCCTCGCAATTCTTGCTAGTACTGCAAGTTTACTGCTAGAGGTTGCAGCAGCCATTTTACTCTGGCTGCCAAGAAAGGCTGGAGTGAGTGGGCATTGCTTCTGCCCATAGGATCCCACTGGACCACCAGGTATTTACTAGTGCCAGGAGGTGCTTTGATGGTGAGAGGTGGGTGGGAGGGCCTTGGTCAGCCTACAAATATGTGCAAGGTGGGAAGAAGGTGCTTGCAGGGGTGGGAGTAGGCAGCAGGACAGCTAGTGCCACAAGCTGGAAGTTAACCGGGCACAGACCTTTTGCTATCCTAACTTGTTGTTTCCCTAACTGGCTAGCAGTGTGAATAAGGCCACTAACTGATTAGGTTTTAGCTACTTCCATGATCTTCCCAAGCTCCACCAGCGGACCACCTCGGCTCAATATCATCACTTAAGTGGTCAGATGTGATTTTACCAGACAGGAGCCTGACGCATTACAGGTGTAAATGGACTTAACTACTGTCTTTGTTCTCTCTCACCCACCACAGATGAAGCCATTTTCTCTCCTTTTCCACACCTTGCCCTGCATTTTACAATAATTTGTTTTTATATCTTTCTCTCTTCTCTATGCAGGGGCACTGAAATGACTTTTTGTTTAGGGAGTCCTAAATATTGCCCTCAGCTCTGTACCAACCCTGTCCCCAGCTCCACCCCCAAATCCAGCATCTCCCCTTCCCTACCATCCTATAGTCCCCACCCCCATGGAGTCCAGCATTTCTCTCTTTCCCTACTTCTCATCCCACCCCCCCCCCCTTTTGTGAATCAGCATTTCTCTCCTTCCCTCCCTTTCACCCCTTTTAAAGTTCCTATCAACCCTGTGTCTCTATCCCATTACCCCATGTCCAGCATCACCCCTCTGTGTTCCTATTCTCATGACCAGGATCACTTTTTTGTATCCCTATTGTTCCCCCATATCCAACATATTTTTGTCCATATTTCCCCCATGCCCAGCCTTGTCCCTCTGTGTCCAAATTCTCTCCCCATGTCCAGCACTGTGTCTCTATCCCCTCCAGCATTGCCTCTCTATGTCCCTGTCCCTAAGCTCCCCCATGCCTAGTATCTCCACTGTGTCCATATCCCTCCCCATCTCCAGCTTCTCCCCCCCCCCCACATAAGAGACTAGGAAGATTTAAAAGTTCCTATCCCAAGCCCTGAAAATTCCCAATTCCAAGGCCAGATGTGCCTCCTCCCCCAATAACCCCCCCTCAGGTTCTCAATTCAACCAAAGGCATCTGGGTGGTGACTAGGGCAGAAGCAATCCCCATTTGCTCCGATGCAGCAGCTGTCCTGCACAAAATGGCACTGCTGATTCCTAGCAATAGTCTCAAAAACCTACTGCTAGGGGGTTCAAGTTGCTATATAAGAGAAACAGCCCAAGAGGAGGAGTCTGGGGGTATGTGGGCTTACAGAGGGTTGATCAGGCCTTGAATTTGGGAAGGGGTTGAATATCAAGAAGGGGCAGGGCTTTAGGGAGTGAGGCTTTTAAAAATGGCTAGCTTTGTATTGAAGGTAAGGGGATAAGTAAGGTATCAGACCTCAGGGCAACAAAGGAATAGAAGTTCCCGAGAGGGAAGGGTCTGAAGGGACTTCCAATTCAGGCCAGAGGGCTGCCATTGCTGCACAAAGAGGGACAGATTTTTTTGGCAACTTGGGAAAATAAATATAGATCTTAAGTTGAAGTTATTTTTCTAATGAAAATAGGCCCTGGTAGTTGTTTTTGCACCCATGTTTTCACAAGTGTTTGCATTAATAAGTTATTTTTCATGATTTTGCATCACAGCAGATCATAGGAGCTGGGGGTGCTCAACTCAGGATAAATTATCAAGTCCACATAAAGGAAATTAAAGCATGGTTGTGAACACAATTGGCCAGGCTGTTGTTAAATGTAGAACACAGCCGGTGTTAAATGTAGAACACAGGGAAGACTTATTTGTTAACAAAATGCTAGTGGAATCACTGCAAGTCCCACCAGTCTGTCTTCCTGCCCAACTCTAACTCATCACCACCCTACTCCCAGCTCATCTACACCATACTTCTGCTATTCCTTCCAGTGCACCCTGGCCCATCTCTACAACCCACATTCTTCCTCTCCCAGCCAGTCCTCAGTATTCCCTATATAGCTTGTGCACATCAGGGCTGCCGAGGGGGGGGGGGGCAGGGGTGACAAAATTCCCCGGGCCTCCAAGGGGGACCCGGCGCCGCAGTCCCCGGTCTCACCCGCCTGCCCTCAGCTCCGTCTACAGCCCCCCTCCGTCGGCCACCGGGCCGGGCCCCCTGCATTCAAATCACAGCGCCTCACCTCAGTGTGATAGCGCAGCGGCAGATCACCTCCCTTCGGGCCTTCCCTCCCTGTGTCCCGCCCTCGTATGATGTAACTTCCTGTTTCCGTGAGGGCGGGACATATGGAGGGAAGGCCGGAAGGGAGGCAATCTGCTGCGCTTTCACACGGAGGTGAGGCGGTGTGATTTGAATGCAGGGGGCCCGGCCCGGTGGCAGACGGAGGGGGGCTGTCGATGGGGCCGGGGGTGGGCAGGTGGAGACTGGGGACTGCGGTGGTGGTGGCGGCGGTGACCTCGGGGTGGCCTTGCCCTGGGCCCAGCCCAGTCTCTCGGTGGCCCTGGTGCACACCATACACTTTCTCTTTTCCCAGACCATCTCCACTTCTTTCTCAACTCCTCCCTGTCTTAATGTCCTTTTCCTCATTACATCATCTTATTCTGTTTTTCCATCACTTCTTTTTCCCAGTGCTTAGTTTGACTTCTGTTTTTAGGTGGGGCGCTTAATATTCTCCATATCTGCTCCACTCTTATATCCTAAACTTCTCTGCTCTATACTTCCTCCAGATCTGACCTGCCCTGCCCCTTACTAATTGATCTCTCCCCACCCTGGTCAACGCATATCCCCTGCAGACTAGACTGACCCATCCCTTATCCTTGCTCAACAGATTCATCTCATGTTTCAAAATTTTTATCCCTGCCCTTCCTGGCAAGAATCATATTTCTACTCCCCCTTTCCAGAGCTCCAGATTATCTCTATTTCCTGACATTGTTCACATCTTCCCATCCCCTGGAACTCCCAGTTTGAAATATATTAGCAGTTCCACATCCAGAAAGGCCCTGTGAGCTGCTCCACCACCTGCATGCACAAACCTTGGAAGTTCAGCAGTCAGTTGCTCCATAGCCTCGAGGGCCACATTTGCATGTGGTGCTTTCTGCCCTCAGGCTGAAAACCCCAAAAGTTCGCATGATGAGGAGGAAATCAATAAACTCAAAGGCATGCATTCATATCAACCAACTGTATGCCAGCCTACCTGCTAAAGCTCTAGCAGTCACAGAATAAGTGGTTGACTTGGGGAGCTCAGTTAGCACTGACTCTAGGCTAACTAGTGCCTTCTGCAAAACTGGAAATTGGCAGTAGAGAGTTGCACGGGGACAGAAATTTCACCCATCCCCAATGGAATCTAACCCATACCCACCTGTACCTGCTAAGATCCATTTCATCACATCCATCCCCACAAGTAATCTCCTCCATCCCCACCCATACCCACAGGAGTCAATGCTATTATTTACTTGCTTGCAGCCCTTTGTTTCCTCCCAACCCCAACAGCCTACCCTGGTTTTTTGGATGGTATTCACTACTCAACCAATGAGTGGTCCAAGCTTCATTCTGGTGCTCCAACTGCCTCTCAGTGCATTCCAAGCCTCATACTGGAATCACCAGAGACTTTGACTACACTCCAGTGGGAATCTCATGGCAACTTCTCCATACCCTTGGGAATCCCGCTGGTTTTGCAGGATTCCTGCAATCGCCATTCCTGTGCAGCTCACTAATTGGCACTTCATTTAGTGGTTGCAGCTTTAGAACAATGCCCTCTCCTTCACACAACATCCCTCTTTCTCTCTCCTTTTACCAAACATCTCCTTCTTCCTCCTTCCATTCCCTGCCCAGAACCAGTATCCTCCTACTCCCTTCTATCCCTGGCCCACATGAAGTGGAGCTGTATAAGTCAGAGTCAGTGCTAGGGACTCTGGCACCCCCTGCAAACTATCAGTCAGTGCCGCCACCCCCCTCTGCCCACCCTGTTCCAGTATCTCCTTTCTCTCTTCTCCTTCCCCCATTCTCCCACCTGCCCCCTTTTCCCAAACTGATTATTTCTTCCACTTCACCTCCCCCTACCCTCATTCTGGCATCTCCTATCTTTGAACCTTTACCTTCCTCCCCCCCCCCCCCCCCCCCCCCGGTCTGGCATCTCCCTAACCTGCACAGTCTAACTTAAAAATGTTTTTTTTTTTTCTAAGAAGATGGTTTCAAACATTCTGCCTTTGGCCTTTCAGCACTCTTCCACTGCCACAATCCACCCCACCTCTGATACAACTTCCTGTTTCCACCTGGGTGGACCGCGGTAGCAGAAGGAGAGTGCCGGAAACCTCTGTTTAGAAAAAAACATTTTTAAGTTAGACTAGGCAGGTAAGGGGTAGAGAGATGGGGAAGATATGCCAGCTGTTTCTGGTGTCCCTCCTTCCGTGCATACCCTGCTTACCGCTTTCCACTGGCTCTGATATAAGTATGTCACACCACTACAGCAGTACCTCCTCATTCATGGTGCCAGTCTTGTGCATAGCCACACAGGTCACACACTCCGACAGCTAGTCTGAGCTAAATCAGAAGTTGTGTAACAGAGCTGCACTGGGGTTATTAGTTGAGCCAAGAGGGAAACCAAACCAAGAAACACACATAATTGGAGGGCAGTGTACTCCTTACTCCCTTCCAAACTCCACCCATCTCTCCTGTAACCTCTTCCTGCAGCTGCTATGCTATTTCTTTGGGCCACTTAGTCCAACACAACTGTTTCCCATAAAGTGCAATGGGGGAATGACTAACTTTTGTGAAAAAAAGGTGATTATGTGCCTCTCCACCCTCCTTTCAATTTGAGACTTCACTATAAGTTCTCTCTGTTACAGAACTACCAAAAAGGAACTGTTTTTAAGAGATTTTTCAGACCATGGCATCATAGCTGGCACAATTCTCTCCTGCGCCCCCATATCATTTCAATAAAATAACATATTAATCCTGATGGCTGCAGGGCTGGAGGAGAAAGGCAAAATACAGCTATTGCCAACCCTTGACCCAGCCCAGCTGGCATAGAAATCTTTACTAAAAAACTTAAACAATTTTCTAACCCTTGTGTCTGTAGTTTAACTTTCTCTGTCTCTACTTGTTGTTTTCTCTCTGTACTCATTCATGTTCCTTCTTTTACGTATTCACTTCTAGTCTTCCTCCCATATCATCATAATTTCTTTTTCCTCCATGTGTGTTTGCCTTTCTATAGTCTGTCTCTCTCTCGCTCTCTCTCCCCCCTCCCCCCCCCCCATCTCCAGCTTCTCTCATCTCACTTTCTTTTAGTCTTAATTCCTCCTGCCACTTCTGATCCATTTCTCACCTTCATATCTGTTCTCTCTACCATGATCCCCTTTCCCTCAGCTGTTCTTTTCCTAGTCCCATCCAGATACTCTCCATCTGTCTGCAGCTTGTCTCCTCTGCCTATTCTTCTTCTCTCACAGATCATGTCTCCTCCCAGGGACCTTTTCCCACTCTGCATATGTTCTTTTCCCCTCACCCTCACCTCCTGCCCCCATCATCCAGCCTCTTTTCCCTTTACAGCTCTGTGCTTTTTCAAGCATTTCGGAGCAGTATTCTCTCTCCCAGCCAATAACCCCTTTCAATTCCCTTCTCTTCATTACCCCATTTACTCCTCTCCCGGTACTTCTCTGTCTTTTTTTTTTTACCTTAACTGCTATAGAACACAAAAACATAAGCCTTCTCATACTGGGACAGACCAAAGGTTCATCAAGCCCAGTATCCTTTTTCTAACAGTGGCCAATCCAGGTCACAAGCACCTGGCAAGATACCAAAATGCTGCTAATCCTAGAAAAAGCAGTGGATTTTCCCAAGTCCATCTTAATAATGGTTTATGGACTTTTCTTTTAGGAATTTATCCAGACCTTTTTACAACCCTACTAAGCTAGCTGCTTTTATCATATTCTCTGGCAATGGATTCCAAAGTTTAATTACATATTGAATGAAAAAAAACATTTTCTCTGATTTGTTCTAAATTTGCTATTTAGTAGCTTCATTGCATGCTCCCTAGTCCTTGAATTTTTAGAAAGAGTAAACAACAGATTCACATCTACAATTTCCACGCCACTCAGTATTTTACAGACCTTTATCATATCTCACTTTAGCAGTCTCTTCTCTAAACTAGAGCCCTTGATTCTTTAACCTTTCCTCATAGGGAAGTTGCCCCATCCCCTTCATTATTTTTGTCACCCTTTCTGTACCTTTTCTATTTCTGTTATATCTTTTTTAGATGAGGTGACCAAAATTGCACACAATATGCGAAGTGCAGTCACACCATGGAGCAATACAAAGGCATTATAATATTCTCAGTGTTGTTTTCCATTCTGTTCCTAATAATTCCCAACATTATATTTTCTTTCTTAGCCACTGCTGCACACTGAGCAGAGGGTTTCAACATATCAACGATGATGCCTAGATCCTTTTCCTTGGCGGTGTGGAACCTTGCATCACGCAGCTATAATTTGGGTTCCTCTTTCCTACATGCATTACTTTGCACTTGCTCACATTAAATGCCATCTGCCATTTGGATGCCCAGTTTCCCTGTTTCATAAGGTCTTCTTGCAATTGTTCATAATCTCTTGTGATTTAACAAGTTTGAATAATTTTGGGGCTCATTTTCAAAGCACCTAGACTTACAGAGTTTCATAGATTACTGTGGCGCTTGTTTTCATCTGCAGTGTGTTCAAATCAAAAGGGGGCATGTTGGGGGTGTTTTGAAGGTGGGATTAGGACAAGCATAAGGTGTATCAAATACTTGGACATTTTACAGCTATAATGGAACAAAACCAAAATGTCTAGGGCAAAAATGTCAACTTTTTGGTCTAGTTTTTCTACAGAATTAGACACAATAAGGTGCCCTAAATGACCACTGGAGGGATTCAGGGATGACCCCCCCTTACTCCCCCAATGGGCACTGACCCTCACCCACCCCCAAAAATGTGAATAAAAATAGTATTCACCAGCCTCTATAATAGCCTCAGATATTATAGTCAGGTCCATTAGAGCAGCATGCAGGTCCTTGGAGTGGTGGGTGCAGTGCACTGTAGACAGGTGGACCAGGCCCATACCTCCTCCTACCTGTTATACTTTTGGTGGAAACTGTAAGCCCTCCAAAACTCACCAGAAACCCACTGTACCCACATATAAGTGCCCTCTTCACCCACAAGGGCTATTGTAGTGGTGTACAGTTGGTGGTAGTGGGTTTTGGAAGGCTCAGCAGACAAACTAAGGGAGCAACAGTGAGATATGTACCTGGGAGCATTTATATGAAGTCCACAGCAGTTCCCCCTAGGGTGGTCCATTGCTCTCCTGGGATGTCTGAGGGGCCAGTCTGCTAAACATGCTGGCCCCTCCAGTATCCCAATGGCTTGATTTTCTACATTTTTCACTTATGATTTTTTTTAATAAAATGGCTTGAAAAGATAAATGGACAGAGCACAAAACCTTGTTACAAATGATGTTTTTGAACAAAAAAGATAGATGTTTTGCTTTTTCAAAAATGGTTAAAAAGATAGATGTTTTGCTTTTTCAAAAATGTTTACATTTCCTATTCAGATTTGGTACAGTTAGTGCAAAACATCTAAAGTCCAACTTAGACGTGATATCAAAAATACCCCTTTATGTAACTTTGTAAGTCAAAGTGCTTAGAAAATACGCCTCTTTTTATCATCAGCAAATTTAATTACCTCACTAATTATTCCCATCTCTATATGTTCTTTCCATTGATATATTCCTTAACGATACTTTGATTTGTCTTGTATAACTCTTCACAATGTAATCCATAACCGAATTGTAACAAAATGTAATTTCCATCATTCATAATGTATTGTAAGCCACTTTGAGCCCGCAAAAAGGTGGGAAAATGTGGGATACAAATGCAATAAATAATAATAATAAATAATATAATTTATAAATATGTTAAGAAGCAGTGGTCCCAGCATAAACTCCTTGGGGAACATCACTATCTACCTTTATCCATTGAGAATATGCCCCATTTAACCTTACTCTCTCTTTTCTATCTTTCAACCAGTTCTTAATCTACAATAGGACACCGTCTCCTATCCCATGACTTTCTCATTTCCTCAGCAGTCGTTCAGGAGATATCTGTCTAATGCCTTTTGGAAATCCAGATCACAATATCAGCTGGCTCACCTTTATCCAGATATGTAAAATTGTTATGCCAATAAAGTTATCTGAATCTGTCTCTTGCTTTTTTCAGTGTCTGTCTGCTGTTCTTCCCTTCCCCATTGGCAGCTACTAGGCTACAGCAAATCCCTCCTTACCTAGAGTCTATTAGACAGTCACAGCCATCCAACAAGATGCAAGGGAAGATGGAAGGAGTAGCTAGCTCTGCACCATGGATCTTGCTTCCCCAAATCTATAGACCTAAAGGGAAAAATATTGGAGGTGCTCAGACACCCATAGCACCCACACAGCTGGTGCCTATGCAACAGCTCATTAATGCAAACTTAAAAAAAAAAACTTTCACCCATAATGTGCTTCAAATAAAAGTTTACTACTGTGAAGTGACTGCAAAATTGCAATTTAGGCTTCCAGGCATTTTGTGCTATTTTTCTTGATAGTTCATAAGGCCCCTGGTGAGTTCACTTTCCAGGATTAACTGGTGTCTTGAAATATTTCTTTTTAATCTAACTCCTTTTCCAAGTCCAAGATTACCTGTGCAATATAAATGTGAACTCAGAAAAAACATAAAACCCAAATTCTCAATGAACTGCAGTTTCATTGGCCAGCACGTACGTAAGCACTAATAATCACTTATTTTTTACTTGGCTGGAGATGACCTATTCCGTGTACCCTGTAAAGTAAATGAGAGAGAGAAAACCACTATTGTGGCTAATTTATATTCTATAAAATACCCCCCTTTTTTTTCTGTGCAACCTCTTTTGTAGTTTGTCATTGCAAACTACCCAGACTGATTATAAATGGAATTTATACAGTTCGACCAGAAAGGTATAAAGAAACAAAGTCATTACTGAACATCTTCTGGCATTTCTTTTTGGGTGTGTCATAATAATAATTTGAATGGTGAGCCATGTGTAACAGGGATCTTATTTTATTTCCAGAACCCCTCCAGCTTACATTTTAATATTCCAAGTAATGTCAATTCACTGTGGCCTACTCACTTTATTCCTTTGAATAACAAATGAGCAGAATACAAGGTACTGAATTAGTGATGTATTAATGCATGAATATTGGCATATTTTACTATTCATCAAAACCTAGGAGCAGAGCAGAATAATTTACTCAGGTTTGTGTATTTAACAAATATAGGTTATTGCAGGCAAGTCCTAAATCAATTATGGTTTAAAGGGAATTTATAATCTACACATTATACAGTCCTGTAAATGGGAGCAATTAAACTCATAAGTGTAACTGGCATAGCAAAATAATAAAGACTTCTACTGTAATGAATTAATTAGTATATTGCAATTAAATGAAACATGACTTGTATATGAATTTGGAAACTGGCCAGCATAATAAGGGTCCAAGTTCAAGTGTATGGAAATTCAGATAAGAATAATAAAAGTTTAGAACATGTTATAGAATACATTAATATTGTCAGAAACGAAATGTATTGGATTGCTAAATTCAGTTCATAATAGGCTATATAGTAAAATTCAAATATGTTAGTTTACCTGAATATTAATTGTATATTTCCAACACTGATACATGTAAGAGTGTGACATGGGGAGGAAAAATGTCAAAGCTTTTTATTTGAGGCAATTAAAGATGAAAAGAGGTTGGTGAAGGCAAGTTATATATAAAAAAATAAATGGAGCAGTAGCCTAGTAATTAGTACAGCAGCCTGAGAACCAAGGGGGTCTTTTACTAAAGCTTAGCTCGAGTTATCTGTAGCAGGGCCCATTTTATTCTTATGGGCCCTGCTGCAGATAACTCGAGCTAAGCTTTAGTAAAAGACCCCCCCTTAAGGAACTGGGTTCAATTCCCACTGCAGTTTCTTGCGACTCTGGACAAGTCACTTAACCATCCATTGACCCAGCTACAAAATAAGTACCTGTATATAATATGTAAATCACTTTGATTGCAACCACAGAAAAGTGGTATATCAAGTCCCATCCTCTTCCCCAAGCCTTTTATATGAAACTCTCACACAGCATATACTGTATATTTACCATGGGTATATGTGTAACTTTTTCAAATCAGATACAAATATAAGTGAAAGTGCTGGACCTGCTCATCTGAATCAGGTTGCCAGATTTCAAAAAATCTCTCAGCCCAATCTGCGCCCAAAATAGCCCAAGATGAGGGGGGTCACCCCTGATCACTGCTATAAGGCTGCTTGCTTTGCCTCCTCCTCTAATCCTAAGCAGTTACTGCTCACCGCCTCTTGCAAGGGCTGATGATGAGTCATCAGCTAATGACCTCATCACGCACCCCACCCTCCTATTGATCAAATTTGGAGCCAGATTGAGGCTTGAGACATACCCAGCCCCATTCCAGCACCAAATTTGACCAATAGGAGACAGAGCTGGAAGCAGTCCAAAAAGTTGTAACCCACGACTGTTCAAAAGTCCCCCTCAGGCAACTTATTAAAGCCACCCAATTCTGCAGGATAACTGCAGAGAAGGCAAACCTGATCTGTAGCCAGATAGATTTTCAAAGGGAAATCCCATCCTCATGTGGGCCAGGAGCTGTATCATAGTACGTTGGCACCAATGACATCAGCAGCAAAGTACAAAGAAACATATTTCCCTTACCCTTTCTTAACTGAAGACCTTTGTGGCAAACAAAGGTAGAAAAAAAATCATTTTATTTTCATTATAGTGTTTGGAATATGTTCACTTTGAGAATCAGGTGCTCAACATTAAAAGTTTATATTTATTTACGGGATTTTATCGCACATTAAACATGAATTAGATTGGAACCTGGGATCATTTAATTTTTTTTTCCTGGAGGAATGCATTGCCACACCCCCCACACCCCAGGCTCTCTCCCCGGCCATAGCCAACTCTGCAATTTTTTTTGGGGGGGGGGCGCAGAGGGGGACCAGGGAGAGAGCCTGTTGTTAAACATTTACCAGCACACCACTGCTCTAACCCCTCACCTTCTCCAACCCTAGGGATAAGGAGTCAGGTGCCATCAGAAGAGCCTTCATCCTCACAATATTAGCAGGCTGCAGTTGATTCCTTAGAGAACCTATGCACCATCTCATGAAGGAAACCTGCCTGCTAGTTATTCATGTAGTGTACCACCTTGCTGTCACCTGTGCAAGACAATATCTGGAAGGGACTTATGGGAGGCAAGGAAAGTCACTGTTGGAAGACATTCAACTGTGAATTAACTTCCAGATTCAGAGGGGGCCTATATTGGAGGCAGTTGCATGGAGGAATTTTTAAGTTCAATTTCCAGGGATATATCTTCTAACTACCCCTTTTATAGGCAAGAAAATAATCTTGCCCTCATGATGTTAGAGTGCTCCTATTGATCTTGGTCTTTGGCAGGGCTTCCCAAACTATGGGGTTGAAACCTAGGTAGGGCCTCCATAAAAATGTCATTGGTCTGCACCTCTAGGGGGTTGTATGCTTTCTGTGGCAAATGGGGTCATGGTCACAGAAAGATTTATAATCACTGGTCTATGGGCTTTTGTTCCATTTATTTCTTGGCTTTTGGATTAATTTTACCCTCTCACCTGTTTCTACATAGGTGCATGTAGCCCAGAGGCCCCATGAAAGTGTGGGGCCATATGATTGACTACCTCCTGGTCACCATCAAGATGTCTTGTGGCCCTGTGGGGATACGTTGGCTTGATGGCCACTGCTGGTGAATGAGATTCTCTTCAGAATGTCTAAGCTTGCACGGATTTAGGCAAAGTACTTCACTGGCACAGTAAACAGTGCTGTTTTCCTACTTCTTCTCTACCCTTCTCTTTCCTTATGTAGTTCCCCCTGTCTACCAGAGTTTTTTGTTTGTTTCATCTTTTCCTTTCACAGAGGATACTAGGGCAGCAGCCAGGAGTATTAGGTATGCATGGTGGCAGTGAGGCATCCTGCCCATTAGACCTTAATACTCAGGGTTATTTATACCCCGGACAAGTGGGTGCAATACTTGATCTTCCTGACTAGGTTACAGCACTCTTTCCCTCCCCTCCCCTCAAAGCAATTAGAAATCCTCTCCTTTTTTGTCTAGTGTGTTCCCCACTCAAACTAACCCACACACATTCTCATGAGAACAATAAAAAGTGACAGACAGCACAAGGAGCAGAATCTATCCCCTGGACTTCTGATAGCTTTGAATATTCTTGACTTTTTCATGGTTTAATAGCCAAGTGCACTAGGCTTCCAGTGGTACTGAGGGGATGAAACTGACTTTGCTGGTTCCCACCTCTCCCTTGAAGACAGAATTGCATATAGGTACAACAGATTCTTGGTGGTTCCTACTCTACATCAAACTCTCTAGTTCTCCTTTGTGGGGTGGGAGGGGGAAATGACCACTGGGGGAGTAATGAAGGGTCATTCCTTTATTCCTCCAATGGTCATTTGTTCATTTAGGGCACTTTTTGTGGCTTAATCGTTCTAGATCAAGCTGTCTTAGTTTTAGTCCTGTATGTTTTTGTTTTGTTCCAATATGGCAGAAAAACACCCAAATATTAGGAACACCCAAATCCTGCCTTTAACATGTCTCCTACATGCCCCCTTGTGATTTGAACACACTGTGGACAAACTGCATAGCAAAACATTTAGAAAATGTGTTTCAAAAATAGGAATTTGAATATTTTGGCAAGCAAAGTGTCCACATGCCATTTTATGCCACTTTTAAAACATTTTTTTCTTTTGAAAATGAGCCCCATTATGGGCACATTGTTAATCTGTACATGGAAGCTTTACTGCAGAGGATGCTATTTTGGCATGTGCTAAGGGGCCTTTACATACACATTAAAGTTTATTGCATAGGCCCCCTAGTCTGCAAAACTCATCTAATTATTAAAAAAAAAAAGAAACCCTAACCCTGTGGATAGTAGGAAATCAAGTAAATTCTTTAGAATATATATTTAAATAAAAGATGTGCAAAGCACATCTGATACACAGTAATTATTTACTTAAGATCAGTGCTTATTGTATTATTATTTGCTCCAAAGGGTCCATAACACCTCAATTAACCATTATATTGTTAATAAATGAGTTTCTAAGCAAAGCATTAACTGATTTGGTCTGTTAATAGTGAAAAAGAGCAAGCTGAACTGTGATTATTGACTACTTAATGCATATCTTTGATTTTCTGACATGCTTTCTAGAGTTGGTTCATTACTAAACGATAAAAAGTACAACAAAACATTACAATTCTCTGAACAAAGCATCATTAATCCTTTTGACATACACATGCATTCCAAAGTGTTGTATTTTCCACAGGAACCTATCCCTTTAGACCATAAAAATCTTGTAACCTCTTTCAATTGTTACAGCATCTAAATTACCTTCTGATTCCTATTACATACATAGGTTCTACCAAGAAATCAGAAAGTATATTAAAAGCCTAGTCAACATTACTAGAAACTGAAGTCAGTGAAGCTTCTGTGGCCTGTAAGCATTTTGGACCAGGTTCTATAAACAGCGCTGAAAAATGGGCACAAGAAACAATTGGCGCTAAGAGCTATTCTATAAAAAGCATACGCCCTTTATGAATAGCGCAGATCTTGCACCTGTCTTTTCACACTAGACTTACACTTGCTGAAACCTGGTGTAAATGCTGGCACCCAAGTAAGGTGCACTGAGCCATTATACTATATTAACAGATTCAATTTTTTTTAATGCACCTGACACGCCCATGCCCCTCCCACAACCATGCCCCCTTTTGGGTTCTGCGCTATGTGAGTTAGGTGCCCTGCTTTAGAGAACAGGGCTCAGCCAGATTCATGTGCAAATTCTAATTGTAGCCAATTAACATTAATAATTGATTGTTGGCACCCAATTATTGATAATGGTTCATTAAGCCATCAAATTACATGCATATCTCAGCAGCATGCACAAACTTCAGCACCCAAATTTAGGCACCATATATAGAATCTGGGGTTTTTTTTACTTAACACACATACATCTGATTGATAATAAAACACAGTGGCCTACCTTTTTTTAGATTCTGAATATAGGGTTCCTTTTAATAAGTTTCAGGAATGATTAGCATGCACTAAATGCTGAGATGCTCATATTATTATGGACTTCTTAGCATTTAGCACGCACTAAATAGAAAGCGCACCTTAGTAAAAGGGCCCCGTGATAGTGAATTATATTTTTCTAATTTCTGTAGATTTTCCCCAAAAATATCAATAAAAATTCAGTTGACCTCTCCAGTAGATCTGAGGAAAATGCAAAACTAAAATCAACTAAAAAGGAACCCTTTTGCTAAAATGTGGACAGCATAAACAAGATATGAGCTTAAAGAAGGTCAAAGAATCCTGCCAGTGCAGTTTTTAATAAATAACTCAGACAAGCATCCAGAAGGCAATGTGAGGAAGAATTCTTTGTGAGAAAGGATTTGACTGTCTCATGAGTGGGTAACAGAAGAAAGGACCATAGTCGGTGAGCCACCATACTAGCATTCAGATTAGGCTGCTTGAAGCAAGATTGTACCTCAGTGGCCTTAAGATGCAACACAGCCCCCATAATTTTAGTTACATTTTTGTTTGAAATACATAGCTAATTGATTAGCAGATGGGGGTGGCTACAGTTACTGATGTTAAGTTTTCAGTCAATACAAGCTTATTAATAAGGTTAAAGAGCTTATGGGTGTTTAAGTGGTTGTAACCAATTTGCTCTTTAAAGTAGAGGGTTTTAGCTTCTACAATCTTTTTCTTATTATTCAAAGCATTTTATTCTCGTCAGATTTATGTCTGGACCACTTGCTTTCTAATTTTCTACACTGCCTCTTCAGGAAGAGAATATCCTGATTGTACCAGAGTGACATCCTATGGGTGAGTTTAAGCAAAACTTTGATAGGAGCTATAATATCCAGGGTAGAACTACATAATATCTTCTTTAATATCTTTATGGCACCACATGTCTTGATCATTCAGTCCCTGGGGCTGACAGTTTTTGCATATGCTGATGCATTCAGATATTGATTACTCTTAATTCTAATTGTTTACAGGAGATTGTTCTTTTTAATGCTACACAATTAAATATCCAAATTGTTACAAATGCATAAATTGAAACTTATTCCTGATAAAATTAAGGGATTTTTGATATCACATAAGGATGATTCAGTACAGGCCACATCAATTAGCTTGATGGGTATTCAGATTGCATTTTCTTCATTGGCCAAGGTGTTAGGTGTAATATTGAGTCAAATTCTCAGTTCTCAACCACTTATTATTGACTTCACGGTAAACCTGGAGGACGTAATGGGGCAGTTCGGCAAACTGAAGAGTAGCAAATCTCCTGGACCGGATGGTATTCATCCTAGAGTACTGATAGAACTGAAAAATGAGCTTGCGGAGCTACTGCTAATGATATGCAACTTATCCTTAAAATCGAGCGTGGTACCGGAAGATTGGAGGGTGGCCAATGTAACGCCCATTTTTTAAAAAGGCTCCAGGGGAGATCCGGGAAATTATAGACCGGTGAGTCTGACGTCGGTGCCGGGGAAAATGGTAGAGGCTATTATTAAAAACAAAATTACAGAGCACATCCGAGGACATGGATTACTGAGAACGAGTCAGCACGGCTTTTGTGTGGGGAAATCTTGCCTGACCAATTTACTTCAATTCTTTGAAGGAGTAAACAAACATGTGGACAAAGGGGAGCCGGTTGATATTGTGTATCTGGATTTTCAAAAGGCGTTTGACAAGGTACCTCATGAAAGGCTACAGAGGAAATTGGAGGGTCATGGGATAGGAGGAAATGTCCTATTGTGGATTAAAAACTGGTTGAAGGATAGGAAACAGAGAGTGGGGTTAAATGGGCAGTATTCACAATGGAGAAGGGTAGTTAGTGGGGTTCCTCAGGGGTCTGTGCTAGGACCACTGCTTTTTAATATATTTATAAATGATTTAGAGATGGGAGTAACTAGCGAGGTAATTAAATTTGCTGATGACACAAAGTTATTCAAAGTCGTTAACTCGCGACAGGATTGTGAAAAATTACAAGAGGACCTTACAAGACTGGGAGACTGGGCGGCTAAATGGCAGATGACGTTTAATGTGAGCAAGTGCAAGGTGATGCATGTGGGAAAAAAGAACCTGAATTATAGCTACGTCATGCAAGGTTCCACGTTAGGAGTTACGGACCAAGAAAGGGATCTGGGTGTCGTTGTCGATAACACGCTGAAACCTTCTGCACAGTGTGCTGCTGCGGCTAGAAAAGCGAATAGAATGTTGGGTATTATTAGGAAAGGTATGGAAAACAGGTGTGAGGATGTTATAATGCCGTTGTATCGCTCCATGGTGCGACCGCACCTTGAGTATTGTGTTCAATTCTGGTCGCCGCATCTCAAGAAAGATATAATAGAATTGGAAAAGGTGCAGCGAAGGGCGACTAAAATGATAGCGGGGATGGGACGACTTCCCTATGAAGGAAGACTAAGCAGGCTAGGGCTATTCAGCTTGGAGAAGAGACGGCTGAGGGGAGACATGATAGAGGTATATAAAATAATGAGTGGAGTGGAACAGGTGGATGTGAAGCATCTGTCCACGCTTTCCAAAGATACTAGGACTAGGGGGCATGCGATTAAACTATAGTGTAGTAAATTTAAGACAAATCGGAGAAAATGTTTCTTCACCCAACGTGTAATTAAACTCTGGAATTCATTGCCGGAAAATGTGGTGAAGGCGGTTAGCTTAGCAGAGTTTAAAAAGGGGTTGGACGGTTTCCTAAAGGACAAGTCCATAAACCGCTACTAAACAGACTTGGAAAAATCCAAAATCCCAGGAATAACATGTATAGAATGTTTGTACGTTTGGGAAGCTTGCCAGGTGCCCTTGGCCTGGATTGGCCGCTGTCATGGACAAGATGCTGGGCTCGATGGACCCTTGGTCTTTTCCCAGTATGGCATTACTTATGTACTTATGTACTTAATTATTCAGAAAAATGTGATTTTTTTTATTCAGTGCTTTCTTTCTAAATCAGTTTATGGATTATCATACATGCATTGATTATCTCTACATTACAGTACTGCAACAGTCCACTTCAGGGCATACGTCTTACTGATCTTTGTCGCCTTCAGTGAGTTTAGAATTTGGCTATTAAACTGTTAAGTGGTTCAGGTAAATTCATGTTACCCATTAATTAAGAGAAGAACATTGGTTACCTTTAACTCATAGAATAACTTTTAAGCTTTTGATGCTAGTACATAAAGTTCATTATTCAGGTTTTCCACTTTATCTCTCTCATTCTTGATCCCATACCATCCTGTGCATACACTTCATGCCTCACAATCGAATTTACTGGTTGTACCTTCACTCAGGCATGTATGCTGTCATAGGTCAGAGTTGTGAACTCTTGGACCGCAATTGGAGGTCTCCTTAAGGCAAAACTAGATGTCCCCTGACTATTGGCAGGTGAGATATGCCTGCAAACACAGCGACACACAGGAAGAAGCCAGAAGACAGGCTAGATAGAAGTAAGCCTGCAGGTGGCTCTGAAAAGAGTCCTTGGGGGCAGGCCTGGTGAACCAAGACCTGGAGGTGGCTCTGAAAAGAACCCTTGCCATTGGGGGCAGGCCTGGCAAACCATGGCCTGGGGATGTCTCTGAAAAGAGCCCTTGGAGGCAGGCCTTGCAAACCAGGACCTGGAGGTGGCTCTGAAAAGAGCCCTTGGGGGCAGGCCTGGAGCAGGCTAGAGGCAGGAACATAGGCAGGCTGGAGACAGGGACATGGGCAGGCTAGAGACAGGAACATGGGCAGTCAAGAAACAGGAATAGTGCTGGAGACAGGAAAACAGAGCAGGCAGAAGACAGGAGTACTGGCCAAACTGGAAATAGGAAACTGCTTGTTGCGAAGGCAGCAAGGAAGAGGAGCAGCTGCCCTAAGTGGGACTGGGCGTCCGACATCACTGATGCATGCCTGTCCCATCTCAGTGCTGCAGGCCCTATAGGAGCACCAACAGAAAGAAGTGCTGCAGGGTGCAACGCAGGCGGCCTACCATGCTAGATCGCTACCCCTTGGACCTGACCAAACCTCCTACTGGTATGTCAGGAGGGCACGGAGCACAGTCCAGGGCCATGACATATATTTTGACTTTGTCAGGACCCATATTTGTAGTATAACGGCTCCTTCTCTCTGCAATTCCATTCCCAATATTTTCAAATAGAAAATTCCTTTGATATGTTTAAATCAGGTTTGTAGGCTTTTCTTTTTTTATAAATGCATTTGGTACTTAGCTCTAATTTTGGCCTTTTGGATGTCTTTTGCTTTGCAGTGCTTGGCTTAAATTAATGGACACTTTTCTTTTTGCTTTCCTATTTTTCTATTGCATTTCGTTTCACTAAATTTTTATGTATTATTGTAAACTGCCTTGAAAGGTTCCTTATCATGCAGTATATTAAGATTTAATAAACTTAAACTAATAAACTTGCAAACTTAGAAACTTGGTTAGGCCTTCTTTAGAGCTAGTGACTTCTCTGAGTCCTTTTTCCTGTTTCCCATTTACACCGTCATGAGGTACTTTGGGTTCTGCTACCTGACACTTCTGCAGAGCTGGTAAAGGACCCCAGCACAGCTTAAAATACAGGAAGGGACTAGGTCTCCTTAACAATATTTGGGGCCCTTTTACTAAGCCACGTAGGTGCCTACGTGCACCCAATGCGCACCAATTCGGAGCTAGCACCTAGCTACCACGTGGCCCCTGCAGTAATTTCATATGCGCCAGAAAATATATTTTATTTTCTGGCGCATGGTGAAAATCGGGTGATAACTCTGACTTGATGCGCATAGACGATTACTGCATGGTTAACGCAAGAGACTTTATCGCTAAGTCAATGGCTGGCAGTAAGGTCTCAGACCTAAAATGGACACACGGCAATTTTTATTTTGCCACACGTCCATTATCTACAAAAATTTGAAAAAGGCATTTTTTTTGCAGGTGCGTTGAAAAATGAATCTGCACGTGCCCAAAATCCATGCCTATACTACCGCAGGCCATTTTTCAGCACACTTTAGTAAAAGGACCCCCATGTTATTCTAACAAAACTGCTTCATTCACTGTTTCCATTTCACAAGAAAATAGGGGAAAAAAAGGACTTGCATTGTCATTTGCAGATAACAGCAGCTACAGTGGGACATCTACTCCTATGCCCTGCAATTTCAGTATTTATTTCAAGAGTAGAATAAGATTCAGTTTTAGTGTTATAGTTTTACCTATTACATAAATGCTCGTGTAAGGACAAGTGCTGTTTTAGAAAATTCAAGTAGCTTCACTTAATGCTTGTCTGGTATCATTTCCTGGAACCAAAATGATTTTGCAGAATAGATTTTGAACATGCTAGAGACATTGGTGAGAAACTGAGAAGGGAAGCATTGAAGTATTTCGGCGGTGGTATTGAAAACAGGTTCTAGGCAGAAAACATTTTAGGTGAAAAGATTTCTGATACCGGTTACCTTTGGAAAAGTCTTTTCATATACCAACTCCACCACAGTAAGTCCAAGAGCCAGAAATGAAGATAGGGGCCTAAAAAAATATCAAATTGCATTTTGGCCTTCATTTAAGTTTCTTACTCAATGAGCTTGGAAACTAATTTCAAACTATATTTAAACTACAAAAAGAATTGGTTTCTGCAGTTGCAAAATACCATAAAATGATTTCTAAACATTTTTGAATGTACTAAAAATAAAGGGGCTTAATTAATAAGCTGCATTAGATGCTGAACAGAGGAATTAATGCACGATATGCACTTTAAAAGCAGCTAATGCATAGTAAATACACTTAACATAATTTCCATATTAAACAACAAACAGAATTAAATTGAATTTTGGGGAAGGGGATGGAAAAAGGCTAAAGGAGATGGGAGGTGGCACATCAGTTAATGTATATTAACATTACATAACATAAGAACATAAGAGTAGCCATACTGGGTCAGACCAGTGGTCCATCTAGCCCAATATCCTGTTTTCCAAACAGTGGCCAAGCCAGGTCACAAGTACCTGGCAGAAACCCAAATTGTGGCAACACTCCATACTACAAATCCCAGGGCAAGCAGTTGCTTCCCATGTC
Organism: Microcaecilia unicolor; assembly: GCF_901765095.1. Classification (NCBI taxonomy): domain Eukaryota; kingdom Metazoa; phylum Chordata; class Amphibia; order Gymnophiona; family Siphonopidae; genus Microcaecilia; species Microcaecilia unicolor. Next base: position 99,788,687 of record NC_044033.1, read on the forward strand.
TGTCTCAATAGCAGACTATGGACGTTTCCTCTAGAAATTTGTACAAACCTTTTTTAAACCCAAATACAATAACCGCTTTTACCATACCCGCCAGCAAAGAGTTCCAGAGCTTCACTATTCATTGAGTGAAAATATATTTCCTCCTCTTTGTTTTAAAAGTACTTCCATGTAACTTCCTTGAGTGTCCCCTAGTCTTTGTACTTTTGGCAGCCTGATACCATAGAAATTTAGCTATATTTCAAAGCTGTAGTTAACTGCATCTACGTAATCTGCTACTGCATTGTGATATGGTAATGTGCATTAACATTGCAGATGGTAAACCCCAATTCCACTGTTCATAAATATTTACAGAGTATGACATATAAGTGATGATCAAGAAAAATGTATGGTGTTTCTGGATTATGAAATAAACAAACAATTGGGAGGTGTTACTTTGATCAAATACATTTGTGATTACCTTTTGAGAATTATAAACTGTGAGCCCCCAGTTACGTGCCTCCTGTGTCCAAAAATCAAGTAGTGAAAATGGCCGTTTTCAAACCAGAAAAACGTCTATCTTTTTTTCTTTGAAAATCACGATTTCCTAGATGTTGTTGTGCTTAGTACATCTATCTTTTTGGACCATTAAAAAAAATGTCCAAGTGAAAAATGCAAAAAAATCAAGCCATTGGGACGTAGGAGGAGCCAGTTTTCCAAGTAGACTGGCCACACAGGCTTCCTAGCAGAGTGATGAGGCACCCCAGGGGGCACTGTAGTGGACTTCATATAAAAGGTTCTAGTTACACATCTCACCATTGCTCTCTTAAATTGTATAGTGAGACCTTCAAAACCCACAAAAAAAACTATTGTACCTAACTATACACCACTACAATAGCCCTTATGGCTGCAGGTGTCACCTGTATGTGGGTACAGTAGGTACTGGGGGGGAGGGGGGTTGGGGGGCTGACTCCACCATAAGTGTCAGCCCCCCCAACCTCCGCCAAATACCTACTGTATTATGGGTTATGGGTCTGGGTCGCCTTCTCTACAGTGCACTGCACCAACCACTAGGCTATTCCAAGAACCTGCTTGCTACTCTAATAGGACTGGCCATAACATTTGAGGCTGTCATAGAGGCTGGTATCTACTGTTTCATTTACATTTTTGTGGGATGGGAGGGGAGGGGGGTCAATGACCACTGAAAGAGTAAGGGAATGTCATTCCTTTATTCCTGCAGTGGTCGTCTGGTCATTTAGGGCACTTTTTTTGGCTTATTTGTTAATAGAATAGGTCTAGACCAAAATGTCCAACTTATAGCCCTGGAGTTTTTATTTTGTTCCATTATGACAGAAAAACATGTCACCCTTAACTCGCCCCTAGCACGCCTCCTTGTGATTTGAATGCACTTCTGATGGACTTGATTGAAAAATGACTAAAATTTGGTTTGGAAAGTACCAATTTGGAAGTTTTTGTGGAGAAAAACATTCAAATACAGATTTATTCCACTTTTTGGATGTTTTCTCTTTTGAAAATGACCCCCCCCCCCCCGCCCCCCATAGAAACAGATAAAAAATTGCAGCAGAGACCATTAGTAACCCGGCCACCTTCCTCACCTACTGAATTATCAGTCTGCTCAATTTTCAGTTTTGGAAACATTTTCCAACCTGATAGTGTCCTCTATGCCTATCCCATCAATTATTCCCACAACTCTTCTGCCAAAGAGTTCAATTTATTAATGGCCCTTTCTGTGAAGATATACTATTTTGTGGCTTGTATTTTGTAAGAATCAAGAATCTTTTTCATGCTGCTCTCTTTTTGTTTTCCTCCAGGATATAGATATTTAAATGTTATCTCCTTTGTCTTGTAGTTCTATACCGTAAGTTCATAAGTAATGCCACACTGGGTAAAGACCAAGGGTCCATCGAGCCCAGCGTCCTGTCCATGACAGTGGCCAATCCAGGCCAAGGGCACCTGGCAAGCTTCCCAAACGTACAAATACTCCATACATGTTATTCCTGGAATTGTGGATTTTTTCCAAGTCCATTTAGTAGTGGTTTATGGACTTGTTCTTTAGGAAACCGTCTAACCCCTTTTTAAACTCTGCTAAGCTAACTGCCTTCACCACGTTCTCCGGCACCGAATTCTAGAATTTAATTATGCGTTGGGTGAAGAAAAATGTTCTCCGATTTGTTCTAAATTTACTACATTTTGGTACAGTTCTTATGAATTGCCTGTACTCTGTATATATCCCTTCAAAATGTCATACCTCTTCCTACATGCTCCATAGCTCTCACTACATTGTCACATGGTTTGACATTTTGAGAAAATCAGCTATGACTATTTACTATGGGAATGATATTAAACAAGTGAATAAGGGGGTTGTGAATTAAAAGCAGCCTTTAAAAGCTGGGCTTTTAGCCTGGATTTACATACTGAATCAAGAAGTCTATTCTAGGCATACAGCACAGCTAGATGGAAGGAACAGGGTCTGGAGTTGGTGGTAGAGGAGAAAGGCACAAATAAGAGTGACTACCTGAAGAATAGAGTTCCTAAGGAGGGGTGTATGGAAGGGAAGGGGGAATGGGACTTCATATACAGCCTTTCTGTGGTATTTTGCAACTACATTCAAAGTAGTTTACATATATACAGGTATTTATTTTGTACCTAGGGAAATGGAGGGTTAAGTGACTTGCTCAGAATCACAAGGAGCTGCAGTGGGAATCGAACTCAGTTCCCCAGGATCAAAGTCCACTGCACTAACCACTAGGCTACTCTGATACTGAATTGCTGTGGAATGAAAACACATCCTATATAATAAAAAGCACCTCCAACATTCTGAAGCTGACTCCGTGAAAGTGAAGCCTGAAGCATTCGTGCTCCTGCTGTATCCATCTCCTGAAATGACGTCACTACTTCTGTGTTCGTAAAAGACCAATCACTGCAAGGGAATGCTGCAGAGTTGCCAGGCAATGGAATGTGACGTCACACGCATGAGGGTGTCGTCGTCCCTCCCTTCCAGTTCCAGGCCCCCTACCTCAAAATTTTAAAAGTCAACTTCACTTACGAAGTCGGGTTTACGGCGGCCGACAGCAGCAGCAACGGTAACAGGCGTGCAGGCTCGACCCTTCTCTCTCTCTCAGGTCTAGTCCCGCCCTTGCAGAAACAGGAAATGAGGGCGGGAACAGAGCTGAGAGAGAGAGAAGGGTCGAGCCTGCATGCCTGTTAACGCTGCTGCTGTCGGCTGCTGTAAAACCAACTTTGTAAGTGAAGTTGACTTTTAAAATTTGGAGGTAAGGGGCCTGGAACTGGAAGGGAGGGAGGGAGGAAGGGAGGGACGACGACACCCTCATGTGTGTGACGTCGCGTTCCGAAGGGGGAGGGGGGATCATGAAACTCGGAGGGAGGGACCCTGAAACTCGGAGGGAAGGAGAGAGGGGGAACCTGAAACTCGGAGGGAAGCAGGGAACCTGAAACTCAGAGGGAAGGAGGGAGAGAGGGGGGAACCTGAAACTCGGAGGGAGGGAGGGAGAGGGAAACCTGAAACTCGGAGGGAGGGAGGGAGGAGGGAACCTGAAACTCGGTCCCTTGGAACTCGGAGGGAGGGAGAGACGACCCTGGAACTCAGAGGGAGGGAGGGAGGGAGGGGACGACCCTGGAACTCGAAGGGAGGGAGGGAGGGAGGGGACCAGTCTCACTCTCTCTCTGTCACACACACACACTCGCACATTCACTCTCTCTCACACAGTCACTCTCACACACACTCTCTGAAACATACACACTCTGAGGAAAACCTTGCTGGCATCCGTTTCATTTGTGCCAGAAACAGGCCTTTTTTACTAGTAAGTCAATAAAAGACATTTGAACTCTATATGAAAATTAATAGGGCGCCAGTGGAGTGCCTGGAGGAAGGGTAATGTGAGTTCAGGGACATTAGTGGAAGATGAGTCGTGCAGCAGAATTTTGATCAGATTGAAGAGATGGTTTAGTGGGAGTCCTGTGAGGAGCAGGTTTATTTTATCTATTCAAGGTATTTGATGTACTGCACATTCAGGAGCCATCATGGAGATTTTGCAAACTAAGAGGAGTAACTGGTCACATTTAAGAAAAAGGAAAAATCTTACTCACCCCAATTCCTAAAGATATAAAGAAAAACACGAGCGAAATAACCAACTACAGGCCAGTAGCATCCATACCACTAATAACCAAGATAACCGAAGGAATGGTAACTAAACAACTCACAAACTATCTAAACAAACACTCAATACTGCATGATGCCCAATCAGGATTCCGGTCGAACCATAGCACAGAAATAGTATTAGTCACCCTTATGTCCAAATTTAAACAAATAATAGCAACTGGTAACAATATACTCCTACTACAATTTGACATGTCAAGCGCCTTCGACATGGTCGACCACGGAAACCTACTACACATACTTGAATACTTTGGCATTGGAGGAAACGTCCTGAACTGGTTCAAGGGATTCCTAACCCTGCGTTTGTATCAAGTCACATCAAATTCAACCACGTCCAAGGCATAGACACCTGCATGTGGAGTTCCACAAGGATCACCTCTCTCACCAACTATCTTCAACCTAATGATGATCCCTTTAGCAAAACTCCTATCAAACCATAGCCTCAACCCATATATATACGCCGATGATGTGATAATATACATCCCTTTCAAACAAGACATCAAAGAAATCTCCAACGAAATCAATCAAAGTCTATACATCATGAACACATGGGCAGATGCATTTCGTCTGAAATTAAATGCAGAAAAAACTCAATGCCTGATACTCACCTCCCAATACAATACAAATGAGTTCAATGCGATAAACACACCAAGCCTAAACCTTCCAATCTCAGAAACGCAAAAAATCCTTGGAGTCACTGTCGACCGCCACCTAACACTCGAAACCCACGCAAACAACACAACTAAGAAGATGTTCTACTGCATGTGGAAATTGAAGAGGATAAGACCATTCTTCCCAAGATTCGTCTTTCGCAACCTAGTGCAATCCCTCGTCCTCAGCCATCTGGATTACTGCAACTCACTATAAGCAGGCTGCAAAGAGCAAATACTGAGGAAACTTCAAACAGCCCAGAACACAGCAGCCAGACTCATCTTCGGAAAACCAAAATATGAAAGGGCAACACCACTACGAGAGAAACTACACTGGCTTCCACTTAAGGAACGCGTCACTTTTAAAGTATACACATTAGTCCACAAGATCATTCATGGCGAAGCCCCAGCCTACATGTCCGATTTGATAGACCTACCACCCAGAAATGCTAAAAGATCATCCCGAACATACCTCAACCTCCACTTCCCTAATTGCAAGGGCGTGAAATACAAAACGCTGCACGCGTCAACCTTTTCTCACGTGAGCACGCAGCTTTGGAATACACTGCTGCGCAACTTAAGAATGATTAACGAACAAGCTTCCTTCCGCAAATTATTGAAGACCCATCTGTTTGAAACAATTTACGGAAAGAGCCAAAACACATAGAGTCCACACTCACTGTTCATCAATGCATCATACATCCACTTCTGATCTCTCAACCCCCGTAATTCCACATCACTCATACATTTACTCACAGAAATATATACACCATATGTCTTTGTGTCTTAATACTGCCCTTTATGCTTCTCATTGTCTCCTTCCAAGATATCAATGTTGATGTCCCATTGTTATATTCCTAACGATACTTCGATGATCTCGCATAACTTGTACAATGTAACCCATAACCAAATTGTAACAAATGTATTTCCATTATTCATTTCTTATTGTAAGCCACACTGAGCCCGCAAAGAGGTGGGAAAATGTGGGATACAAATGCAATAAATAAATAAATTCAAAGTAAAACTGAGAAGCAAATTGTGGTGGTGATGTGTGTGTGTGTGTGTGGGGGGGGGGGGGGGGTTATGGCAGAGAATGCCCAATGGAATAGCCAGGTCTCAAGAGTGACTTTGAATTTATGGAGAGCTACTTCAGACCGAATATTTATGGGAAGTTGGTTCAGAATGGGTGCACCATCAGCAGGCCACTGTCCAAAAAACAAAGTTTTCATGAGGGTCTATGAGGGATCAGTAACGGGAAGACAGAGGGGATATATTGCAAATTCATCCAATTTTTCTCATATAGAAGTATCAGATGACCATTTTTCTTGGCAATAGAGATGTGCTTAACTGCTATATTTTGTATAAGTTGTAAATGTTTAAGTGAGTAAAGTTGGAGGTCTATAAGGAAAGCATTGAAATAATCAAGATGATTCAAGATCAAAGCATGTATCACAGTACTTAATGCATGAGTCAAGAAAGGATTTGAGGGTTCTAATTGTATGTAAAGCTACAAAAGACTGTTGGACAAGATGGGAAATGTGTGGTTTGACAGACAAGGCACTAACACCCCAAGTGATATCAATTGATCTCTAATTGGAATGGGCATATAGTATATGGATAACTGTGGAGCCGAGGAGGAGTGGTTATGGGAAAAACAAAGCACATCAGTTTTCTGCTCATGAGCTTATGATCCATAAACCAAGTAGCTATCTCTGAAAACTTCTGTTGAGTGACAGATAGAAAATTTTCCCCCCAGGTGTGACATCAGACACCTGAGGAGTAAAAATATTAAACAGTGTTGAGAATAAAGTAGAGCGTTGGGGATCTCCACAAGACAATGGCTAGGATGTGTAGAGTATATAATCTAAGGCTATTTCAAAAGAATGAAGAGAAAAATATGAATGGAAACAGTTTAATGCTGCTCCTTTGATACCAACTTCCTCTAACTGGGATAAAAGAACAGCATGATTGATCAAGTCAAGCTGAACTAAGATCTAATTGGATTAACACATATTTTCTGTGATCCAGGTAGCATATGATGTCACTAATCATGGAGCTTAACACTGTTTCTGTATTGTGTTCTTCTTGGAACCAGACTGGTATGGATGGAAGGTATTGTTGGAGTTCCAGAATCTGAGTACCTGAGAGCAAGAGCTGCCTTTTCAGCTACTTTGGTCAAGAAATGTAGTTTAGGAAATAATGAGTTTTTGGAAGCCCACAGTGGTCAGGGGAGAAAAATTTGAGAAAGTACTAGCATGACAGAAATCTGAGGGGGCTAGCAGGGAGGGAGGAAGGAAGGAAGGAAGGAAGGAAGGAAGGAAGGAAGGGGAAGAGTGGGGAATGCATGGTGATGAACCTGAAGAGTAGCCAATTTATTGAGTAATAATTTAGCATAGGCATTTGGGGTAAACTCATATTTGGAGGCAGTTTTTGTAGAACAAAGGTTTTATATTTCAGCAATAATAGTTCTATTACTATTACAGTTTGCAGTAATCTAAGCCTAAAGTGATGAGAACATTGGCAAGGGTTTTGGTAGTATATTCAGAAACAACAGGTTTTAGTACTCTGTTACATATGTTCAGAGAAAGGGAGATGAGTCAAAGATGACCCCGTAGTTATTAAATGAGGAGAAAGGAAGGATGACACTGTTATCCACAGAAATAGAGAATGATGAAAGAAGAGAAGTGGGTTTAAGGAAAAAAGAAAACTCTGTCTTTGTCATGCTTATATGGTGGAACATCAGGGCAGCAATGTCAGACAAGCAGGCTGAAACTTGGGCCTGGATTCTTGGTGATATTTCTCATGTAGAGAGGTAGGTCTGGGAGTCATCAGTGCAGTGTACAGTGAGGGGAGATCAACAGGCTCATTTTCAAAAGAGAAGGACGTCCATCTTTCGACACAAATCGGAAGATGGACATCCTTCTCACAGAAACATCCAAATCGGTATAATCGAAAGCCGATTTTAGAAGTCCCCTACTGCACTCCATCGCAGGGATGGCCAAAGTTCACGGGGTTGTGTCGGAGGCGTAGCAAAGGCGGGACTTGGGCGTGCCTAACACTTGGACGTCCTTGACCAATAATGGAAAAAAAGAAGGAAGTTCCTGATGAGCACTTGGACGTTTTCACCTGGACCTGTTTTTCTTATGACTAAGGCATAAAAAGGTGCCTGAAATGACCAGATGACCACCGGAGAGAATCGGGGATCACCTCCCGTTACTCACCCAGTGGTCACTAATCCCCTCCCACCCTCAAAAAACATCTGTAAAAATATTTTGTGCCAGCCTCTATGCCAGCCTCAGATGTCATACTGAGGTCCATCGCAGCAGTATGTAGGTCCCTGGAGCAGTTTTAGTGGGTGCAGTGTACTTCAGACAGGTGGACCCAGCCCCATCCCCCCCTGCCTGTTACATTTGTGGAGGAAACAGCGAGCCCTCCAAAACCCACCAGAAACCCACTGTACCCACATCTAGGTGCCCTCCTTCATCCATAAGGGCTATGGTAGTGGTGTACAGTTGGGGGTAGTGGGTTTGGGGGGGTTGGGGGGCTCAGCAGACAAAGTAAGGGAGCTATGTACCTGGGAGCAATTTATGAAGTCCACTGCAGTGCCCCCTAGGGTGCCCGGTTGGTGTTCTGGCATGTCAGGGAGACCAGTGCACTACAAATGCTGGCTCCTCCCACAACTAAATGGCTTGCAGTTGGTCGTTTCTGAGATGGACGTCCTTGGTTTCGATCATCGCCAAAAATCAGAAACATCCATGTCTAGGGATGACCAAATTTAAGGATTTGGACGTCCGTGATGGTATTTTCAAAATGAAAGATGGACGTCCATCTTGTTTTGAAAATACTGGTTTCCCCGCCCCGGGATCGGGATGTTTTGCGAGGACGTCCAAATCAAAACTTGGATGTCCCTTTCAAAAATGCCCATCCAAATCACCAAGCAAACAAGTATAGAGAAAGAAGAGCAGAGTTCCCAAGACAGAACCCTGAGGTACACCAGCTGATAGTGGAATAGCAGTGGAGGACGATCTACCAAAGCATACACTAAAAGTGTGGTGGAGAGGTAAGAACAAAACAAAGAAAGAACAGAGCCTCAAAATGCAATACGCTTTCCATTCATAAACATCCAGTCTAGTATGGCTCCCTCCTATGTGGGTTCCATTACCAGTGGCTGGAACAGTTTTTCCTGTAGAGAATCCAGAATCTACTTCTAGATGATACTGCATCAGGGATACCCCAATCAAGTTGCCGGAGGCAATGAAAGGGGCTCGCCTGTGATGTTGCTGAGAGGAAAGGAGCAGAAGAGGATGGACGAGAGCTATGACAAAATGCAATCTGAGAATCGAGTGGTAATTTGAAAGCAGCACAGAGCCCCCGAGGAAGCTTGACAGAGTGAAACGGTGCGCATAAAAAAATAAGTGCTGAATCTTATGGAACATCAATTTACCACTTGAAATTTAAAGTATTTTTAAGTATATATTTTTTGAGAAATTATATTGATGCACAAAGAATGGGGAAGAACTTTGTGAAAAAAACTGGAGTTTTTGAGACCGATGAAAGAAAATAAGTTCCAGTATTTAAACTTCTGTCATAACCCTTGGTTTACCAATGGAGTCTGTTTCATTTTCCATAAATAAATAGATAAATAAATAAATAAATAAATAAGAATTAAGTTGAAAATGAGGAACTTATCCAATACTGATAGAAGTGTGATTGATTTGTACTATATTCAACATCTGGCATATTAAAATCACCTCATCAATCAGTACTATCAGTACTAATTCCCTTAGCAAAATTGTAAATGCCTTCAATTAAATCTGTCTATTTCTTCTGTCTGTGAAAGAAGCCTGAATATCACAGCAGTGTAAAAAGACTTTAATTCCCTCTTTCCAGATTAGCCCACCATGGCTCTTCCTTACCCTGTAAGTATTACGATTTTCTTGTTTTAATATTATCTTTAACATATAAAGCCATTCCTCCTCCCTTTCTTCCTCAGTATTACTATACTCCAGTCATGGTTTTCCATGAATCATGTGTCTATGACTGCTACTAAATCCATGTCAGCCTCTTCCATCATACTCTTTATATCCAGAATCTTATTACCCTTACTTTGGGCATTAGTATACATATAGATGCTTTCCAGGTGTTGCTTCCCCCCACCCCCCCCCCCCCCCCCCCCCCATGAGAGCTTTTACTTATCTGGGGGCTTTGTTCTCCCATCCTCAATGATACCAGTTTAAAGCACTCTTCAGCAGATAAGTCAGTAGGTGGCGGTAAGTAAGGTCTCAGGCCCAAAATGGATGCATGCCAATTTTTTGCAGACACGCTGAAAAATGGATCTGCGCGCATTTAAAACACATGCCTACACCAGCGCAGGCCATTTTTCGGTGTACCTTAGTAAAAGGGCCCCTTAGTGCATGAGTCCCTACTGCCTACAAAATAGGTAGTGGTAGGGGCTCACGTGCTAATGACCACACGCTAATAGGAAAATTAGCATGTGGCCATTAATGGAAAAGAGAACCCAGTTATTAAAGTCCACCTTCTATCCTGCCTAACACCTTCCTTCTTTCCTCCCTCACTTAATCTTTGTACATTACTCATTGTATCTGATATCATGGAATGATTATGTCATAACCAAACTCTGTAAGCCACATTGAGCCTGCAAATAGGTGGGAAAATGTGGGATACAAATGCAATAAATAAATACATAAATAAATAAATAAATAAATAAAAAACTGAAAGTCATTTTCCTGCTACAGTAGAAATGACCTTAGCATGTGGGAAGGATCCACGTCAGAATATGGCTACTTTTTATTACAGCTTAGTAAAAGGGCCCCTAAGTTAGCTGAATTGATGGTCTAAGAGAACTATAGGTGTATTCCATGGAAATCTAACATAGGATATTTATATATTTAAACTCATGTGCCATGTATTCTCTCACAAAGAAAATAAATCATCAAAATACTTCCAGGGTTATAGCAAAAACAGAAAGCAAGATTAGATAATTTCAATGTCTAAACACAAGCAGTAAAGATAATTAGAATTTAGAATCAGAATATCAGCATGAAAAAGTATGTATGCTCTTTTCAGCACAAGTGTCAAGGGAGATCAAAATGAACAGAGAGGCATTAACACTCCCACTTTAAGGCCAGTCACAAGGGTGGCCTAGCATGAGGTCAAGGCAAACAAGCTCAGATCAGACTTGAGGAGGGCAGCCAAATAGTTCTGAGCAAAACAAAATGGAAGTCAGGACTAGGTCAAAGCAAACCAGGAAGTGAGTCTGCAGAAAATTATCCCAAACTGAAAGGAATGGACTGCAAAGCACAATGCAGAAGCAGACAAGAATGACAATTATGCAAAAACAGAGCAGCAAAAAGGAGTGGACTTGGCAAGAAGGTAATTGAAACAACAACAAAGCTCTTGCACAAGAAGGAACCTGATACAAACCAGGTCATGAGATATGGCTAGATCTACTAAAATGCATGACTTTTAACATTCAGTAAAGCTGTTAATGTGCATTATAGGTCTTATGGCATATTTACCTATGGCAAATAACACACATCAATGCACATTAGCACTTGATAACAAAGTAGCTCCTGTTAATACATCTAATGTAAATATTCTGGGTTGGTTCATAAAAATGCTGATAACATCACTGTTGTTTTTTTTTTTACAACCAAGCTCCTACAGTATATTGAAGAAGACAATATGACAAGGGTTCAGAAACAGAAAAATAGAAAAAATGAAGGCAGATAAAGACCATTAGGCCTATCTAGCCTGTCCATCCATGCCATCTACTATCTCTTCCTCTCCCCTAAAGATCCTATATATATAGTCTCAAGCATTCTTGAATTCAGTTGCAGTTTCTGTCTCTACCACCTCCACTAGGAGGCCATTCAATAAATTCACCACCCTTTCCATGAAGAAACATTTTCTTAGGTTACTTCTGAATGTGTCCAATCATTACAGAGCTTCCTTTCAATTGAGAGACTTGCACCCTGTGCTTTTATGCCAGGTGTTTAAGAAACATAGAAAAATGTAGGCAGATAAAGACCATCCATGCCATCTACCCTATCACTCACTTAGAGATCATGTGTAATTGTCCCAAGCTCTCTTGAATTTAGATACTGTTTTCATCTCTACCACTTCCACCAGGAGGCCGTTGTATAAATTCACCACCCTTTCCATGAAGAAGTATTTCCTCAGGTTATTTTCACCTTAGGAACTTAAGAACATAAGCGTTGCAATACTGGGACAGACCGAAGGTCCATCAAACCCAGTATCCTGTTTCCAACAGTGGCCAATCCAGGTCATAGGTACCTAGCAAGATCAAAGAACAATAAAATAGACTTTATGCTGCTTATCTCAAAAATATTCAATACTACAACCAGTAGAGAGGATCTACGGAGTATATATTATTATCTTAATGTGCCACTAAATGCTGTTAGCTAATCAAGGGAGAGTCTCATACGGTCACAATCATAATCTTTTACACCATTCGGTGTATGGTTTTTTTTAATGGTGACAAGTTTAATCATCGACATTATGATTAAACTTGTCGCCATTAAAAAACCATACACCGAATGGTGTAAAAGATTGTTATGGTGACCGTATGAGACTCTCCCTTGATTAGCTAATAGCATTTAGTGGCACATTAAGATAATAATACAGTGGGGGAAATAAGTATTTGATCCCTTGCTGATTTTGTAAGTTTGCCCACTGACAAAGACATGAGCAGCCCATAATTGAAGGGTAGGTTATTGGTAACAGTGAGAGATAGCACATCACAAATTAAATCCGGAAAATCACATTGTGGAAAGTATATGAATTTATTTGCATTCTGCAGAGGGAAATAAGTATTTGATCCCCCACCAACCAGTAAGAGATCTGGCCCCTACAGACCAGGTAGATGCTCCAAATCAACTCGTTACCTGCATGACAGACAGCTGTCGGCAATGGTCACCTGTATGAAAGACACCTGTCCACAGACTCAGTGAATCAGTCAGACTCTAACCTCTACAAAATGGCCAAGAGCAAGGAGCTGTCTAAGGATGTCAGGGACAAGATCATACACCTGCACAAGGCTGGAATGGGCTACAAAACCATCAGTAAGACGCTGGGCGAGAAGGAGACAACTGTTGGTGCCATAGTAAGAAAATGGAAGAAGTACAAAATGACTGTCAATCGACAAAGATCTGGGGCTCCACGCAAAATCTCACCTCGTGGGGTATCCTTGATCATGAGGAAGGTTAGAAATCAGCCTACAACTACAAGGGGGGAACTTGTCAATGATCTCAAGGCAGCTGGGACCACTGTCACCACGAAAACCATTGGTAACACATTACGACATAACGGATTGCAATCCTGCAGTGCCCGCAAGGTCCCCCTGCTCCGGAAGGCACATGTGACGGCCCGTCTGAAGTTTGCCAGTGAACACCTGGATGATGCCGAGAGTGATTGGGAGAAGGTGCTGTGGTCAGATGAGACAAAAATTGAGCTCTTTGGCATGAACTCAACTCGCCGTGTTTGGAGGAAGAGAAATGCTGCCTATGACCCAAAGAACACCGTCCCCACTGTCAAGCATGGAGGTGGAAATGTTATGTTTTGGGGGTGTTTCTCTGCTAAGGGCACAGGACTACTTCACCGCATCAATGGGAGAATGGATGGGGCCATGTACCGTACAATTCTGAGTGACAACCTCCTTCCCTCCGCCAGGGCCTTAAAAATGGGTCGTGGCTGGGTCTTCCAGCACGACAATGACCCAAAACATACAGCCAAGGCAACAAAGGAGTGGCTCAGGAAGAAGCACATTAGGGTCATGGAGTGGCCTAGCCAGTCACCAGACCTTAATCCCATTGAAAACTTATGGAGGGAGCTGAAGCTGCGAGTTGCCAAGCGACAGCCCAGAACTCTTAATGATTTAGAGATGATCTGCAAAGAGGAGTGGACCAAAATTCCTCCTGACATGTGTGCAAACCTCATCATCAACTACAGAAGACGTCTGACCGCTGTGCTTGCCAACAAGGGTTTTGCCACCAAGTATTAGGTCTTGTTTGCCAGAGGGATTAAATACTTATTTCCCTCTGCAGAATGCAAATAAATTCATATACTTTCCACAATGTGATTTTCCGGATTTAATTTGTGATGTGCTATCTCTCACTGTTACCAATAACCTACCCTTCAATTATGGGCTGCTCATGTCTTTGTCAGTGGGCAAACTTACAAAATCAGCAAGGGATCAAATACTTATTTCCACCACTGTATATACACCGTAGATCCTCTCTACTGGTTGTAGTATTGAATATTGTATTGTTACAGTAGAGCATTGTCAGAAATTATTGACAGTATCCCAAAAATAAGCAGTGGATTTTCCCAAGTCTGTCTTAATAATGGCTCATTTATTTATGTATTCACTTATTTAAAAACATATATTCTGCTCTATCTACAATCTTAGGCAGAGTACAAAAACACAAACTTCATTCAAAAAACTAACACATAATAACTAATCCACATACATATATTCAAACTAAATAAAGCAAATACTACAAGTCATCCCTAATGTATTAAAAATACTACTAATTCCCCAAGCACAGAAATCTCCCTCACTGAACATCAGCCTCCATTATATGCCTGTTGGAACAAATATGTTTTAACAATTTCTTGAAACCACCCATCTCCTGTAGTTTTCTAATACACAAAGGGAGCTGGTTCCAAAACTATGGTCCTGCAATATGAAAAACTGAGCATTCCTCCAATCAAACGTCCTGATAAGTGGGAACATCTAAAAGAGCTTTATGCATGGATAGGAAGCTGACCTAGGAATCAAAACAAGAGCAGGGGAAACCTCTACGCCGGGAAGACCAAACAGGAAAAAGTAGAGACTGACTAAAGGACGAATCCAGCACTGGAGATGTAATGGAGAAATACTTTATTGAAGGAGGAATCCGACAGTCCGTGTTTCAGCGTATCACAATCCTGTATCAGGGGTCAAACAAATAATTAATCGGCTGAAAGCTATTTTTTTTTTAAATTTGTACCCCGCGCTTTCCCACTCATGGCAAATGTCCAACCAGAAAACTGTAAATTCAGCCAAGCGAATAGACCGACACAAATCGATTACGTGGGGTCTAATTGATTTGTGTTAGTCTATTCGCTTGGCTGAATTTACAGTTTTCTGGTTGGAAATTTGCTGTTCTTTTGAATATAGCTTTCAGCCGATGAATTATTTGTTTGACCCCTGATGTAGGCGTTGTGATATGCCGAAACACAGACCGTGTCGAGTCCCTCCTTCAATAAAGTATTTCTCCATTACATCTCCAGTGTTGGGATTCATTCTTTAGTCAGACTCTACTTTTTCCTGTTAGGAAGCTGACCTAGACACCTATGTGCACATGTGCAGACCATTGGCATGCACACAGTACTGGGGAAAGTGTGTACTGTTCTAAAAGAGTGTGTGCTCTTTCAAATGTCTGTGCACTCTTTCAGAAGGGTGCACACTCTTAATGGCATTACTCCTATGACGATACAAGGAACAAAACAAACATTCCCAGAAATGACATGGGGACTGACATGAAATGGAAATTTTCTGGCTGCAACTATACATCATCTACTTTCTCTTTTATTCTTTGATGAGCAACCTGACTCAATGACCTTCAAGAACATGCTTCTCTTTTTTTTTTTAGAAGATACATAATTACAGTAACTTGTAAAAGAATGTAATATAAAATAGTTAAATATACTTTAGCATTTACCTGATCTGATTATATGAGATAGAACTGGTTTGGAAACAGGTCAGAATTTGATAGCTGCCTTATGGAACATGTTTCATCTGACTGAAGTCATCATTATATAAGCAACTCTTATCTAGCAGTCCTGTGAGGTCAAGCTTGAAATCAGGAAGGCATACTTTTGAAAACAGACATATATATATACAATCTGCTACACAGACATTTCAGACAGCATTCCAGTTTAAGTAATTTGCCCTGCTTCATGTCTTTATATTTTCAATTAGTTGCAGAAACCAACACTGTGACTTCAAATTGCTTTATGTCATTGTTCCACTGGGATCATCTTTATTAAAGAAAACAAAGAAAACTGCTAATATGTCACCCTAAAGGTGAAGTAATTTACATGGTTCAACTGCTGATATGGTAATGAACAGAAAACAGACATTACTTTTACTGTAGTTGTTTGGATTTACATTTTTGTCCGAAGAATACAAATGTAGTAATGTTCCCTTTTTTAAACCTTTATTTCTGTAACAACTTGCAGTGATTTCTATTTTATCCAAAAGAGCTTTTTCCTACAATTTTCAGTCAGTGTCAATGCTCAGCAGCATTGCCCTGTTAAATGCTGCTCAGTTCAGTGGCTAGGTTGCTGAGCATGGTTTTTAACCAGCTGGAGCCTTTCCTGCCCAGTTAAATCACTTTGAAGATCGAGCCGTAAGTTCCTAGAATGAGTTCCAATAGTATGAAAAGTTAAGTACTTACCTTTGGCAGGTGTTCTCAGAGAACAGCAGGCATATATTCTCACATTTGGGTGATATCATCCACATAGCCCAGTGCAGACACTGCCAACTACACTATCACTTTAAATCTTTGAGACAGTGCCCCCACCGCGAAAGCACAGGTGTCTTCCTGTCCGATGCATGAGCGCAGGGCCAGCAGTAGAGTATTACAGCTAAGAAGGCAACTCCAAAGGGAGATGGAAGGGATATGAAAATATACACCTGCTGTTCTTGGAGAGCACCAAAGAAGCACCA
The DNA here is from genome assembly GCF_901765095.1 of Microcaecilia unicolor. Classification (NCBI taxonomy): domain Eukaryota; kingdom Metazoa; phylum Chordata; class Amphibia; order Gymnophiona; family Siphonopidae; genus Microcaecilia; species Microcaecilia unicolor. Next base: position 99,805,269 of record NC_044033.1, read on the forward strand.
AGAGACTTCAAAAACAGGACACAGTTCTTTTAATTATAAAACTTGAAAATCAATCTTCCATTATGGACCCGTCATGGGCCGTGTTTCGGTACACAGCGTCTGCATCAGGGGTCAACTGTGTGCTAATATAAGATGGATTTCATATGCAGGAACAAAACTTCCTCCTATGCACTTTAGGAGATAATCACTCGGCACATTAGGAACTAAATTGGTCCCCTCATTCTTTGATGAATATATCAATGAACGAGGGGACTGATTTAGTTCCTAAAATGCCAAGCGATTATTTGAACCCTGACACAGGCACTGTGCGCTGAAATATGGCCCATGTTGGGTCCATAATGGAAGACTGATTTTCAAGTTTTATAATTAAAAGAACTGTGTCCCGTTTTTGAAGGCTCTTGATGCTTCTTTTCTGTTGTGGACTTTGTTCTATACTTTGGACCCTCTATGTGTTGTTTCCTTGGAGAACACCTGCCACAGGTGAGTAACTTAATTTTCTCCAAGGACAAGCAAGCATAATATTCTCACATATGGGACTCACTAGCTATCAGGCTCACAATAAACATCAATTCTGTAACTAAGGAGATAGTGAGCCTGGTGGAATTAACGGGTCAGAGGGTGGTGTTTGATTTTAAATAGTAAAAATATCCTGCAGGACTGCTTGTCCAAACTGGCTATCCCACCTGGAACGCTGCTCCAAAGAGCCACCATGGCTCTGACATTGTGAGCGATGACCCAGCCATGGTAGGTCAGCCCAGCCTGTGTATACATATAGGAGATACAGAGGGGCATAATTGAATGGCGCCAGCCATCTCTATGGACGGCCATCTCCGGCGCCGGCACTGTAAGTGCGCGGAGCCAACTGTATTTTCAAAAAAGATGGCTGGCCATCTTTTTCTTCGCTAATACGGTTGGGCCTGGCCAAATGTCAGAGCTCTCTGGGTTTGAGATGGCGGCACCGGTTTTCGGGCAAAATGGAAAATAATGCCGGTGATCTCAAACCCGGTGAAATCCAAGGCATTTGGTCGTGGGAGGAGCCAGCATTTGTAGTGCACTGGCCCCCCTCACATACCAAGACACCAACCGGGCCCTAGGGGGCACTTTTAGAAATTAAAAAAAAATAGCTCCCAGATGCATAGCTCCCTTCCCTTGGTTGTTTAACCCCCCAAATCCCCCCCAAAACCCACTCCCCACAACTCTACACCATTACCATAGCCCTAAGGGGTGAAGGGGAGCACCTGCATGTGGGTACAGTGGGTTTTGGGTGGGTTTTGGAGGGCTCCCATTTACCACCGCAAGTGGAACAGGTAGGGGGGGATGGGTCTGGGTCCAGCTGTCTGAAGTGCACTGCACCCACTAAAAACTGCTCCAGGGACTTGCATACTGCTGTCATGGAGCTGGGTATGACATTTGAGGCTGGCATAGAGGCTGGCAAAAAAAGTTTTTTTTGTTTTTTTTTTTAGTGTGTGAGGGGGTTGGTGACCACTGGGGGAGTAAGGGGAGGTGATCCCCAATTCCCTCCGGTGGTCATTTGGTCAGTTGGGGCTTCTCTTTGAAGCTTGGTCGTGAAAAAAAAGGGACCAAGTAAAGCTGGCGAAATGCTCTTCAAGCCTGACTTTTTTTTCCATTATCGGGCGAAGCCGGCCATCTCATGAGCACGCCCACGTCCTGCCCACGTCCTGCCTTCACTACCCTACCGACACGCCCCCTTGATGTTTCGCTGGCTCCACGACGGAAAACAGTTGAACCCGGCCAAAATCGGCTTTCGATTATACCGATTTGGCCGGGTTCAGGAGATCGCTGGCCATCTCCCAATTTGTGTCGGAAGATGGCCGGTGATCACTTTTGAAAATGAGCTGGACAGTCAACCAGTCTAGCAGAGATTGTACGCTTGGTGATGAGAATTCCCAACCTGTTAGGGTCAAAGGATGCAAAAAGCTGGGATGACTTTTGATGAGGTTTTATACATTCTAGATAGTATGTTAGAGCATGTTTGCAGTCTAACATCTGTTTCTCCAGGATGAGCATTTGGCTTAGGGAGGAAGACAGCATAATGGATTGGTCAAGATGGAACTCTGAAACCACTTTATGGAGGAATTTGGGTGGGTTCAGAGGACAACCCTGTTATGGTAGAACCTGGTGTATTGTGGGTCTGCCACAAGGGCTTGAAGCTCACTGACTCTTCTGGAGGAGTAAGACTATTAAGAATACTACCTTATATGTAAGGAACTTCATAGAACAAGAATAAAACAGTTCAAACAGAGGTTTCATAAGAGCAGTGAGGATGACATTGAGTCCCATGCAACCAGAGGTGGTTTGGTATAATATAAACCTTTCATGAATCTAACTATTAAGGGATGAATTGAAACTGGCATATGATTGACTTCAGAATGAAAAGCACAGATGGCTCTCAAATGTACTCTGACTCAGTTAGTTTTGAGGCCAGAATCCAAGAGATGGAGGAGGTACTCCATAAGGGTAAACAGAGAGCATGTAGTAGGGTTGAGAGACCTAGCTGAACACCTGAGAGAGAATCTTTTCCACTTTAAATGGTAACATTTTCTTGTGGAAGTTTTTATAGAGCAAAGGAGTGTCTGAGTGTGGCGCCCCTTACCCGTGGCTCGCCTTGCTGACTTCTCCCCACGCTCGGTCCTTGCCTTCGCCATCACAGGGGGGAGCACTGACGCTCCGACTCCCACCGCCGCTCACACTCCTCTCGGGTCTGCCGCTGCTGCCACGCTCTGCTCTGGCTCACTCCCGCTCCCGCAGTGTGGAGCGCCGGCGGTGTCAGGATGGCTGGTGCTCCAGGGATGGGCTGGCTCTCCTCTTCTGGGTGCGGGGCCCAGGAATGCTTGCTCCGCCTCCTGACGCTGGATTGGTCCTTGGCGGTATGACTCCACCTCCTCGTATTGCGAGCCTACTAGGAGATTCCCTGACCAGCTGATTCCTCTTGTTCGTGATGAGAGAGGGACTTCAGGGGAGTCTGTTTGTCACTCCAGTGCTTCGGCTTCTTCTTTATTGGAGTAGCCTGTGCTTCGTGGAGTCTGTCTCTGCTACCCTTTTTATTTGACCTGTTTGACCTGGCTTGAACTTTGACTATTGCTTTACCTGCCGCCTGCCTTGATATTTTGCCTGGACTTTGACAACTGCTTTTGCTTGCTGCTTGCCTTGAACCTTTGCCTGGAACCGGACTGTGTCTTTTGCCTGCTGCCTGCCTTGAACCTTTGCCTGGAACTGGACAGTGTCTTTTGCCTGCTGCCTGCCTTGAACCTTTGCCTGGAACTGGACAGTGTCTTTTGCTTGCTGCCTGCCTTGAACCTTTGCCTGGAACCGGACTGAGTCTTTTGTTTCCTGCCTGCCTTGAACCTTTGCCTGGAACCGAATTGAGTCTTTTGTTCCCTGCCTGTCTTGAACCTTTGCCTGGAACTGGACTGTGTCTTTTGCTGCTGCCTATCCTGAGTTCAGCCTGGACTTCCACCGGGGTTCCTGCCCTGCGTCCTCAGGTAAGACCAGGATTGTTTGGTCTCTGAACGCTGTTTGGCCCCAGGGCTCACTTCTTGTTACTACAGTGCCTGGCACTGAGAGACTGCAAGAGGAAGGTTTAATGAGCACAAATCTGTGTAACAAGCCAACACAAAACACAAAAAAGAAACAAAAGTCTAACACTCCACACAGGGCAAATCAATACAAAAACATTCATGCCCTGTTGCCGAAACACAGGCTGAGTCAAGTCATATTGAAAAACTGTGAATAAAACATCTCCTGCCATTTTTGTCTTCTCTGCTGTTATTGCTTTTTTTTTTTTCTATTACCAAGCCATCAGGGCCAAAGAGTGAAGGTCTGGTTGAAGGAGGGATCCCTCATTCTGTGTTATTAGAGTTGTAAAAGTATCTAACCTGAATGGTTCCTTGGATGAAAACTCTAGGAGAAGAAGGCATCTGATTTGATGAGGCCAGGAGGGAGCAATTCGAATCATGGTTCCTTAGTCTTGGTGCAGTTTGAGAAAGGTTTTCTTATGAGAGGAAGTGGGAGAAAAGTGTATAGAAGATCCATCCTCCAGTGGAGCGAGAAGGCATCTGGGGCTACACGGTTGGAAGCACAGAATCTGGAACACAAGCAGGGAAGCTTGTTGTTCTGAGAAGTCACTGTGGTACTCAGGGACCATTCATGAGGTTGAAGGACCCTGCCCAGTTTGCCTGCTACAGTATTCTGCTTTCCAACTAGATAAACAGCTATTATAAAGATGTTTTGAGAAGCTGCCCAGGTCCAAATCTGGATTGCTTGTCAACAGAGAAGGTAAGACCTAGTTCCTCCCTGTTTGTTAAGGTAATACATTGCTACTTGGTTGTCTGTTTGAACCAGTACTACCTGATTGAGAATACGGTCCTGGAAGGTTCTGAAATTTTCAAACAGCAAGCAATTCCAGGAGGTTGATATGATGTCATTGATCTTGCAGGGACCAAGAACCCTGTATGTGGAGACCGTCAAGGTCAAAGTATCTGGGGTAAGGACCTCGTGTTGTGAGGGGGGGAGTGTTGAATGGAAGGCCTCGGGTGAGATTGTGGGACATCATCCACCACAGCAGAGAGTGGTGAGGCTGTGGCGTAATTTGAATTTCAGTGGACAGTAATCCCATGGCTTAAGACCATTGAAAGGAGAGTGTCCACTGAGGAATTTGGAAGTGAAGATAAGCCAATGGCATTGCATAGGTTGTTGAAGCTATATGACCAAGAAGACGTAGCATCTGACAAGCTGATATAAGTCGACTTGGATGTCTGAGTGGTGAGATGTAATATATTGTGCGCCATCAGTTGAAGAAGGAATGTTCTACCTTGAGTTGTAATGAGGAGAGCTCCTATGAACTCTAAGTTCTGTATTGGCTGAAGATGTGATTTGGGGTAGTTGAAAACAAATCTGAGCAGTTCTAGGAGTCTTACCACTGACTGTATGAAAGAGTTGGTGGATTCCTGAGAGATTGCTTTGATTAACCAATCATCCAGGTAGGGGAGATGTGTATGCCCCACTTGTGAAGTATTGCATCTACCACTACTAGACACTTCATGAAGTCTTGAGGAGCCTAGGCCAAGCCCAATAGTAAGACCTTGAACTGATATTGCAGAGTTCCACAGTGGAAGCAGAGGAACTTCCTGTGTGCAGAGAGAATAGTTATATGTGAATATGCTTCTTTGAGGTCTAGAGAGCAAAACCAATCGTTGAGTTGTATCATGGGAAATAGTAACCCCAGGGATACCATGTGAAACTACTCCTTGAGGAGAAACCTGTTCAGGTCTCATAGATCCAGAATTGGATGTATTCCCCCTGTCTTTTTGGAATTAGAAAATACCTGGAGTAGAACCCTCAACCCTTGTCTAATAGAGGAACTAGTTCTATTGCAATCTTCTGGAGAAGGGCTGAGAGCTCCTCCTGAAGTAATTTCATTTGGAGAGAGTTGAAATGAGACTCTCTTAGTAGATGGTTGAGGGGTCTTTTTAGCCAATGCAGAGTGTAACCATGCTGAATGGTGCATAGCACCCATCAGTCAGAGATTATGAGAGGTCACCTCTGTTCAAAGAGAATGAATCTCCCTCCAACAGGCAAGTCGTTTGGCATGGACAAATGTATGGTGGCAATTCTCCCTAGGAAGGAGTTAAAATTAGGTTGTTGTTTAGACAGAGAGCATCTGGGATTTTTAACCTCATGGCTGTCTTGGACACGAGCGTTTGGGCATAGTCCTCTGAAGTGGCGGTGGAGGAGGTGTAGGTGTGTAATGATACTACTACTACTACTACTATTAAACATTTCTATAGCGCTACTAGACTTACGATATATACTTAGATACAGTATATAGTAGTTATATATATACTTATATATATAAGTATATATAAGTATATATATATATATATATAACTATATATATATATATATATATATATATATATATATATATATATATATAGTTATATATACTTAGCTATATAGTAGATATGTAGTAGTTGGAGCATCAGTATCATCCTGAAAATCTAAAAGAAGAAGAAGTAGTAGAAGTTTGAGGCCAAGACAGAGTCTTTATAGTATCTGTTTTTTTTAAATTAGGTTGGCCACTCCTCAACTTTGTCACCAAACAAGTTTTTTTCCATGACAAGGGACATCTGCTAGATACTCCTGGGTAGCAGATTCAAGGTTGGAGACCCTGAGCCAAGATAATCATCACATTGTTACTGCTAAGGTGGAGATGCATAAAAGAGAAATCAAAGTGTCACGATTATGACTTTTTTCTTGGTTTGTGCTCCTCTCACCCTCTGGTGGCCAGAACTGGTGGCTGCCATAGACTTTCCAGACTCTCTTTTTGGTCTGGTCCAGATATTTTAGCCCTCCAGTCTTGCTTGGAAGTTTGGCAGCTAGCCTCACCCTTAGCTGCCTATAAGCAGTGCCAAGATTTTGGCAGGGTATATAGAATACACTTACTTGGAGGGGCATAATTGAAAGGCGCTGGCGAAATAGCTGGCCGGCCATCTCTGGCGCTGGTGCCGCAAGTGGGCAGGGCTAACCGTATTTTCGAAAAAGATGGCTGGCCATCTTTTTCTTCGCTAATATGGTTGGGCCCGGCCAAATGTCAGAGTTCGCCAAGGTTGAGATGGCCAGCCTCGGTTTTCGGCCATAATGGAAAAAAATGCAGGTGATCTCAAACCTGGCGAAATCCAAGGCATTTGGTTGTGGGAGGAGCCAGCATTGTAGTGCACTGGTCCCCCTGACATGCCAGGACACCAACTGGGCACCCTAGAGGGGGCACTTCTAAAAATTAAAAATAAAAATAGCTCCCAGGTACATAGCTCTCTTCCCTTGGCTGTTTAGCCCCCCACCCCAAAACCCACTCCCCACAACTCTACACCATTACCATAGCCCTAAGGTGAAGGGGGGCACCTACATGTGGGTACAGTGGGTTTTAGGTGGGTTTGGAGGGCTCCCACTTACCACCACAAGTGGAACAGGTGGGGGGGGGATGGACCTGGGTCCACCTGTCCAAAGTGCACTGCACCCACTATAAACTGCTCCAGGGACTTGCCTACTGCTGTCATGGAGCTGGGTATGACATTTGAGGCTGGCATAGAGGCTGGAAAAAAAAAGGGGGGGTGTTTTTTTTTTGGGTGGGAGGGGGCTGTTGACCACTGGGGGAGTAAGGGGAGGTCATCTCCAATTCCCTCCGGTGGTCATTTGGGGCCCCTTTTTGAAGCTTGGTCGTGAAAAAATAGGGACCAAGTAAAGCCGGCGAAATGCTCGTCAAGCCTGGCTTTTTTTTTCCATTATCAGGCAAAGCCGGCCATCTCATGGGCACGCCCCGTCCCACCTCCGTCCCGCCTTCACTACCCTGCCGACATGCCCCCTTGATGTTTCGCTGGCTCCGCGACGGAAAGCAGTTGAACTCGGCCAAAATCGGCTTTTGATTATACCGATTTGGCCGGGTTCAGGAGATCACCAGCCATCTCCCAATTTGTGTCGGAAGATGGCCGGCGATCACTTTCGAAAATAAGCATGTTGGTATCCCAGCATGTAAAACTACACACCTCCATTTACACCAACAAAAACATGATGTAAATCCCTGCATGTAGATTTACATGCACTGGGTCATATTCAGTAACTGCGCACGTAAATTTTGGAACACCCATAAAATGCCCATAGCCAAACCCCTTTTAAACTGCGCACATTAGAATTTAGGCACAGTTCATTACAGAATACAATTAGTGAGTTGTGAGTGTAAATTCTAATTATTACCAATTAGTGCATATCATTGCTTGTTAAGTGCTGTTATCAACGCTGATTAGCTTGTTAAGCCAATTAAATTGCACATGTGGTTATAGAATACCCCTGGATTTTGACACGGATCTCTTGGCTCGCTATATAAAATCTGGGGAATAACAGGAGATTACAATAACTGGGGTTTAACAGTAAAATGCTATGTCTTAATGGTAGCCCACATTGATAACTTCCCCCCTGAAAGTTCTACATGCATAATTTTGTTTCATCCCAAATATATGATTTTGTTCACCTCTTCTAGTGCAGATAATACAGATGGGTATATCATAATACAATTCTAGACTGTAAGAGTTATAGTCAAGAAACTTGCTTCTACTAACTGTTACCAAAGAGGTCAACAAATGGCGTTCTCTAAGCTATTAAGTGCCAGCAATAGAAGCACTCATTATCATAGTATGAGTACTTCTTTTATAACGCAGAAAATAAAAGCTGACACCCAATCTACATTTTCTTGATGACAGGTTTGCAATTCAAAATGATTTTACTGACATTTGACCTGCTTTTATTACTAGTCGCCTCAGAATTGCAATGCCAACAGCAGCTAAATCACCAACGGAAATTTAAATTGGCTGACAAATTACTAATCCAAGCCAAGGTTTGTTTTTTTTTTTTCCATCCTTTTCCATGTCCCCATCAAATGATCTTTTATACCTTATCATTTCCAGACACAAAAGATACAGTTCCAGCAAATACAACAATAAGACTCCACAGTTCATAAATGATTATTTTAGACAAGAATTGGGCCTCATTGAAATTGGATCTATCAGTATGCTTTAGTAAAGTTTAGCTTAGGGTTTTGTTTTGTTTTAATTAAGAAATGTAGCCTGCAGTATTTGCACATGTTAAGAATGTGCACTGGTTAGCACTCATTCTCTTTCTTAAGGCATCTTAAGGCAGTGCTTCTCAATCCTTTTGTGGCTGTGACCCCATGATTACAACCAAATAAAATTATGTGGCCCTCCTGGAGGTACAAAATAATGATGCACCTATGGACAGCCCACCTAGGTTGTGATCCCATTTGGGGTCCTGACCCACAGTTTGGGAAGCTCTGCTTTAAGGTGTCCTTTCTGCTAACGTGTGGTAAGTTTTTTAAGTTTCCACACTTTAACAGCAAAAACTAACATGTGATAATTGCATAGACCAGTAGTTCCCAAATCTGGTCCTGGAGGCACCCCAGCCAGTCAGGCTTTCAGGATATCCACAATGAATATTCATGAGATAGATTTGCATGCACTGCCTTCACTGCATGCAGATCTATCTCATGAATATTCATTGTGGTAGTGAAAATCTGCCTGGCTGGGGTGCCTGCAGAACCAGGTTTGGAACCACTGGCACACACTGAGTGGTAACTGTTAAGGGTGTGCCCAGCATGTCCCCTACAGTTAATACTCAGAACAGTAATCTAACACACATTAGGATTATTCACAATTAGTGTTGATGTACTTAATGTCTTCTCTTGAAAAGGCGTTAACTGTACAAGTGACAGCACGTTGTAAGCACAGGGTGCTAACTGCAATGCACAGTCACACCCATTCTCCATTCTCCATTCATAACCCACCCAGTTCCGGCTCCCTAATATCACATACAGTTAATGTGTGAATTAGTGTGTGCTCATGTGGTAACAGCACACAATAATTCACAGGTTAACTAATTAATGCACTTCAGAAAAAGGGCCCCTAAATTTGTTAGTGTACACAACATCAATTAATTTAATGTAATTTAAAATTTTTAGTCAATCTAATACAACACAATACAGTTCATAATAAAATTTACACATTATTAAAACAAATCACACAAATAACCAAGTCTTAACTTGAAAAACCAAATAACTCCTTTCATGTTTGACACTATCTGGTACAGAATTCCACGCACAGAGTTACGCTTAGTAAGAAATTATTATTCATTCTGTAAAGCTTTAAAAACTCATTCATATATTAATTTATGAATGACTTGATATTTCTAATTTTTACTGTAACTCCTGATGCCTGGTCAGTCTCAAGTTTATTTCTTTGAAACTTTTAATCTCGAATTGAGAGAACTGATGAGAGATAAGTCTTTAATAACATAACATATAACATAACTCATTCAAACATCAATATCCTGTACATCATCCACTTAAAAGACTGGGAGTAGGTAGCTTCATCTTATAATGATGAATAGCACAAAGTGGCACAATGCATTTCAAACAGATTAGCCATATAAACTGGAACTGCACCATGAACACATTTAAACACTGTAATTATTATCTTGAACAGGACTCAGGCTTCAATAGGCAGCTAATCACATCAAAAAAGGAACAGTCCATTCACTAATATGCCAATTCAACATCAGATCTGCTGCCTTGTTTTGTAAAACCTGTAACCGTCTCAACATCTTATCCAGTAACATCATATACATAATGTTACAATAATCAAAAATTGATAGAACTAATACTTGGACCACTTTTTGTAAGATCTCAGCAGATAAACATGACTTAATTTGGGGGCCCTTTTACTAAGCCACTTAGGCGCCTACGCGTGCCCAACGCATGCCAAATTGGAGTTACCGTCTGGTTACCGCATGGCCCTTGCAGTAATTTCAGGGGTCCTAATACTAAGATGTGCTGGAAAATGGCCTGCGGTAGTATAGATGCGTGTTTTGGGTGCGTGCAGAATTATTTTTCAGCACACCTACAAAAAATGCCTTTTTCTTATTTTTGCCAAAAATGGACATGCGGTAAAATGAAAATTGCCACGCGTCCATTTTGGGTCTGAGAACTTACCACAAGCCATTGACCTAGCGGTAAGGTCTCACGTGGTAACTGGGTGGTAATGGTATTTCACAAGCGTAGCTGCCGCGCATCAGAAAATAAAAAATATTTTTCGGATCCGTGCAGCGGACGCACGCCAAAATTGAAATTACCACAAGGGCCATGTGGTAAGTGGGTGGTAATTCCCATTTGGCACACATTGGGCATGCGTAGGCACCTGCGCAGCTTAGTAAAGGGGCCCCTCAATTTTGGCAGACGTCTGCAAAATATTTTTTATTTTCTGATGTGTAGCAGCTACACACGTCAAGTGGCATTTGATGCACTTAGACCATTACTGCCCAGGTACCACATGAGACCTTACCGCTAGGACAATGGCTTGCAGTAAGGTCTCAGACCCAAAATGGACGTGTGACAATTTTCATTTTACTGCACGTCCATATTTGGCAAAAATTATAAAAAGGCATTTTTTTGTAGCTGCGCTGAAAAATAATTCTGTGCGTGCCCAAAACACGTGTCTAAACTACCACAGGCCATTTTTCAGCGCACCTTAGTAAAAGGACCCATTGATGAATAAACTTCAACTTATGAAAAGTCTTCATTACAACGAACCCAATATGGATTTCCATGGTGAGTGCAGAGTCCAAAATGATACCCAGTACTCTTAGGGGATTTCCTAAAGCAATACCAATCCCCAATAACTCAGAATTCCATGATTGCCAAACTTTAGCTGAACTCCCGATCCACAAAATATTAGTTTTACCAGGGTTAATTTTAAAACAGTTAATATCGAGCCCAGATTTAACAAGCATAAAAACATTTTTCTATTAAATTGAAATTCTGGTCTGAAGAATCCTGAAAAGGTATTAAAAGCAAATTATCATGTGCAAGCCCATATTAACTATACTCAAAAATATGTTAAATAATATAGGCGATAAATGTCATCTTGAACCACTGAAAAACTATTCCAGCAATTCCCATTGCATTCAATCTTTCAAGAATTCATCACTAATCAAATCAAATCCAGCATATAAGTCAATTTGCATTACAATTACCTGCCTTCCCTTATCTAAGTGCAAGAGTAATTCACGCACTACAGACAAGGATTCTGTGCTCTGCGAATTATGAAAACCCAAGTCAGATGCAGAAATTCATGCAAATCCAAATATTACTGCAACTGTGCAGTTGCAACCTCTTCCAAAAGGTTAGCTATAGAAATCAAACAAAATAAAACATGGAAAAGAAAATAAGATGATACCTTTTTTATTGGACATAACTTAATACATTTCTTGATTAGCTTTCGAAGGTTGCGTAGCTAACCTTTTAAGTAGAGGAGTGTGGTAGCCGTGTTAGTCCACTCTTAAGGTTATCAATAGAAATCAAACAAAATAAAACATGGAAAAGAAAATAAGATGATACCTTTTTTATTGGACATAACTTAATACATTTCTTGATTAGCTAAAACTGGCATAGTTGCAGTAAGGCAATAGCTGAGACACATATTTAAATCTGTGTACCCAGTTCTTGGCATTGGAGTGAGACATATATGACCCAGCTCAGATGTAAAATTACCCTCCTGTAATGCTTTTGAAACAAATGTCAGCCAGCATAATATCTCAACAGGAGGGTCTCAAACATAAAAAACAAAAATCTTTTTTTTTTCCCTGTTGTCTATTATGTCATTACAATGTTACCATGGAATTACAACCACTGCCAAAACAGATTATAGCTCCTGTTAAATAAATAATCAAACACATAAATAGAAAACATTTTCTGTACAACATTCAAGGAAGCTGCTTCAAGCTGTCTAGGTTGCTGGATTTTGGAAGCAAAGAATCACACTGCAAGGGTTGCTGAAGATAATTGCAACTTGGCAGAGTTGCTATTTGGTAGCAGAAAACAGATTGAAACTCTAGTCTTTTGGCTTTTAGGGGAGTATCTAGTGATACTCTCTAGCTTTGGTGATCATGCATTTATTGCCCTTTTCATACTTGATAAGTAATATATATCACCAAGAAAGAGGAGTCTCCTGGGAAAGGAATTGATGAGGCTTAAGTTGGATATAGCTTTTGTGCATGTTAAGAAATTTGGGGAGAGATTTTTGCAATATAGACAGTATACTCAAATGTTTTGTGCTTCTACAAGTGGGTGGCAGTTTTGATACATAACAATCTGCCTCAAAGGGTCTCTACTTTGGGGGGGGGGGGGAGAGAGATTTTAATTTGTACTGCATCTTCAGACAATTTCTAGTTTTGAGTCATTGCTATGTGCTATTTATTTTAGTTTTCATTTGGTATGTGTATAGAAGGATGCCTTGTTTCATTAGGGCATATTTATAAAAAAAAAAAGTTCTTCACAAAACTAATAGTGACCATTCAGATTTCCTGTTTCATTTTCCCAGAGAATAAAATATGAAACTTGATTGGGCCTTATGGACAATTTTTGTGGAGAATATTCTTTTCTCGTACTTTTTTCATAAATGGGTCCTGTCTATAGATCTCATTGTTCATTTTTACTCAGTTTGTAAGAACAGCATACCATCTGTCAAAGGGCCAGGCAGTTTATATGAGAGTGAAATATAAGATCATGCCAACTGTGTTTTTTTTTCTATACAGCAGTTGCAGTGATCTCTATCTATTATGTATGCTGCCAAGTTAGTTAACTGTTTAATATTAAAATAGCCATTTCAAAATCTCTGCTGGTCAGAGCTTAGAGGTACTCGGTTGACATTCGTTCAATTTAGGGGTACTTGGCTTGAAGAAGTTGAGAAACATTACCCTAGACCACAATGGAGTTATTGAGGTAGCCTAGTGGGAACCTGTGGGAACCTATGAGTGGGTTCTTCTTCGGGTACTTTTCTTTAGGGATGGTGGTTAGGGGGAATTATTGAGGGGGAAAGAGGGGTAAACAAGGTGTCATTGTTTGGGGGTCTGGACTGGCAGTCTGAGGGAGTCTTCTGGTGGGGTTCAGAGGTCTTAACTGCTGGGGTGAGGGGGTTAGAGAATCTTTTTACGGGTGGCAGTCCCTCTAATAAAGGCTCACCAAGGATATTCCCTCATAGTGTCATAACCACCTTAAAACTCAAAGTCCTATCCACGGGGAAAGTGACACAGGAGAAGTGGAGCTAGGAGAGCAGAGTTCAGGAAGTATAAAAGACCAGGGCACAGCTAGGTTAAGGAGGCCCAGAGGGAAGCAGCTCTGCCCAACTGCATATGCCTCCACCACATATCTATGAACTGTGACCACGACAGTCAGATAGGCCAAGTTTGACTTGGAACCTTGCAACTTAATATCTTTGACCCAGCTGGATGCAGGCCAGCCTAGTTGAACTGCTAATGACTGTACTGGTAACTCTGGGGAGCCACACCAGAGCCCAGCAATGTGTGCTACATGCTGTGGCCTTGCAGGAGCAGGCCACGGAAGGGCATTCTTATATGAAAGGACTATTGGGTTTCTTTTCTTCCATCACCTGTGAATTGAACAGGACCCCTACCTGGCACCTTCAAAATTTGCACTCTGGTCCACAAAATAATCCATGGTCTAGCCTCAACCTACATGACTGAACTTATCGACTTACCAACTAGAAACATCATCGAATCATCATCAAGAACGTTTCTAAACCTGCATTACCCAAACTGTAAAGGACTAAAATACAAATCAACATATACATCCAGCTTTTCCTACTTACCTAGAAACATTATGTGAACACCCATCTAAAATTTCGAAAAGACCTCAAGACTCACCTCTTCCGGAAAGCCTACCCAGCAGACCCGAACTAATTCATGAACAATGAATCACATCTTTCGATGTAAGAAATGAACAATACCCCTTCCACATAATCCTATTACTTCAAACTGTATGAATTTTACCACTCCAGTTATAATTAAGTGTACTTCTACCCTTATCCTACTCTGTATTGCTCACTAGAAGCTGTAGCCCCATCCCCGGAGACTTATCAGCCTCATTGGGATTACTTCTCTCTATATGCTACTATATATTCGTCCCTGAGTTGTATTCTCTTTTCCGGAATCTTATCAGCTTCCTTGCACCTACTGTTACTCTATTTTCCACTCTATACATATTCTCGGAGTTGGTACTCTCCTCTCCGGAACCTGTAAGCCGCATTGAGCCTGCTATGAGGGAAAATGTGGGATACAAATGTAATAAATAAATAAATAAAATAAATGTTATTTTATTCACTTTAACTCGCTGTGTGGCTCTGGTCCTCCCTTTATTCATGTTACCACAGAAAGGTTGACTGCAAGTTTTGTTGTTCATTTACCACAGAAATCACTAACCTGTGGTATTGAATTACTGCAGGCTTATGACTTCTGTGATAAATTAAGCTGTGGTAAAATCCAATATTTTACCGCAGTGTAGTAACTTCCTCCCTTACTTGGGTAAATTATCTGTCTGAAAACTGGCCTCACTCAATCCAGCTACATGTATGCATGGGCTTTCATAGCCCTCTCTCTGGTGGGCTCAGCTGCCAAGGAGAGTCTTGTAATATTGAGTCATTAGCTTGTTTCTGGCTCAAATACAGGTGTTTACAATACATTTTAAAAGCCTCCAGCAAACATATTGTAATGTTAGCATTTTCTGTCCCTGTTTAATTTCACTAACATTTTTTTCTAGCTTGTTTCTTCTTTTATGCCTTGCCAACATGCTCTCTGATCCAGCACTTTTATCATATAAATTTCCCTTTTCTGCCAGGCCTTTAATGTGTGCTGGATTCAGGGTTGCCTTTGGCTTGATGTATAAATGTCTTACCTATCCTCTGTTAGTTTCCCGTTCCCTTTCCCTTTATTTTCACTTGTTTCCTCCCTTGTTTCCCTCCCACACAGTTTGGGTGACGTACAAATATCTATGGATGTCTATAATTTATTTTATCAAAATAAATAAAGGCAACGTTCCATATACATAGCTGCAATTTTAGCAGTGGAAATATAATATGGTACGTGACTAATATCAAAGGAGTCATGCCCTAACAATGTGCCCTGTATAACTGTCCAGACTATATTACTATTTTTAAAATCAGAGATTTTTATTATTACACTCTTTAGTGACTTCAAATACCTCTTTCCATAAATCAACAATGTGAAACAAAATCCAAAGTGTTCTTCTCAAAACATCACAATAAGCAAAATCCCAAAATTTGTTAAAAGCCACTGGTAATTTATTTTATGCATTATCATAATTATTTACTTGATGAATCATCTCTCTTATGCAAGGTTCTGCGCCTGAAAAATCTGCACAATTAATGACACGCTTAGTGTGATTCTATAAAGAGTACACACAATTTAATTGAACAAGCTAATCAGCGCTGATAATTGTGTGATAATCAATTATCAGCACCAATTGGCAATAATTAGAATTTAGGCACATATGTGATTCTATAATGGATTATGTTTCGGTGCATGGTTAGGGGGTGCTCTCGGGAGCATTCCCAGATTTTATGCCTAATTTCAGATGCCTGTAGTGAAGTGTGCTTAGTGCTAAGCGTGATTCCATAAAGGACGCATACTCTTTATAGAAGCGTGCTAAGCATGACACATTATCGGCGCTGATGTTTAGGTGCTACTTACAGATTTTACCCCTAATTGAATGGTCTGTCTTGTTATTGCAGCCTAAGATTTTGTATCTCCACCTTAGGTGAATTCTCTTTAAAAATAAAATGGACAATAGATATTAAAATATCTCCTACATATTTACTGAGAATATCCTGAAAACCAAAAGGGAATCACTAGATAAAACCTTCATACTACCCATGTCATAAGAAACTGATGTATGTAATAAACATCCTCTCTAATGTAATAACTATTCCAGATAATTCATTGAAAAGATTTCAGTATTCTGACTGGCAAAAGCATGTGGGCAGAACTGTTGGAACAAAAACATTGGTGCAGTAAGTCTAATCATGGCATCATCATCTGTTTTTGTCATACCAATGGTATTTCCAAGTATCATTCTACAACACTGTTCCAACAGTTAACACAAGTAACATAGAATAGATTTAATTAGCAATGAATGTGGCTATGCTGCAACCAAAATTGTAAAAGCACTCTTCTATGAGTGTGTGACTGCACTATTTGTGGTGCCAATATTAGACCATGATGAAGTGTAACCCGCATAAAGGGGCATTTTCGAATGGGGACGCCCATCGCTAAGGGCGCCCATCTCCGAGGACAGTGCGGTGAAGGGGATGGGCCAACCGTATTTTCGAACAACATGGGCATCCATCTTTTGTTTCGAAAATACGGTTGGGGGCGCCCAAATCTCGACCTAAATGCTGAGATCGCCGGATTTAGAGATGGGCGCCCTCGGTTTTCCCCATCTCAAAAACGAACCAATCCAAGGCATTTGGTCATGGGAGGGGCCAGGATTCGTAGTGCACTGGTCCCTCTCACATGCCAGGGCACGCTAGGGGCACCACAGTGGACTTCACAAATTGGTCCCAGGTGCATAGCTCCCTCACTTTGGGTGCTGAGCCACCCACCCCCCCCAAAACCCACTCCCCACAACTATACACCACTACCATAGCCTTAAGGGGTGAAGGGGAGCACCCACATGTGGGTACAGTGGGTTTCTGGTGGGTTTTGAAGGGCTCCCATTTTCCACCACAAGTGTAACAGGTAGGGGGGGTGGGCCTGGGTCTGCCTGCCTGAGGTATACTGCACCCACTAAAACTGCTCCAGGGACCTGCATACTGCTTTCATGGACTGGAGTATGGCATTTGAGGCAGGCATAGAGGCTGGCAAAAAAAGTTCTTAACGTTATTTTTTTGAGGGTGGGAGGGGGTTGGTGACCACTGGGGTAGTCGGGGAGGTCATCCCTGATTCCCTCCAGTGGTCATCTGGGCAGTTCGAGCACTTTTTTGTGACTTGGACCTAAAAAAAAGGGACCAAAAAAAGCGTACCAAATTCTTGCCAGGGATGCCCATTTTTTTCCATTATCGGCCGCAGCAGCCATCTCTTAACCACGCCCCAGCACGCCCCTGTCCCGCCTTCACTACCCTTCCAACATGCCCCCAGGAACTTCGGCCGTCCTGGCGACCGAAAGCAGTTGGGGACGCCCAAAATCAGCTTTCGATTATGCCGATTCTGGCGCCCCTGAGAGAAAGGTGCCCATCTCCTGATTTGTGTCGAAAGATGGGCGCCCTTCTCTTTCAAAAATGAGTAGGATAGCGTGGTAGATGCGGCTCTGGCCACCTTATTGGGCAGACTAGAGGGCCTTTTTACTAAGCCATGTAAGCATTTACGTGTGCCCAATGCATGCCAAAATAGAGATACCACCTGGCTACCGCATGGTTCTTGAGGTAATTTCATTTTTGGTGCTCATCGGACATGCGTATTGGGTGCGCGCTATGTGGGATTTGATGCACGTGGTCATTACCCCCTGGTTACTGTTTGAGACTTTACAGCGGTAAGGTCTCAGACCCAAAACGGGCACGCGGCAATTTTCATTTTGCCGCACGTCCATTTTTGGCAAAAAAAATTTTAAAGGCATTTTTTGCAGTTGTGCTGAAAAATGATTCTTCGCGCGCCCAAAACACGTGTCTATACTACTGCAGGCCATTTTTCAGCGTGCCTTAGTAAAAGGACCCCTAGATAAACCATGTGGATTTTTATCTGTCGTCATCTACTATGTTACCACGTTAATTCCTCAACAGCTGACAAAACACTGCAAATATCAAGTGAAAAGCAATAAAGCATGAACTAAGTTTCAGGGAAGTAATTCTATATCCCCCTGAGACCTGCTTCATCCTGACAGGAAACCGCAATGCAGTGGCGTTCCTAGGGTTGCTGACACCCGGGGCGGATCGCCAATGTGCCTCCCCCCGGGTGCAGCGCGCCCCCCCCCCCGGTGAAACGACGCCCCCCCCCCCCCCCGGTGCATCTTTACCTGCTGGGGGGGTGCCGCACGTCTGTCGGCAATGCTCGTTCCCTGCTCCCTCTGCCCCGGAACGGGTTACTTCCTGTTCTGGGGCAGAGGGAGCAGGGAACGAGCATTGCCGACAGACGCGCGGCACCCCCCCAGCGGCGAAATGACGGACACCCCCCCGGGTGCATCTTTACCTGCTGGGGGGGTGCCGCGTGCCTGTCAACTTCGCTCATTCCCTGCTCCCTCTGCCCCGGAACAGGAAGTAACCCGTTCTGGGGCAGAGGGAGCAGGGAACGAGCGTTGCCGACAGACGAGCAGCACCCCCCCCAGCGGCGTGCACCCGGGGCGGACCGCCCCCACCGCCCCCCCTTGGTACGCCACTGCCGCAATGCTTGAAATGTTTAACAACCTTTGGTGCATAGTGCTAATAGCCATTCTAGATCTGGAGAAAACTGGATATGTTTTGTAAGCTATGGTGTCTTTTGTAGCATAAGAATTGCCCAAAAATCTAAGATCATCTCGGTCCCTACATCAGATTCAGAACATCTCTGAACTTTATGATTCTGTTTCACAATTGGACCTTGATCTATTTGGTAGAAATTTTGAATGTAAACAATAAAAAGGTATACATGCATACAAAATTATTTGCCATCAAATCTGCACTCAAACATGACTACAATAGAAGTACTTCAGAAATGTGTTAAGTAAATAATGCAATTCTTCTGTTAATATCATGTTAAATTGATACAAAAAAAATGAATACAGGTCTTGTTAAAGTTCCTACAAAAATGACAGAGAAATAATTTATTCTGAATTACGTCTGTATAATTTACATTAAAGTGATATTATGTTTTGGTTTGGTTTTTTTTTCATTGTAAACCACTCCAATGTACAGTGAGGGGTGGAAAATCAAGTCAAATAAATCAAATATCTAAATCTTTCTTTGTCTTGTCAATTTAATGTTCCAGGTATGTCATATATTGCCAAGACTGGAAGCCAAAGTCCTCCATTTATACAAAGACCACAGCCTTCTCACTCTGCTCCACCAATGTGCATCAGAACTGCTCTGAGCATACCATTTCTAAAGGCTTGATATCAATTGTGAGTTCCTCTCCTCTACTGTTTGTTTTAACCTTTCTCTGCCACTTAATAGTAATAGTAATTTGTGATTGTGGGGTTTGTGGTGGACATTTGTCTACCATGAAATGGACTTGGAGGAACAACTCACTTAGGTCCCTGTTTACTAAGGTGTGCTAGCATTTTTAGGGCGCTACAAATTAGTGTACATTAACCGTGTAGATGCCTACAGGTATATTATGGGCATCTGCACAGTTAGCGTGCACTAAAAACGCTAACGTGCCTCTAGCACGGCTTAGTAAACAGGGCCCTTAGTATGTATATAGCAAAGTCATTCAAGCTCTGCAAATGAATGGCATCGCAGACTTTGTGATTTTCTTTATCATTTAAAAAGTGACATTCGTACAATCTCTAACTTCTACTAAAGTGTGCTACAAATCTGCAACAAATGTTATCTAAAGAACAGTCACAATGAAGGAGACAAAATGGATGATGCCAAAAAACTTCTACTGGACTCAAAAAAAGTTCACAGCAAAAGTTTTATTAATAGAATTTGGACTTGACATGCTTTGAGATGATGCTCGTCTCGTTGTAACGACGTACTCTTAAGACAAGAGGTTCGCTTATTCACAGTTCGTTTCAGTTTGCTAGCTACATACTTTTAGGACATCTCTTTGTCTTCCAGAGATCATTCTAGCAATAAGACACAGGGACTCCTGAGGCAGGCCTGAGCGGCCGAAACACGACTCATGTCGAGTCCAAATTCTATTAATAAAACTTTTGTGGTGAACTCTTTTGAGTCCAGTAGAAGTTTTTTGGCATCATCCATTTTGTCTCCTTCATGTTGACTTTGTTCTTTGGCGTCACCAGTGCGGAGGTTTGTTTTCTTCTGTGTTTGTCGCGCACAAATGTTATCTAGACATTTATATAATTAACAAGAATATTTGCACAGAAGATATTGGTTTAATAAAAGAAAAATTACAATAAAGCAAAGTTTAAACATCTGCAGCATGCAAATTACTCCCTTGTTAATATCATGGCAGTAATCAGCAGCTTGTTACAAAATGTTACTGTGGCGAAACAGGGAATTTTCCTGCTTGTAAATAGCTATTGTTTATGATGACTGTCTGCTTGTAAAGTTGTTACTTCTTCCCGCCAAAAGCTGTTAGCTTAAGCTCTGAGGTATTATTTTTTTAGTTTCAGATAAGGGAATGGAAAGAGAAGGTTCTCTTTTCCTGAGACCCTGTAAACACTTAGACTTCATAACTTGTGAGCAGCTATATCTTGTCCCTGAACTCCCAGGTATTATTTAGGTATTAGATAAATGTTTAGATAGTTTCATATTTGAACCATATTCAGTTATATGTTATTGCCTATTCTTTTCCACCTGTTTATATGGTTCACTGCTCTACTCTGACAATAAACCTTATTAGTTTATTGACTCTGAT